>NW_022436955.1:17399909-17607707 GCF_009761245.1 Sapajus apella
CGATGAGAAGGTGAAAGGATGTCTGTCTTGGTTGTGAGAAAAAGAAACCATCTTTCCACATATAAAATTTTTTAAGCTTTAAGACTTTCCCCACGTCTGTTTAACATTATTACAAAAAGCGGGTATGACTGTTCATTGCATCTTCCCCATCTTTCAGGGAAACATCTTCGCATTTAAACTCTGTCCCCTACTTCGCAAATGAGAAAATAGAGGCTGAGAGGAGAAAAGCTGCCTATCAAAATACAAATTCAAACCCGAGTCTTGGCTCTAAAGACTGTTTCCGTTATTTACGCTTTTAACATGCTCCATCTTTCCACTTTTTTTCTTTTTCTCACAACCAAGACAGACATCCTTTCACCTTCTCATCGGTGTTCCATTTACTCTTCCCAGAGGAAGACATCCGTATCTCCCGCTGCTTATCAGACCTCCCTCTTCTGAGGCCCCAAGAGTTAAAAGCAATCTCCACACGACCTTAATTTTGAGCTAGCACATGTTCCCATTCTGCGGATGGAAGCTAGAGATGATTGCAGGAAGCCGTTTTCGCGCCCCAACCATCCCTCTGCACCTCCTCCTGGTCCCCGGCCTCGCACCCGCCAAAATCTCGGACCCCCTCCGTTCTATATGGCCGCTCTCCGCCTTCCCGGGCCCAGGGAAGTCTCCAGACTGTATTTTTTACCCTGCAGTGAGAAAGATGGCGTGGATATCCGACGGATGCTACGTCCCTTCAAAATCTAAGCCACCACCAACTCCAACCTACTGTCGTCCGCCATTAGACCTCAAGACAGGGACCTTCGGTGGCGCGCGGCGGAAAAAGGCACCCAAGGCGCGCCTGAAGAGTGTAAGTTTTAAAAAAATGCTTCCGTCTTGCCGCCAGACAGCATTAAAAATTATTTAAACATGCTTTTTTGCTTTGCTTTTTCCAGCAGAAGAGAAAAATAATAGGCTTTTAGAAGTAGACGTTAAAAAACAACACACACTAATTCATTGGGCACTTCTGTAGGCAGCCCCAAAGAGGAGCCAACGATGACGGGAGCCTCGCGGGACCGGAAGTGCCGAATGGGGAGCAAGATGGCGGACCTCGAGTCGCCTCCGAAGTTGTCAGGGGTGCAGCTGCCGTCTGAGGGGGTGGGAGGTGGCCGCTGCTCCGAAATCTCCGCTGAGCTCATTCGCTCCCTGACAGAGCTGCAAGAGCTGGAGGCTGTATACGAACGGCTCTGCGGCGAGGAGGTGCGGGACCGAGCCTCCTACTTTCTGGAGGATCTAGGGACAGTGGGAGCCTTCAGTCGGGAAATCCGGGCTGTGGGAAGCTCTCCTTGCTGGGGGGATACAAAAAAGCGGGAAAACAAAGAAGCAGAAGCGTAGTCGGGTATATGAAAAGAACTGTCAACTCTTCACGCTGTCCGACGCGCCAAGCTTGTCTTCCCTGATAATCTGGGCGATCTGCAGCCTCTCCTCCCTAGACCCCCGTGGATTTCCCAGATCCGTAGCCACCAGTTTCTCCACGGTAGTGAAGTTAGTCTGAGAATATATGCCAAAGTGCTTGGTTCTCAAAATAATAAGCGCTGTTTTTCATTGGCTTAATTTACAAATTATGAAACGCTTTCATCCTGTTTAAGAGGGAAGGCTTTGCAGATAAACTTCTTGAACTGTTTTAAGACTTCCTCTTTTGGGGAGTGACTTAGGTGTATGATTTTAGTATTTCGGCCAAATGCACATCTTTGTAGAGATTTGAGCTTATTTTCAGAGTCAGGTATAACTGTCTAAGCTTGGGCAAGTCACTTCATCTCTTGTACCCTTGACATTTTATCAAATGAGGGGTGTGGACTAGATTCTCCGATTCCGTTCAGTTCATAACGTTCTGTCTCCTGCCTCCTTTAATCTTCAGTGGCAACCCGATGCTGTCAATTCACTTCAGAATGTCAGTTGGGTTCCTTGCCAGTTAAAAGAGATCTAAGCTCTAATCTATCCTTTTCAGCTATTTCCCAGACCACCCTTATAGCAAAGTTGGGCACAAAAGGCAGTTTCAGCCCGAGGGAGAGGGAATCGTTGATGTCTTTGAGTATTTTGAAGTATAGACTTGCACTAACTCTAGCACTTTCTGACACATTTTTCAGCAAGATGTGTGTGGGTTTTTTGTTTTGTTTTGTTATTTTTAGAAACAGGACGGCTCTCTGTTGCCCAGGCTGGAGTGCAATGGTGCTACAATCAGAGTCTATGAAACTATAGACACACACCACCATGCCTGCCTAGTTTACTCTGTGTGTTTGTTTTTTGTCTGGCCTCAGCAAGATGTGTTTTAAAATTTACTATCTTCCGGACATGGTGGTTCACACCTGTAATCCCAGCACTTTGGGAGGACAAGACGGGCCAATCATCTGAGGTCAGGAGTTGGAGACCAGCCTGACCAACATGGCGAAAACCTGTCTTTACTAAAAATACAAAATTCGCTGGGTGTGGTGGCATATGCCTGTAATCCCTGCTACTCGGGAAGCTGAGGCAGGACAATCCCTTGAACCTGGGAGGCGGGGGTTGCAGTGAACCAAGATAGCCCCGTTGAACTCCAGTCTGGGCAACAAGAATGAAATTCCGTCTCAAAAAAAATTTAGTATCTTAACATTTCTAAGCTTGCATTCATTAAGGCATTCAATACGTTAGGTGGAAAATTATGGAAATCTTACAGAAAAAATAATGTAAGTTCTGTATTCGTATTTGATAACTGTCAGGAGGAAGTTTCCCTCTGGAGCCTACTGAACGATTTTAATAAAAATGTATGTATATGGCCTGGCATGGTGGCTCACGCTTGTAATCCCAGAACTTTGGAAGGCTAAAGCAGGTGGATCACCTGAGGTCAGGGGTTCAAGACTAACCTGGCCAACATGGTGAAACATCGTCTATACACTAAAAATATAAAAGCTGGGCGTGGTGGTTGGTGCCTATAATCCCAGCTGCTGAGTGGGGGTGGTGGTGGCGGAGGTTACATTGAGCCTAGATCGTGCCACTTCACTCCAGCCTGGGTGAAAGAGCAAAACTCCATCTCAAAAAAAAAAAAAAAAGTATAGCTGGCTAGGCATAAGTACCCAGTTTTTTGGGAAGCTGAGATAGGCAGATAGCTTGAGCCTGTGAGTTGGAGACCAGCCTGGGTATTATAGTGAGACCTCATCGCTACAGAAAATTAAACAGTGAGCATAGCAGGGTGGTACACACCTATAGTCCCAGCTATTTGGGAGGCTGAAGTAGGAAGAGTCCTTGAGCCCCTGCCCCCCAAAAAATAAAAATGTATGGTTAATTTTAATGGCTATTGTTGAACTGTATGCCGCATACCATGTTAAGCACTTTGTATGGTTTCCTGTTTAACAGCCCAATGTGGTATGTATTGCTATCCCTGTTTTACAGATGAAAAAACCGAAGCATTAAGACGTTACATAAGTTGAGGTTGCACAATAAATGGCTTGAAGGGGAGAGAATTAGAATTGTATTGATTACCTCTGGCTACTGACTATACACCAAGAAGAAAAATTTTTGTAACTGTCCCTGGAAATTCCATTTGTTTAGTCTTTAATTTTTATTTTATTTTATTTGTTTGAGGCAGAGTTTCACTGTTGTTGCCCAGGTTGGAATGCAATGGTGCAACCTCAGCTGACTGCAACCTCTGCCTCCCAGGTTCAAGCGATTCACCTACCTCAGCCTCCTGAATAGCTGTAATTAGAGGCGCCCACCCCCACACCCAGCTACTTTTGTATTTTTAGTAGAGATGGGGTTTCACCTTGTTGGCCAGGCTGCTCATGAACTCCTGACCTCAGGTGATCCATGCACTTCAGCCTCACAAAGTGCTGAGATTACAGACCACTGTGCCAGGCCAAGCATTGTATTTTAAATGACTTCCTGTATTAGACACTATGCTAATGATACTGATTAAAAGTTAATTTCTTCCCATTGTGGTGCTCATCTGCCAGATGGAATAAGATATATGTAAGATAACAATCATGCAATGTAAGTGCAAACTGAAGTATGGTTAAAGTTTAGGGAGAGCATAGTGGAAGGAAAAAAGGATTTGGAAATGAGATTGACCCTTCAGCCAAGTGATTGGATTAGATAACTCTTAGGGTTCTTTCTGATCTTTCTGCTGACAGGATGTTTCTCTGTGTTTCAGAAAGTGGTGGAAAGAGAGCTAGATGCCCTTTTGGAACAGCAAAACACCGTTGAAAGTAAGATGGTCACTCTCCACCGAATGGGGTGAGTCTGTGCATCTCAGCAAGGGCTAATGTAAATTCCAGCAGGGTCAACTGGACAAGTTACCATTTTGTTTAACTTTCTGTTATAAACACTAGTTGAGCCTGAAGTATAATAAAGTGTATTATCTCAAGGAAAAGTGAACACCTAAGGGTATTAGTTGGATGGTTCTCAAAGAGTCCTTGGACCAATAGTACCAGCATCATACCTTGTTAGAAATGCAAATTCTAGGTCCCCACTCCAAACTTACCAAATCAGAAACTCTGGGAGTGGGGTCCAGGAAGATGTATTTTAATAAGCCTACCCAGTGATCCATTGATTCTAATACATAGTCCAAGTTTGAAAACCACCTTTTTTTTCTTTTTTTCTTTTTTTTTTTTTTTTGAGACAGAGTTTTGCCCTTGTCCCCCAGGCTGGAGTGCAGTGGTGAGATCTCAGCTTACTGCAACCTCCGCCTCCCAGGTTCAAGCGATTCTCCTGCCTCACCCTCCTGCCCTCCTGAGAAGCAGGGATTACAGGCTTCTGCCACCACACACAGCTAATTTTGTATTTTTAGTAGAGATGGGGTTTTACCATCTCTACTACAGGATTACAGGCATGAGCTACTGCGCCCAGCGGAGAACTACCATATTAATAAGAGTATGTACTGGCCCGGCATGGTGACTGACACCTGTAATCCAAGCACTTTGGAGGCCAAGGTGGGCAGATCACTTGAGGTCGGGAGTTCAAGACCAGCCTGACCAACATGGTGAAACCCTGTCTTTTAAAAAAAAAAAAAAAAAAGAGTGTGTACTTGCTAGTCATTAAAATTATTCCTTGGCTGGGTGCAGTGGCTCATGCTTGCAATCCCAGCACTTTGGGATGCTGAAACTAGAGGATTACTTTTGACCCTGTCTCAAAAACAAAAAAATAAAAATAAATAAATTAGCTGGGCATGGTGGTGTGCGCCCGTAGTCTTAGCTACTCAGGAGGATCTCTTGAGCCCAGAAGTTGGAGCTCATGATCATCCTATATTGAACTGTGATCATGCCACCACACCCTAGCCTGGATGGCAGAGTGAAACCCTGTCTCAAAAAACAAAGTTGTTCCTTGATCTCACCATCCTCTCAGATAGTACTGGTTAGTGCATCTTATGCTCACTTAGCAATTGAGAGACTTTGTTCTCTAGTTCTTTGGCTATACCTATTTAGGGGTGTCTTTACTGGTTTTAGAAGTTAATTTTGGCCAGGTGCAGTGGCTCATACCTATAATCTCAGCACTTAGGGAGGCCAAGGCAGATGGATCATGAGTTGAAGAAATCAAGACCATCCTGGCCAACACGGTGAAACCCTGTCTGTACTAAAAGTACAAAAATTAGCTGGGTGTGTTGGTGCACCCCTGTAGTCCCAGCTACTCAGGAGGCTGAGGCAGGAGAATCTCTTGAACCAGGAGGCAGAGGTTCACTGCACTCCAGCTTGTTCACAGAACCAGACTCCATCTAAAAAAAAAAAAAAAGTTAATTTTTTATCAAGTCTAGGTATGAGAGTACAGTCAAACATTCTTGAGAAAAGTTGAGTGTAGAGCAAAGTAAGCTAAAAGTTACAGGGAGGTATAAAAAAAGTAGAAGAAATAGTGTCTATATGCAAAAAAAAGTTTCTATCTCTTACCCGCTGCCCTATGGTTACGTGTGTGCTGACAATGTATTTCTCCAGTCCCAACCTGCAGCTAATTGAGGGAGATGCAAAACAACTGGCTGGAATGATCACCTTTACTTGCAACCTGGCTGAGAATGTGTCCAGCAAAGTTCGTCAGCTTGATCTGGCCAAGGTAATACATGGAGTTTCTTTTTTTACTTGAGACAGGGTCTTGGTCTGTTACCCAGGCTGGCGTGCAGTGATACAATCACAGTTCACTACTGCCCCAACCTTCTGGACTCAAGCAATCCTCCTACCTCAGCCTCCTGAGCAGCTAGGACTACAGGCATGCACTACCATGCCCGGCTAGTTTTTATATTTTTTGTAAAGATGGGATTTTGCCATGTTGCCTGGGCTGTTCTTGAACTCCTAGGCTCAAGTTACCCTTCCACCTTGACATCCCTCAAGAAAGAGCTGACTGTAGAGCAAACTAAGCTAAAAGTTACAGGGAGGTATAAAAAAAGTAGCAAACATAGTGTCCATATGCAAAAAAAGTGATGGGATTATATATAGGTATGAGCCACCACACCCAACATAGTAGTTTCTTTGTTTATTTTATTTATTTATTTATTTTTGAGCCTCAGTCTCACTCTGTTACCAGGCTGGAGTGCAGTGATGCGATCTCAGCTCACTGCAATCTCTTGCCTCCTGAGTTCTAGCAATTCTCCTACCTCAGCCTCCTGAGAAGCTGGGACTACAGGCATGTGCCACCATACCCTGCTAATTTTTTAAAAAAAAAATTTTTTTAAATGTTTTGCTCTTGTTGCCCAGGCTGGAGTGTATTGGCACAATCTCGGCTCACCACAACCTCTGACTCCCAGGTTCAAGTGATTCTCCTGCCTCTGCCTCTCAAGTAGCTGGGATTAGAGGTACATGCCACCATGCCCAGCTAATTCTGTATTTTTTATAGGGACGGAATTTTTCCATGTTGGTCAGCTTGGTCTTGCCCTCCTGACCTCAGGTGATCCACCCACCTCAGCCTCCTAAAGTGCTAGGATTACACGTGTGAGCCACCTTGCCTGGCCAATAGATTCTTTATTGCCCTCTACTAACACAAACATGGGGGCTGGGCATGGTGATCATACCTATAATCTCATCACTTTAGGAGGCCAAGGCAGTAGGAATGCTTGAGCCCAAGAGTGCAAGACCAGCCTAGACAACATAGGAGAACCCTTCTCTACAAAAAATACAAAAATTAGCTGGGCATGGTGGTGCACACCTGTATCCCAGCACTTTGTGAGTCTGAGGCAGGCTGATCGCTTGAGTATAGGAGTTTGAGACCAGCCTAGGCAACATAGCAAACCCTGTCTCTACTAAAAAATACAAAAAGTAACCAGGTGTGATGATGCACACCTATAGTCCCAGCTACTTGGGAGGCCAAGGCAGGAGGATCACTTAACCCCAAGAGGCAGAGATTGCAGTGAGCCAAGGTCATGCCACTGTACTCAGTCTGAGTTGTAGAATGAGACCCTGTCTCAAATTAAAAATAAATAAATAAATAAATAAGTTAATAAATGACAGTTTCTATTAAAAAAAAGAAAGCTACCACATAAAGATTAGAGGAGCACCAGCCAATAGAAATCCAATGTAAGATACCAAAGCCAGATAAAAATATCACAGAAGACTTCAGACCAGTTGCTCTTATGAATATAGACATAAAAATACTCAACAAAACCCTAGCAAAGCAAGTCTAGCAATATATAAAGAAGATTATATACTATGACCAAGTAGAATTTATCCTAGGAATACAAGGTTGATTTAACATCTGAAAATCAATTAAAATTAATAACCAAATGGGCACGGTGGCTCACACCTGTAATCTTAACACTTTGGGAGGCCAAGGCGGGCAGATCATGAGGTCAGGAGTTCAAGATCAGCCTGACCAGTATGGTGAAACCCCATCTCTACTAAAAATACGAAAATTAGCCGAGCGTGGTGGTGCACACTTGTAGTCCCAGCTACTTGGGAGAATCACTTGAACCTGGGAGGCGGAGGTTGCAATGAGCCAAGATTACAGCACTGCGCTCCAGCCTGGGCAACAGAGCAAGACTTCATCTCAAAAAAAAAATGTAATGGCCAAGACCACAGTTACTTTTGTACCAACCTAATAATATACCATATTAATAGAAAAAAGGACAAAAACACATGATCACCTTATAGATTCAGAAGAAAACATTTGACAAAATTCAGTGCCTCTTCACGGTAAAAACACTCAACAAATTTGGCATAGAGAGGAACTTCTCAGCCTTTATATAAATGGCATCTGTGAAAAACCACAGATGGCCAGGTGTGGTGTCTCATGCCTGTAATCCTAACACCAAAAGACCAAAGCAGTAGGATCTCTTGAGGCCAGAAGTTTGAGACCAAACTGAGCAACACAGTGAGACCCTGTCTCTACAAAAATTGAAAGGAAAAAAAAAAACCCTCAGCTAACATCATACTTACTGGTAAAAGATGTGATTCCTCCTAAGATGAGGAACAAGACAAGGGTGCATTCTCCTACTATGTCTCTAGAACAAGAAGCATGTTTGAAAAAAAGACTTTAATATGTGAGTTGGTGGCTGTATGGTTCTATCCAGGGCAATTAGGTAAAAAAAAAATGAAGTAGGCCAGGTCTGGTGGCTTACTCCTATATATCAGCACTTTGGGAGGCTAAGGAGAGAGAATCACTTGAGTTCAGGAGTTCAGGACCAGCCTGGGTTTGGGCAACATGGCAAAACCTTGTCTCTACAGAAAATACAAAAGTTAGTTGGTTATAGGGACGTGCTCCTGTAATCCCAGGTATTTGGGAGCCTGAAGTGGGAGGATTGCTTGAACCCGGGAGGCAGAGGTTGTAGTTAGCCAAGATTGCACCTCTGCACTCCAGCCTGGGCAACAGAGTGGAACCTTGTGTCACAAAAAAAAAAAAAAGGTGGGTCTCTGTGGCTCAGACCTGTAATCCCAGCACTTTGAGAAACCAAGGTAGGCAGATTACTTAAGCTCAGGAGTTTGAGACCAGCCTGGAAACATGGTAAAATGCTGTCTCTACAAAAGAAATACAAAAACTAGCCAGGCATGGTAACACATGACTATAGTCCCAGCTACTTGGGAGGCTGAGGTGGGAGGATAACTTAGGCCCAGGAGGCAGAGTTTGTAGTGAGCCATGATTGCACCACTGCACTCCAGCCTGGGCAACAGAGTGAGACTGAAATAAAGAGAAAATGATTTGATCATGTTATTAAAATTGTGTGATAACTATCAATACTCTTGATCATCATCAGTAACAGTTATGTTAATAGTAGTGGTGGTGTTTGTGAGATTGCTCTTGATAGCTTAAAAGGACATATGGTTGACCAGATTCAGCTCCTGAATCTCCCTACCTTCTTGGGAGGTGTTTTTGAAAGAATAGGACATTGTTTCTAAATACCAAATCTTTTTGCAGAACCGCCTCTATCAGGCCATTCAGAGAGCTGATGACATCTTGGACCTGAAGTTCTGCATGGATGGAGTTCAGACTGCCTTGAGGAATGAAGATTATGAGCAAGCTGCAGCCCACATTCATCGCTACTTATGCCTCGACAAGTCAGTCATTGAGCTCAGCCGACAGGGCAAAGAGGGTCAGCATCCCAAACTGTTGGTTTTTAGTTTAGTTAAAATCATCTGTAATCTGAAGTAGGCAGACTCGACTAGTAAAAACATATCAGTTAGTAGGATGTTTTCTTTTTTCTTTTTTGTTTGAGACAGAGTCTCGCTCTTGTCAGGATGGAGTGCACTGGAGCAATCTCGGCTCACTGCAACCTCCGCCTCCTGGGTTCAAGCGATTCTTCTGCCTCAGCCTCTTGAGTAGCTGATATTACACGTGCACACCCCCACATCCAGCTAATGTTTTTTGTATTTGTAGTAGAGACAGGGTTTTACCATGTTGGACACACTGGTCTCAAACTCCTGATCTCTGGTGATCCACCTGCCTCAGCCTCCCAAAGAGCTGGGATTACAGGCATGAGCCACCAACCCAGACAGGAAGTTTTTTTATCTGGTGGTAGGCCATATGTAGGTCCTGTACCATCCTGGGGCTGGTTTTGTTACAGTAGTGCCCCCTTACGTGTGATTTCACTTTCTGCCATTTCAGTTACCTGCAACCTCAGTTACTCATGGTCAACCTCAGTCCAAAAATATTAAGGGAAAATTCCAGAAATAAACATCTTACTAGTTTTAAATTGGTTGCTGTTCTGAGTAGTGTGATAAAATCTTGTACCACCCTGTCTGTCTGTTCATCACAAGAAGGGTGAGTACAGTACAGTAAGATACTTTGAGAGGCCACGTTTACATAACTTTTGTCATGGTATATTGTTATAATTATTCTATTTTATTTTATATTATTGTTAATCTCTTACTATGCCTAATTTACAAATTAAACTTTATCATAGGTATGTACGTATAGGAAAAACCATAGTATATATTAGGTTCAGTATTGTCTGTGGTTTCCAGCATCCATAATGGTCTTGGAATGGATCCCCTACAAATAAGAGGGGACTACTGTATTCCCATTTTATGGAAAAGGAAACTGAATCCAGATCTACTGATTCTCTGGCCAGTGGTTTCTTTGCACTTGACCATATTGCCTACTTTTAAAATGAAATTCTTAGCCTGATGTCTTAGATCGTCCGTGATCTTTACACGTTCTGTCTTTCTAGCCTAGTTTAATGGTGTTCACTTATGCATCCATTCATTGTGCAAAATTTCTCAAGCTCCTCCATATGCCAAGGAACATGCTGCTTGCAATATTCTGCAGATATTCTTTTTTTTTTTTTTGAGACGGAGTTTCGCTCTTGTTACCCAGGCTGGAGTGCAATGGCGCGATCTCGGCTCACCGCAACCTCCGCCTCCCGGGTTCAGGCAATTCTCCTGCCCCAGCCTCCTGAGTCGCTGGGATTACGGGCACGCGCCACCATGCCCAGCTAATTTTTTGTATTTTTAGTAGAGACGGGGTTTCACCATGTTGACCAGGATGGTCTCGATCTCTTGACCTCGTGATCCACCCGCTTCGGCCTCCCACAGTGCTGGGATTACAGGCTTGAGCCACCGTGCCCGGCCTGCAGATATTCTTTTCATCTTTCTGCCTTCTGTTATTTCATTCTCTTTGCCTGGAATGTTTGTTCCGCCTGTGCAGGTATCAGAATCCTGCCCATCTTCGAGAGGTGGGATGTCATCTTCTCTAGGAACCCTTTTCTGATTACTTTAACCAGAAATGTGACTTTTGGCACCTTTCTTATGACACTTATTGTGTACTGTATTTCATCATCATTATTTGTGCACAAACTTTTTTTCTTCTACTTAATCCTAACTTCTGTGATGGTATAATCATGGCTGATTCATGTTGTAATTATAAATATTGCTAGCACAGCATCTTACACATAGTAAGTGCTTAATGTATATTTGTTGGATGCATAGTATTACACAAAGTGGCGTGAACCTGACACGTACCATTCTTTACTTGAACTTTCATTTTCTGCCCGTTGAGCAGGGAGCATGATTGATGCCAACCTGAAATTGCTGCAGGAAGCTGAGCAACGTCTCAAAGCCATTGTAGCAGAGAAGTTTGCCATTGCCACCAAGGAAGGTGATCTGCCCCAGGTGGAGCGCTTCTTCAAGATCTTCCCACTACTGGGTTTGCATGAGGAGGGATTAAGCAAGTTCTCAGAATACCTTTGCAAGCAGGTATGGACCCTGATTGCTTGGCAGTATAATTGTGTGACTCTCTGCCTGCAGATTGGGGCACTTGATGGATCCAGTTTCTGTGGATACTTTATCTCTTTGGGATTGACTCCCCTTTCTGGCCTTGCTGTGTAGGCTGGCAAGACTGGATGCATGTGTTCATTCAGCACACCTGTTGCCAGCCTGCTGTGTACCAGGCATGGCCAAGACATCTGCCAATGCACTTTCATTTCCAACATGCCAAGTGAAAGCATACGAAATCAAAATGTAAGTTTTCTGACAAGTTGAATCACTCTTTTCAAGCCGTCAGTAAGGAACTGACTTTTTTTTTTTTTTTTTTTTGAGACGGAGTTTCGCTTTTGTTACCCAGGCTGGAGTGCAATGGCGCAATCTCGGCTCACCGCAACCTCCACCTCCCGGGTTCAGGCAATTCTCCTGCCTCAGCCTCCTGAGTCGCTGGGATTACAGGCACACGCCACCATGCCCAGCTAATTTTTTGTATTTTTAGTAGAGACGGGGTTTCACCATGTTGACCAGGATGGTCTCGATCTCTTGACCTCATGATCCACCCGTCTCGGCCTCCCACAGTGCTGGGATTACAGGCTTGAGCCACCGCGCCCGGCCCGGAACTGACTTCTTTTAAGAGCAATTGGAATTCGTGGTTAGTGGTTTTCAATACCAAGCTTGAATCTCAGAATAAGCCACATTGAGATGAAGGAGGTGACCATATAAGGTTAAATCCTGATAAAGAAACAGGCTTTGGTTAAAGTCTCAAGGCTTCCCTACTCTCACCCCTTAGATGCAGAGAAGCAGGTCCAGCAGGCATTTGTGCAGAGGGTTGTTGGGTTTTGATTGATTGATTGATTGATCAAGATGAGATCTTGGTCTGTTGCCCAGCTGGAGTGCAGTGGTACAGTCACAGCTCATTGCAGCTTTGACCTCCTAGGCTCAAGCAAATTCTCCTGCCTCAGCCTCCCAAGTAGCTGAGACTACAGGTACATGCCACCATGCCCTGCTAATTTTTTTTTTTTTTTTTTTGTAGAAAAAGTCTCACTGTGTTTCCCAGGCTGCCTCCCAAAGTCCTGGACCTACCACCCACTCAGCCATTTTTTAGCTATATGTCTCTGTGTCTCCTCCCCTCTCACCAAAAATTCTCTATCAGACCATTATTCTACTGTTAAGAAAAATGAGACCATTCCCTAAGTGCTGACATATTTTATTTTTTCACATGTGGCTTGTTAAACAGGGTACAAAATAATATGTTGTCATTCCTGTTTAAAATGAGGGAGTTAGCAGTCAAGATATATTTGTATAAGCATAGGGTTTATTTTGGAAAGGTTAATAATGGTCACCTCTGAAGAAAATTGGGAACTTAAGAGACACAGGTTGGAGGAAGAACCACTTTTCACTGAACATTCCTTTGTTCCTTTTGAATGTTTAAGTGTGCGTTTTACTCATTCTAAAAAATTAATTAAAAACAAAATACAACAGCTGTATGGTACTTTTTCTTAATCAGTATACTTTGCCACCTGGGATCTAGAAATGGCTTCTACCTTTAATCCAGTAAAAACCCCTTCTGCAGTACCCGGGTTTTGTCCTGCTTGACAAACTGCTGTTAATGATAACATGCCAAGCATAATGGCTCATGCCTGTAATTCCAACACTTTGGGAGGCTGACGCAAGAGGATTACTTGAGACCAGGAGTTCAAGACCAGCCTGGACAACATAGAAAAACCCCATCTCTACAGAAATTTTTTTTTTTTTTTTTTTTTTTTTTTTGAGTCGGAGTTTCGCTCTTGTTACCCAGGCTGGAGTGCAATGGCGCAATCTCGGCTCACCGCAACCTCCGCCTCCTGGGTTCAGGCAATTCTCCTGCCTCAGCCTCCTGAGCAGCTGGGATTACAGGCACGCGCCACCATGCTCAGCTAATTTTTTGTATTTTAAGTAGAGACGGGGTTTCACCGTGTTGACCAGGATGGTCTCGATCTCTTGACCTCGTGATCCACCCGCCTCGGCCTCCCAAAGTGCTGGGATTACAGGCGTGAGCCACCGCGCCCGGCCCTCTACAGAAATTTTTTAAAAATTAGCCTGGCATGATGGCTCTTGCATGTAGTTCCAGCTACTCAGGAGGCTGAGGTGAGAGGATCAAGGCCACAGTGAACTATGACTTTGGCTCCCTTGTACTCCAGCATGAGCAACAGAGTGAGACCCTGTCTTTTATTTTTAAAAATGATAGAAAGCTACACTTTGAGAAGATTGTTGAAACTGGGGACTCTCTCCCTTGGCTAATGGCAGTCCATATTTTCCATGAGGAGGAAATAATGGAAGAAGAGCTACCAACATGCCCATATTCCTTGTCCTGCCTGAGGCTCAGACAGCCCATTGTCCCTCAAGGGAGTTTCCTCTGTGCTGCCTGGGCTTCCAAACATCAAGAGAAATGTAAAAAAAAAAAAAAAAAAAGCCAATGGGAGGCCTCTTTGGAAAACTGAGACATACCTGGTGTGAGGCTGGCCTTTCTGAGAAATGTATGTGAGTTTTCCCCTGTTTTAGGTGGCCAGTAAAGCTGAGGAGAATCTACTCTTGGTGCTGGGGACAGACATGAGTGATCGGAGAGCTGCAGTCATCTTTGCAGATACACTTACTCTTCTGTTTGAAGGTGAGCCTCTTTCTCCACTCTAGAGAGACTAGAGACATTTCTGTATGACACCTGCATCTTAGCCTTTCTTCTCACCCTTCTAGCCTGATGGCTCTAATTTAATCATGTAGTTTGCTGTGTTTTAATTGGTTGGATAATTAAATAACTTCCAGATTCAGTGCCTTATTAGCAAAGATTAGAGTATCTCCAGTATTCTGATCCTGCCTAATCCACAAGCCCCAAACTCTGTAAGAATAAATTTAATCCTAAAATAAATTGCTGGAAAGCAAGTGATGCTGATTTCCAAAGATGCTGCTGTAGAAAACAGTATCAATGTAACTTACCAAATTCCTGCTGGTGTACCAAGCACTGTGCATGTTTAACATATTTGCTTAGCAACCCCTAGCATTGATTAGGCCTATTTGTGTTCATATCAGAAAGTGTAGTGGCCAAAAGGATTGAGCTAGACCCTGGTTTAATCTCAGATGGGAGCAAGTTATGAGAAGAATACTTAGAATACAACCCTCTTGCTTCCTCCATTGTAGGGATTGCCCGCATTGTGGAGACCCACCAACCAATAGTGGAGACCTATTATGGGCCGGGGAGACTGTATACCCTGATCAAATATCTGCAGGTGGAATGTGACAGACAGGTGGATAAGGTGGTAGACAAGTTCATCAAACAAAGGGACTACCACCAGCAGGTGAGCAGGGGAAGCTACAGGTGGGGTTTGGTAGCAGTTTTAGCCAGGAACATTGAGTAGAATAAATTGGAGGGGAAAAAATGAAAAAATGTGCAAACAAGAGAAAAATAAATGCTGAGTGCAGACTGGCCTGCATCTTGGCCATTCCCAGCTTACTTTGGACTTGCTGGAAAGCAAGTGATGCTGATTTCCAAAGATGCTGCTGTAGAAAACAGTATCAATGTAACTTAACAGATTCCTGCTGGTGTACCAAGCACTCTGCATGTTTAACATATTTGCTTAGCAACCCCTAGCATTGATTAGGCCTATTTATGTTCATATCAGAAAGTGTAGTGGCCAAAAGGATTGAGCTAGACCCTGGTGTTGTTGAGTTGATGGTGGCTTCAGTTCAAGATTGAGAAGGAAATAAAAGGGGCATCCTGAAAGGAACACAACAGAAGTGGTAGACCAATTCTCTATCATAAAATGTGCACCATTGCCCTCTGGTGATATAATGACAATTCTATTACTTGAGGTGGTATTAAGTGTCCAAGTAATTGTCTCCAATTTTCCCTTCATTCCTTAGATGTTAAAGATAACGTTTGCTTTTTCAGGACTTTATTTTTTCCTTCCTTTGAGCAGAGAAAGTAAAAGTAGGACATAAAAATAGGAGTGGCCTCATATAATTGTATTTCTAGAACCTCCAGACTAAGAGACTGTAGACAGTAGTCTATTGGAACACCATTAGTATGACTTTTAAGCACAGTAATAGAGGTGAGTATTATTAGCATCCAACCCAAAAACAAATCTTTGGCCTGTCATCCTGAAAGCCCACTGCTGGCTTGAAGGAAAGGTAAGCCTAGTAAGCAAACTAAACCTAAACATTCTTGTTTGCCAGAAGTTTGAAGTGACCAGCAAGAGGCCAGTAGATGGTGGGGTGGGGAAGAGTATTCTCATTCCTGTGGTATATTGCAGTTCCGGCATGTTCAGAACAACTTGATGAGAAATTCTACAACAGAAAAAATTGAACCAAGGTAATAATCCATCTCTCTTCTTCAGCACACAAGAGTTTGAATTGGTAATCATGTATGATTCAGACTACTGTGTTACAATGTGGTCTATGTTTTTAAAATGTTTATCAATTACTCTTATTTTTCAGTGGAATGTATCATGAATAAAAGTATATATAAATTAAATACGTAGTAAGTCATAATCAGTGCAATCACATGTCATTTAATGACTAGAATACTTTTTTTTTGAGACAGTCTCACTCTGTCACCCAGGCTAGATTGCAGTAGTGTGATCTTGGCTCACTACAGCCTCTGCCTCCCAGTTTCAAGCAATTCTCTTGCCTCAGCCTGCCAAGTATCTGGGACTACCGGAGTGTACCACCACTCCCGGCTAATTTTTTGTATTTTTTAGTAGAAACAGGGTTTCGCCATGTTCGCCAGGCTAGTCTCGAACTCCTGACCTCAGGTGATCCATCCACCTCAGCCTCCCAAAGTGCTGGTGTTACAGGCATGAGCCACCACACCCCACCAACAACTGCAATACATTCTGAGAAACATCTTAGGCGATTTTCATTGTTTGAATATCACAGGGTGTACTTAGCCTACTACACTCCTAGGCTATATGGCACAACCTATTGCTCCTAGGCTATAAACCTGAATGGCATATTGTTGTACTGACTACTTTAGGCAATTGTAAGACAATGGTAAGTATTTGTGTATCTAAACATGGAAAAGGTACAGTGAAAATACAGTATTATATTACTGGACCACTATTGTGTATATAGATACAGTTTTTGGGGGGTTTTGTTTCTGCTTTTGTTTTTGTTTTTGTTTTTGTTTTGATATAGGGTCTTGCTTTGTAGTCCAGGCTGGAGTGCAGTGCAGTGGTATGATCCTGATTCCCTGCAGCCTTGACCTCTTGGGCTCAAACAATCCTCCCACCTTGGCCTCCCAATTAGCTGGGACCATATGTGTACACCACCACGATGGGCAAATTTTTGTATTTGTTATTGTAGAGACGAGGTTTTGCCATGTTGCCTAAGCTAATCTCGACTTCCTAGGCTCAGGTGATCCTCTCACCTCCCAAAGTCTTCCCAAATTGCTGGGATTATAGGCATGAGCCACCATGCCCGGCCCAGCAGTTCATTTTTGACCAAAATGTTCTTATGTAGCATGGCTACACTTTTGAAGCCCCCAAAGTGACTCTCCTCTTTCCCTCCTGCAAAGGTAACTACTATCCTAAAATTTTAAACTTTTACTCTTTTTTTTTTTTAGAAACAGGGTCTGTTTTCCAGGCTGGAGTGAAGTGGTACAGTGGCACAATCACAGCTCACTGCAACCACCAACTCGTGGACTCAAGTGATCCTACGACCTCAGCCTCCTGAGTAGCTGGGATTACAGTCACCACTCCCAGCTAAATTTTTTTGGTTTTTGTAGAGATGAGGGCTTGTTGTGTTGCCCAGGCTGGTCTTAAACCTCTCACCTCAAGTGATCCTCTGGCCTCGGCCTCCCAAAGCACTGGAATTACAGGTGTGAGCCACTGTAATCCAGCCAAACTTTTACTTTTTTATAATAAAAATAACATACGCTTGTTAAAAGAAAATCTAAACTTAAAATGTATTCATTCAATCAACAAAGTTTTACTGAGTAAAACTTTGGGCCAGATACTGGTCCTTGATATGGCAGCAAGCAAAGTGAGCAAACAAACATAATTCTGTCTTCGTGGCACCTATGGTCTGCGAAGTAGACAGATAATAACCATAGCTAACACATGTGTAGTATCAACTATATGCCAGACACTGTTCTAAACACTTGACAAATTTAAACACTTAACAAATTTCAATCATTTAATCTAAGGTTTCTTAACCTCTGTGCATTTTGACTGGATAATTTTTTTTTTTTTTTTAACAGAGTCTCACTCCATCACCCAGTCTGGAGTACAGTGGCACAATTTCAGCTCACTGCAGCCTCTACCTCCCAGGATCAAGCAGTTCTCATGCCTCAGCCTCCTGCGTAGCTGGGATTATAGGCGCTCACCACTACGCCTGGCTAATTTTAGTAGAGAGAGGGGTTCACCATGTTGGCCAGGCTGGTCTCGAACTCCTGACCTCAGGTGACCTGCCCACCTCAGCCTCCCGAAGTACTGATATTACAGGCGTAAACCACTGTGCCTGGCCTTGACTGGATAATTTTTTGTTAGCAGGGACTGTTCTATGCATTGTATAGAACAGCATAGAAGCGTCCCTGGCCTCTATCCACTGGGTGCTAAAAGACCCCAGCGGGATATGGGTAGTGGAATGGGGGAGCTGGGAATAAAATGCCCTCAGTAGAAAATCATTAATTCAATCCATAAACATTTTACAGATGAAGAAACTGAAGCCTGGAGAGGTCAAATGACTTGCCCAAGGTCATGCGGCTAGAAAGTGGCAGAGTGAGAAATGGAGTCCAAGCAGTCTGACACTAGAGTGGATGCCGTCAGCCACTGTGATACACTAAGTGTAGGGTGTAGGAGAGCATGGTATAAAGGCATGTGGCCTAATCTGGGAAAATTGAAGAAAGAATTCCTAAGGAAATGACCTTAGATCTGAGACCTTAAGAGTAAGTAGGAGTTAGATGTGAGGAGTGTTCCAGATAGTGCAAGGAAAGCATGTGCAAAGCTCATGGGTATTTTAAAAACTAAAAGGCCAGTGTAGCTGAAGTGCAAAGAATAGGGGAGAGCCTGAAATGGTGGATATGGAGAGATCATTAGAGTCAGGCTGTTCAGAGTCTTATATTCTGAGAGGAATGGAAACTATATGGTATGAGCAGATTTATGTTTGTGAAGATCTCTTGGGCCAGGTGCCAAGGTGGCCCCTGCCTGTAGTCCTAACATGGACAACATGGGGAAACTGGTCTCTATCAAAAATACAAAAATATCAAAAATACAAAAATTATACAAACCACAGTGCTTCAAAAAAATTTTTTTTTTTTTTTTTTTTTGAGACGGAGTTTCGCTCTTGTTACCCAGGCTGGAGTGCAATGGCGCGATCTCGGCTCACCGCAACCTCCGTCTCCTGGGTTCAGGCAATTCTCCTGCCTCAGCCTCCTGAGTAGCTGGGATTACAGGCACGTGCCACCATGCCCAGCTAATTTTTTGTATTTTTAGTAGAGACGGGGTTTCACCATGTTGACCAAGATGGTCTCGATCTCTTGACCTTGTGATCCACCCGCCTCGGCCTCCCAAAGTGCTGGGATTACAGGCTTGAGCCACCGCGCCCGGCGCTTCAAAAAATTTTTAAAAACACAAAAATTAGTTGGGCGTGGTGGCACACTCCCATAATCCCAGCTACTTGGGAGGGTGAGGTGGAGGATTGCCTGATCCCAGGGAAATTTAGCCTGCAGTGAGCTATGATTGTGCCACTGTACTCCAGCCTAGGAGATAGAGGGTGACCTTATCTCAGAAAAAAAGAGAGAGAGAGAGAGGAAAGAAGGTTGGAGGGAGGGAGGGAAAAGAAAAGATCTCTTGGACTTCGGTGTGCAAAGGAAGTTAATTTTTGTATATCTTGTGAGGTAGGGTTCAACTTGCTGCTTTTTCATGTGGATCTCAGTTATCCTAGCAAAATTTGCTGAAAAGACCCTTCACTCTTTATTGAATTGTCCCAGTACTCATTGAAAATCAGTCAATCATCTGGACTCACAATTCTGTCCCATTAATCCATATATCTATCCATATGCCAGTACCACAGTCTTGACTGCTGTGGCTTTGTAGTTAGTTTTGAGATCAAAATCAGGAAGTGGGATTCCTCCAACTTTGTTTTTTTCAAGATTATTTTTGCTATTTATCCGGATAAATGAATGGGTGTAGGGCACAGTTTAATGGTATTTCCTAACATCCTCAGGGCTAAATTAGAGATTGAGGAGTTTTCTTTCACATGAGACATAGATAATCTTTATTCAAACCACAAAAGAAGCCAGGTGCTGTGACTCATGCCCATAATTCCATCACTTTAAGAGGATCACTTGAGACCAGGCGTTCGAGACCAGCCTAGTCAGCATGGTGAAACCCCATCTCAATTAAAAATACAAAAATCAGCCGGGCATGGTGGCACACATCTGTAATCCCAGCTACTCATATGGCTGAGGCATGAGAACCACTTGAACCTGGAGGCGGAGGTTGCAGTGAGCTGAGATTGTGCCACTGCACTCCAGCCTGGGCAACAGAGCAAGACTCTGTCTCAAAAAGAAAACACAGCTCCCAACCTTTTATTTACCTCTGGCAGAATTTTAGGGGATAAGTTAGGTGAAACAGGTATTTACGGAAAATGTGGTTGACAGCTATCTCTGATTCTAATTGGGCCAGCAGAGCCTGGAGGGCCATCTGGCAGAGCCAATCCTTATGGGCCCAGTGGGGAGGGGGAATTTGGAGCTCTGTTTGCCCTCTAGCTCTGTGTCTAAGGGAATCCATTGTCCTCCTGTTCCTTCTGCTCCATGTGTCTCAGAGAACTGGACCCCATCCTGACTGAGGTCACCCTGATGAATGCCCGCAGTGAGCTGTACTTACGTTTCCTCAGGAAGAGGATTAGCTCTGATTTTGAGGTGGGGGACTCCATGGCCTCAGAAGAAGTAAAGCAAGGTAAAAGTAATTCCCCTATTTTTGGGAGGATTGAGATATAATTGGCAGTGTTTCATAATGGTTAAGCCACAGATCTCTTATTAAGGAAACAATTGGGACTTATTAGCCCCTGGTGGTCTATAGGCAAATTGACTCCCAGGAGGAAATCTAAATTTACTGGATTTTAGAATTAGACTAGATCTTTGAGGTCATCTAATCATTTTACAGATGAGAACATTGATTCTCTGTTTTAAATTTTATGGGATATAAATTATACTTCAATAAGGTGTTTTTTTACAAAAAAAAAAAAAAAGAATATGTTGGCCAGGCACACTGGCTCACGTCTGTAATCCCAGTACTTTGGGAAACCGAGGTGGGTGGATCACCTGAGATTAGGAGTTTGAGACCAGCCTGACCAATATGGTGAAGCCCTGTCTTTCCTAAAAATATAAAAATTAGCCAAGCATGGTGCCATGTGCCTGTAGTCCCAGCTACTTGGGAGGCTGAGACAGGAGAATTGCTTGAACCCTGGGGGGCAAAGGCTGCAGTGAGCCAAGATCGCACCACTGCACTCCAGCCTGGTTGATAGCAAGACTCTGTCTAAAAAAAAGAATATATAATGTATAGGAATTCTCTCATCCCCTCTCAGTCTATCAGTTCCCCCAGTTACAGTTTTTCAAGGAATAATTGACATTGATAAGAAAGGGGGCTGTGTGCAGTGGCTCACACCTGTAATCCCAGCACTTTGGGAGGCTGAGGCGGGAGAATCACTTGAGCTCAAGAGTTCAAGGCCAGCCTGAGCAGTATGAAAAAACTCTGTCACTATATTAAAAGATAAAAATTTTGGCTGGGTGTGGTGGCTCATGTATAATTCCAGCACTTTGGGAGGCTGAGGAGGAAAGATCGCTTGAGCCCAGGTGTTCGAGACCAGCCTTGTCAACATAGTGAGTCCTGATCTCTAAAAAATTAAATTAATAATAAAAAATAAACATTTTTAAATTTTTTTGAAAAGGTATACCAGAGTCCAGTTTCATTTACAGATTGACTCTACGTTTATAAGATAACCATTTAATTCCTGCTGGCTACTAAAGCAAGAGTTAAAAAAGAAAAAAAAATTCTGCTGGGCAGATGCATGCAGGATTCCTCGGATTGGGGACCTGAGACCCACCCACCATCTTTGGCATCTGCATGGCTTGTGCCAAAAATCCGTGGCAGGGGAGTTACAGAATCAGTGTATGAAGGAGATTGTGTGTTCATTTGGAGTTTGCTTGTTGATGTCAATGATGACTATCACTGTTCAGAGCTGTGCTCTCCATACATAGCCATTCGTGAATTGAAATTCAAATTCAAATTTAATTACAATTATATAAAATTTTAAATTCATATTTCTCACCTGGATTCTGGAAAAAAAAATTTAGTAAAAAAATATAAACATTTATTTCCTCAGTTCAATTCATTCACACTTCAAGTGCTCAATCACTACCATGGCTAGTGGCTATGATATCAGACAACGGATATGGAATATTTTCTTTTTTGCTGTTGTTTGTTTATTTTTTTAGAGACAGAGTATTGCTGTGTTGCCCAGGCTGTTCTCAAACTGCTGGACCCAAGTGATCCTCCCACCTTGGCCTCCCAAAGTGCTGGTATTACAGGTGTGAGCCACCACACCTGACCAGAATATTTTCATTATCACAGAAATTCTACTGGACAATACTGGTGTAAAGAATGAAGTAATCTAAAGAATGCAGACTTCAAAAACAAAATAAGTCACAACCCAAACAAACCAAAATTTAAATGATCAGAATTGGCAGCACAAAGAAAACGCCCTCTCCTGACTTGTATTGTGGCAGTCTGAACGCCCCCAGAAAATTGTGCCAAAGAGTTTAGAAAAACAAATACACAATAAAAGTAAACACACATACAAACAAAACAGCAAACTTCAGGTAACTATTTTGGATTGCAAACAGGATAAATTTAATGTTCAAACAATCTGATAAAATAACTGTTTAAAAAAAAAAAAAAGAAGTAATCTATATCCAATATATTCTTGTCTTTGCCATCTTTTGACTCCTATTAATCCTAAAGGAATAAAAGGAGTAAAAAGGTATATGTACAAAAGTATTCACTATAATCTCCAATATTGTGATCTTTTATTATCTCCAGCAATGGCAAAACGTTTGGTAATAACCAGGTATCCAAAAATAGAGTGGTTATTTTTCTCAATTTCACATAAAACAACAAAAAAGTTAAAAATAAAAGTCGTTTTTAAAATGTGAATTATGCACCTGATGAAATCCCACAGTCATGAAAAATTAGTAAGGTGGATGGAAACATGGAAAATATTTATGATACAATTTTTTTAAATCAGAATACAAAATTGCTATCTGTATCATGATTATAACCATGTAAAATATGTACATATTTGGAAGAAAGACCTGAAAAAATGAAAAAAGTTGCTCTGTTTCCCTTGGGGAAGAAAAAGTGAGTATTCCTTTCTTCGCTGTCCCCTAGAGCACCAGAAGTGTCTGGACAAACTCCTCAATAACTGCCTTTTGAGCTGTACCATGCAGGAGCTGATTGGCTTATATATTACCATGGAGGAGTACTTCATGAGGGAGACTGTCAATAAGGTAGGACATAGGACGTACCTCTCGAAAATGGGGCTTCCGGTCCAAGAAGCCAGGCTGAAGGAAATGGCTGAGGCATGTCATATTTCTTGGTCCTGCTTTGAGAATACCCTTGCATGTAGATTGAGTGGTACCACTTTTTATGGTTAAAGAGCATCTTTGGAGTCGTTGTGCTCTTTGTATACCTAGTTAGGACTTCTTCCCCAAGAATTACAAAAGAACAGCTCAGCTCAGCTCTTCAGGGAACCCACTTATTCCCCACCTCCCTGAAGGTATGTGGTTAAGGAACTTCAGGGAAGTAGGGCCTCTGCAGATGTCTTGCACCTCAAGTAATAGATCTCCACAAGACCAAGGCCCAAAGTATTTAATTGCTTCACCTAGTGATCAATAGGGAAGTGAACTATTTTGACAAGGAGGATGCACGCCAATCTGTGACCAGAACATGCCATGTTGGGAGAAACATGGACAGAAAAGGGAGCAGGTACAGAAAAGGGAACAGAGCTAGTGCCAGTGTACCCAGAATTATGTAGAATGTGACATGTAGAACTGGGACCCTCAGTGTTGGCTTTGCCTTTTGGGTAGGCTGTGGCTCTGGACACCTATGAGAAGGGCCAGTTGACATCCAGCATGGTGGATGATGTCTTCTACATTGTTAAGAAGTGCATTGGGCGGGCTCTGTCCAGCTCTAGCATCGACTGTCTCTGTGCCATGATCAACCTCGCCACCACAGAGCTGGAGTCTGACTTCAGGTACAGTTGACTCCCTTTCTCCTTTCCAGGCAGAAAGGCCCTTGTTGATTCCTGAGGCCCGTTTGTTTCTGCCCTTTGTCCTCATGATTCTAGTTCAGTTCTATATAGGACATAAGCTCCTGTCCCTAAAACAGTATCCTTGGCTCCAGGAAGCTATTGATCAGCCAGATATCTTGTGGGCCAAATTTCTGTTCTCTGGACTAGACTGAAGGGGCTATGAGCCCTTAGATGTAGGAAAGAGAACAGGCAGTTCAGATGAAAGCAGTAGTTGTAGTAGGTACCATTGCTACAGGCCGAGCACTATGCTATTCTCCTCCTCTTTTGAGGTCCTACTAACAACCCTATGAGGTAGGAACTATTAGCTCTGTTTTATAGATGAGGAAACTGGGCTTTAGGGAGATTCCATCCTCGTCAAAGATCCACCACTTAGTAAGAGGTGGAATTCAAAGCTGAGTAACTCAAAACCTGTTCTCAACTCCTACGTAGTACTGCCTTCACTAAGCCTCACGGCTTTGTTTGTTGGAGTGCAGTGGTGATGGCTAAAAGCCTCATAAACAGTAGAGATTGGCCAGTCTCCTCTGTATGTTCTTGTCACATCAGTATCCTTGAGTGGGTGCTGGTCACTTTCATACCCTGGCTCCTCAGGTCTCCTACAGTGGTCTCAAGGACTGGTTATTCCCCCTAAAAGAGTACGTTGTGCTGCTGGGTCAGGGTGGTGGACGCTCTGGCCCTTCTGTCCTGGAGGCCAAGTTGAGTAGTGTCAATCCCTCTATTCCTTCCTGCCCCCCAGGGATGTTCTGTGCAACAAGCTGCGGATGGGCTTCCCGGCAACCACCTTCCAGGACATCCAGCGCGGGGTGACAAGTGCTGTGAACATTATGCACAGCAGCCTCCAGCAGGGCAAATTTGACACAAAAGGCATCGAGAGTACTGATGAAGCGAAGCTGTCCTTCCTGGTAGGTAGCCCACAGCTCACGAGCTGGGTTGGTTTATCTCAAGAGATTACATTATGACTGCTAAGCCACAATATAATAGGCCTCTAGCTAGAGATTTTTCCTCCAGTGTCTATATAGAAGGAAAACTCCTCCTTTAAGGAAAGTTCCTCCTAGAAGGTTCTGAAACCATTTCTTACTCAGGGACATACTCTGAGCAGCCTGAGCTAGGATAGAGGCTGGGCTGCCCAGCTGTCACCTAGCATTCTTTCCCCCAGAGCACTGCCCAGCTGCTTGGGAGCCTACTGAGTGTCAAGCTTGGCTTGCATCTGCTGCAGAACCAACAGCACCATCTGTGCCAGGCACCAGACTGCTTCTCTGAGCAGAGGCCTGCAGCATGAGTGGGCGCCAGTCCTCCCAGCCTGCCAGCATTGCTCTACTAGCACATCTTAGGCTTTCAATTTCCTTTGGAAAGGAGGCCTTATTAAAGCCCTTTGCTACCCAGAATGACAGATACAATAAAGCAGCAAGTCTTACTATTGTGTGACAGCTTGGAAAGGAGAAGCATGGAAGGACGAAAAGATTTGTATAAAGCAACAGCCAGTTTATGATGAGACAGAGAGAACATAAATGAGTCCTAAGCTCAAGATCAGCCCTCTCTGGCTCACGCTGTCTTAGCATGCACAGGAATGGCACAGACCAAGGTCCATTCTGCTCCCTCCCCCACATTAGCCACATTCTGAGTCTTTACTCTTGAGGCTCAGAGCCTGAAAGAAACATCTAGTAGCAGAGCTGTAAATCTGTAGTCCACAGCTGGGGTTGGATGCAAAAATATGCACATCCGTTTTTCTGGACACAGGGTTCTTAGCTTTTATCAGATTCTTTTTTTTTTTTTTTTTTTTTTTTTTTTTTGAGATAGAGCCTCACTCTTGTTGCCCAAACTGTAGTGCAATGGTACGATCTTGGCCCACTGCAACCTCCACCTCCCGGGTTCAAGTGATTTTCCTGCTTGAGCCTCCTGAGTATCTGGGATTACAGGCATGCACTGCCACACCCGGTTAATTTTTTTTTTTTTTTTTTTTTTTTTGAGACAGAGTCCGTTCTGTCGCCCAAGCTGGTATGCACTGGCATGACCTCGGCTCACTGCAACCTCCGCCTCCTGGGTTCAAGTGATTCTCTTGCCTCAGCCTGCTGAGTAGCTGGGACTACAAGCACACGCCACCGCACCCGACTAATTTTTTGTATTTTTGGTAGAGACGGGGTTTCACCATGCTAGCCAGGATGGTCTCGAACTTCCGAGCTGAGGCAATCCACCCACCTTAGCCTCCCAAAGTGCTGGGATTACAGGCATGAGCCATCACGCCTGGCCTAATTTTTGTATTTTTAGCAGAGTTGGGGTTTTGTCATGTTGGCCAGGCTGGTCTCAAACTCATGACCTCAAGTGATCTACCTGCCTTAGTGCTGGGATTACAGGCGTGAGCCACTATACCCAGCTATCAGATTCTTAAAAGAGTCTGTGACCTCCAAAAGAGTTCAGAGTTGTTACTTTCAGAGACAGAAGCCTAAACTTGCTAATACCTGCCAACCCCTGTGCAGAGGAACCGACAGTAACTGGTTATCAGACAGATTCAATGCAAAAGCTATTTAAGCAGCCCCACTCTCTTCCTGTCAGAGAAAATATTTGCCCTGGGCATGGTTTCTATCAATCAAGGATATGGTTGCTACCAAAAACGGGTCAGCTCCAAAGAACTGTTGCCTGTGAAATTTGTTACCTTTGGAGAACTTTGCCAAAATGCCTAGCAACCAGCATCATATGATCGTGAACTGACTTAAGTTTTTTATCTTGTTTGTATTCTTTCATTTTTTTACAGAACTTACTTCATTTCTGTGCTCAAAAATAATCATTGGCTCCTTGCTGCCTGCCACATCAAAGCTAGATGTCTTTGTTTAAGCCTCCTAAATCTAACCCATCCTACCTTTCCAGTTCTGTGTTCCACCACTTGGCAACGCATCTCTGAAACCAGCCAGTGGCATGCTTGCTCTGTGAGGACCTCCCATTAACACAGTTTCATTGTTTGAGGCCCCAGAAGATAAGACCAAGAAGAAAGGCAATGCTAAATGCTTGGTGACAGGTTTTTGGTTTTCCTGACACCATGTATTTAAAATGTCATCACTCCCATTTCAGGGCCTATTTTTTTATGTCACCTTGATTCATTTGACTGTCGAGATGAATTCCCCAGCCATACCGACATCATGCACCGTGGGCATGGAATAAGCCCAGTGAATCCATGCTTTCTAGGGCTGTCAGTACAAGGGAAACTTTGAAATCAATACCATTTGGACTCAAATCCATAAGTCCATTATGACAGTTATTCTTGGTGCTCTTAAATTTCTTGAAAACACTTATGGCCTTCATCCTTCAGCTGTCATGACAGGAGTTACTTGGAAACTTGTGACATGATCAGCCTTTTGTTGTGGTATATTAAAGAAAGACCTTTAGGCTTATCTGTCCACAATCAGAGTGGCCTGAGCAGCACTGTAAGCATCATAACTTTCAGCATTGACTACAGGACACTGACAAGGGAAACACTCGGGAAGATGAGAGGGACTTCCTAATCGCAGCCCCTGGGGTTCTGAGATCCTCCTTTTACCCTGAAATCCTAAAGCTCCTGACTCACGTCTCGAAGACTGGGTCCTCCTTACCTCAACCCTGCCTTGCTGATCATGCCACCAGCACACCAGTTCACAGGCAGTGATCCCCAGGCCCTCTAATTCCTCCCACACATGGCCTCTAGATGAGTATTCCCAAATGACAGTTGTGCTCATATGGGATTCACTGCTTTAAAAATCCTCAGTGCCAGCCCACTGTCCACAGTGGTAACTCTGCAGCAGAGCACCCAAGTCCCCATCAGGCTCTGCCCCTTGCAGCTCTATGTCCTGCCACTTCCCTGCACGTGTCTATGAACTGACTGCACTATCTCCCAGATACCTTTTTGGGTTTTCTGCCATTCTGCATTTGCTTATATTATCCCCTTTCCAGAGTATGTTCATTCACTCTCTTCCTGAATCCACAAATACTTATTGAGGAACGTCTGTATATCAGGCACTGTTCTGGGTTCTAGAGCTACAGGTGGCTATTGAAATTTACATTTAAATTAAAAATCCACTTCCTGAGTTGCACTAGCTATGCTTCAGGTGCCCAATAGCCACACATGTCTGGGGGCTACCATACCAGACATTGCAGTTAGAATTATTTCCATCATCCGGAAAGGTAAACAGTGCTGTATAGAGATGCAGTGATGAAGAAAACAGGCCAGATCTGTGCAGACAACAAACAGATAAACCAGAGAATGTCGGGAAATCCTAAGGACTGTTAAGAAAATATCAAATAGGGCCAGGCGCAGTGGCATGTGCCTGTAGTCCCAGCTACTTGGGAGGCTGAGGCTGGAGGATTGCTTGAGTCCGGGAGTTCTAGGCTGTAGTGCACTATGCTGATTGGGTGTCAGCACTAAGTTTGGCATCAATAAGGTGACCTCCCGGGAGCAGGGGACCACCAGGTTGCCTAAGGAGGGGTGAACCTGCCCAGGTCGGAAGCAAAACAGGTCAAAACTCCCGTGCTGATCAGTAGTGGGATCGCGCCTGTGAATAGCCACTGCACTCCAGCCTGGGCAACATAGCAAGACCCCATCTCTTTTTAAAAAAAGAAAAGAAAAATAAATAAATAAATAAACAGTGAACAAGAGAGAGGCTGATGGGGTGGAGAAATGTTCTCACCTTTATCCCCAGTCAGAATTATTTTTCTTCTTTTTTTTTTTTTTTTTTTAAAGTCTCTGTAGAGACTTAAAAATTGACAATGCCAACTATATTGTAAGTCGTCATGGCGGGGTATTGGGAAAAGTTTTCAGTTAGGAATAATCATGCCTCGGATAAACCTCATTGGCTGCAATACTGCCACTGCGCAGAGCTTATGTTCCACTCCTTTATGTTAATTCAGCTCAGCTACCACCTCTGCCATGGAACCTTCCTTAGTTTCCTCACACTGAAACAGTTTGTTCTTTCCTCCGAATGGCCAGAGCAATTAGTGCCTTAATATTTTTTGCCCCATGCTACTTTCTTTTTTACTGGAGACAGAGTTTCACTCATGTTGCCCTGGCTGGAATGCAGTGGTGCAATCTCAGCTTATTGCAACCTCTGCCTTGCAGGTTCAAGCGATCCTCCTGCCTCAGCTTCCCAAGTAGCTGGGATTATAAGTGCCTGCCACCACACCTGGCTGATTTTTGTATTTTTAGTAGAGATGGGGTTTCACCATATTGGCCAGGCTTGTCTTGAACTCCTGATCTCAGGTGATCTGCCCTCCTTGACCTCCCAAAGTGCTAGAATTACAGGTGTGAGCCGCCATGCCCATACTACTTTTATCATTGGTATTTCTGCACCTAGTCTGTAAGGCAGTTGAGTTATGAAAGAAGTCGTCTTTGGACCAGAGTAGGGAGATCAAAATTCTTTTTTTTAGTTTATTGGTGTATTATAAAGGATATTATCTAGGATACAGATGAAGAGATGAATAGGGTGAATTTTGGAGAAAGGGGTGTGGAGAGTGGCCATGCCCTCCCGGGGTGGCCACTCTCCTGGAAGGTCAGAGACGTGAATTCTAAGCCTGGCTCCAGCTTTGTGCCCTTGCCACTCTGAGTGTCTGTCCCTTATCCTGCTTTATTATTCTTCCTGGCATTATATAATGCATTTGTTTACTATCTGCCTTCCTTGCTGGAATGTTATCCCTGTGAGGGCAGACCATGTCTGTTTTGTTAATTGCCTTCTCTTCAGTGCCTAGAACCATGCCTGGCACATCCAGGTGCTCAGTAAATATTTGCTGAATCAGTTGCTGTCTGACCTTGATGACTCATTTTACCTTTTTTTTTTTTTTTTTTGAGACAGAGTCTCGCTCTGTCCCCCCAGGCTGGAGTCCCATGGTGCAATCTTGACTCACTGCAACCTCTGCTTCCTGGGTTCAAGCGATTCTCCTGCCTCAGCCTCCCGAGTAGCTGGGACTGCAGGTGTGCATCACCATGCCTGGCTACTTTTTTTGTATTTTTAGTAGAGACAGGGTTTCACCATGTTGGCCAGGCTGGTCTTGAACACCTGACCTCAGGTGATCCACCCACCTCGGCCTCCCAAAGTGCTGGGATTATAGGCGTGAGCCACCACACCTGGCCAAATCATTTGCCTTCTGAAGAAATGAGGAGTCTCATTTCCTCCCATGCACTGGGCTTGTTAATGGTTGTTCTGTGGGGGATATTTGGTAGATTCCATGAGATAAAGAATGAGAAAATGCCTCATAGGTGGCAGGATCTCTGGAAGTTTTTCTCTAATGAATGTCAGGCTTTGTATCACTGATTTGGGGCTTGGCCATTTGGAGCCTCAGAACTTATCCCAGACCTGTATGCCTGAGTCATTTCTGATCTGTAGGTAACAGTACAAAAAGACCTAAAGACCATGACTTTAGGCTCCCTGGCATCAGGCAACCAGAAAGGGCAAGCCTGGTTCCCCATTCTGCCTGATCCAAGATCTGAGTGTCCTGCCTGATGCAGAGGTGTGGCCTTTCATTAGCTGAAGTCTAAACTCCAGCCAGTCCTTCTCTAATCCTTGTGGAGCACAGCTGTCAGCCAGTCTGGCATTGGAGTGGGTAGCAGGCACAGTCAGCAGGAAGTCACATTCTTCCTTCCTCATCTCCCAGGTGACTCTGAACAATGTGGAAGTCTGCAGTGAAAACATCTCCACTCTGAAGAAGACACTAGAGGTACAAGGGAAATTGCCTATCAGCAGTCAGCAGCCACCTCTTCCCATGTTGAGAGAGAGCCTTGTACATACCTCCTGGTGAAGACACTCATCCTGGTGACACTGAGCCACACTTGAGGGGATTCCTTGGTGACTGACATGATAGCAAGGCATCCTTAGACCAGTGGGAAAAGCTTAGGAGTTGGAAGATCAGAATTCAGGGTAGATCTTCCAGGCTGAGCATGGTGGCTCACACTTGTAATCTCAGCACTTTGGGAAGCCAAGACAAGCAGATCACTTGAGGTCAGGAGTTCGAGACCAGCCTAGCTAACATGGTGAAACCCCATCTCTACTAAAAATACGAAAATTAGCTGGGTGTGGTGGCAGTTGCCTGTAACCCAGATACCCAGGAAGCTGAGGCAGGAGAACTGATTCAACCCGGGAGGTAGAGGTTGCAGTGAGCTGATATCATGCCACTGCACTCCAGCCTGGGCAACAGAGCAAGACTCTGTCTCAAAAAAAAAAAAAAAAATTATTATTATCTTCTAGCACATAGTTGGCGTGTCACCTTGGACAAGTCCCTTAGCACCCTGAGCCTTAGTTTTCTCATCTATGAAATGAGATACATAACTTCATCCTGCCCTAGTTTGGGTTTCTTGGGTGGGCTAATGAAAACACAGGATTGAGGCCAGGTTGCTTACACCTGTAAGCTCAAAATTTTGGGAGTCCAAGGCAGGAAGATCACTTGAAGCCAGGAGTTTGAGACCAGCCAGGGCAATGTAGCAAGACCTTGTCTCTATATAAAAAAAAAAAAAAATGGGCCGGGCGCGGTGGCTCAAGCCTGTAATCCCAGCACTTTGGGAGGCCGAGGCGGGTGGATCACGAGGTCAAGAGATCGAGACCATCCTGGTCAACATGGTGAAACCCCGTCTCTACTAAAAATACAAAAAATTAGCTGGGCATGGTGGTGCGTGCCTGTAATCCCAGCTACTCAGGAGGCTGAGGCAGGAGAATTGCCTGAACCCAGGAGGCGGAGGTTGCAGTGAGCCGAGATCGCACCATTGCACTCCAGCCTGGGTAACATGAGTGAAACTCCGTCCCAAAAGAAAAAAAAAAATTTTTTTTAATCAGGATCAAAAGCACCTTATAAAAATGACAAATCCCTGTATAAATATAGGAGATTAAGATAAGGCTTGCCAAATCCTCTATAAAGCTGGTAGCTGTTATTTTTTAGAGGAAGGCAGCAGAGTATAGTGGAAATTACTTGGGCTTTGAAGCCAGACACCCCAAGTTCAAATCTCCACTTGACAGCTACCCAGCAAAAGTTCTGTAACCTCCCTGAGCCTCAGTCTCCTCATTCATAAAGCAGAGATAATGGCCTCTGCCCCACAGGACTGTTGTGAGATGAATGTGATAATATAAAGCACTTGGTTCGTGAGAGGCATGTAGTGGTACTTATTAGTTGTATTAGCAGTTAAAAATAACAGTAGTTGGGTGGCTTATGCCTGTAGTCCCAGCTACTTGGGACTCTGAGGCAGGAGGATTGCTTGAGGCCAGGAGTTCAAGGCCAGCCTGGGCAACATAATGAAACCCTGTCATTTAAAAAGTAAAAATAATGACCAGGCGTGGTGGCTCACACCTGTAATCCCAGCACTTTGGGAGGCCAAAGCAGGTGGATCACCTGATGTCAGGAGTTCAAGACCAGCCTGGCAAACATAGTGAAACCCCATCTCTACTAAAAATAACAAAAATTAGTTGGGCATGGTGGCCAGTACCTGTAATCCCAGCTGTTCAGGAGGCTGAGGCACAAGAATCGCTTGAACCCAGGAGATTTAAGTTGCAGTGAGCTGAGATCGTGCCACTGCACTTCAGCCTGAGCAACAGAGTGAGACTGCATCTCAAAAAAATAAAAGAGAGCATAGTGGCTCAGGCCTGTGGTCCCAGCACTTGGAGGCCGAGGTGGGTGGATCACCTGAGGTCAGGAGTTCGAGACCAGCCTGGCCAACGTGGTGAAGCCATCTCTACTGGGAATGCAGAGGTCGGCCAGCTGTGGTTGCGCATGCCTGTGGTCTCGGCTGCTCAGGAGGCTGAGGTGGGAGAATTGCTTGGACCCTGGACGCGGACATTGCAATGAGCCGGGATCATGCCACTGCAATCCAGCCTGGGTAGCAGAGCAAGACTCCGTCTCCAAAAAAAAAAAGAGAGGGGGTCTCACTTTGTTGCCCAGGCTGGTCTTGAACTCCTGGGCTTCAGTGATCCTCCTTCCTTGGCCTCACAAAGTTCAGGGATTATAATATTGAGCCACTATCCCCAGCTTTTCAAGACTTATTTTCATGGCTTCGAACACTTTTTTTTTCTTCTAGACAGAGTCTCACTCTGTCACCAGGCTGGAGTAGAGTGGAGCAATCTCAGCTCACTGCAACCTCTGCCTCCTGGGTTCAAGCGATTCTCCTGCCTCAGCCTCCCAAGTAGCTGGGATTACAGGCACACACCACCACATCCAGCTAATATTTGTATTTTTAGTAGAGATGGGATTTTATCAAGTTGGCCAGGATGGTCTCAATCTCTTGACCTTGTGATCCGCCTCCCTCAGCCTCCAAAGTGCTGGGATTACAGGCGTGAGCCACTACGTCTGGCGGCTTTGAATAAATTATTAACTTCTGTGCCTCAGTTTCCTCATCTGTACATTGGGGATAATAATTTTATCTACTTAATAAAGGAGATACTTTTTTTATGAAGGTCAAAGTAACAATATTTGTGGGGGTTTTGGGTTTTCATTTTGTTTTGTTTTTAGGGAGAATAGATACTTTGGTCTCACTCTGTTGTCCAGGCTGGAGTACAGTAGCACAGTCATAGCTTACTGCAACCTTGAACCTTTGGGCTCAAGGGATTCCCTCACCTCAGCCTCCCGAGTAGCTGGGGATGCAGGGGCGCACCACCACATCCAGCTAATTCTTTAATTTTCTGTAGAGACGGCTTCTCACTATGTTTCGCTGCTGTTCTTAAACTCTTGGCCTCAAGTGGTCCTCACACCTTGGCCTCCCAAAGTGCTAGAATTACAGACATGAGCCACCTCACTCAAACTGGTGCTTTAATAAAAGTAAAATGCTTAGAACAAAGCCAGGTGTACAGTAAGCCCTTAAACCTTAAGTATGATCTTGACCATCTTTCTTTGGCAGCCAGACCAAAATATTTAAGAAGAGAAACTGGCCTCTGTGGTTTTTTGTACATGTAAAAAAATTTTAAAAGGAGAAGTAAATAAATAGAAAAGTGGGGAAAAAAGGAGAAACTCTAGCAATAATAGCTAGTGTCTCCTGTGCAAGGCACTGAGCTAGACATCTTGTGCTTCATCTCATACATGAGGAGGAGGAATTCATGTTCCCATTTTATAGACAGGAAAATTGAAGCTCAGAAACTTGAAATCATTTGCCCAAGGTCACTCAGCTAATACATGACTGAGCCAGGACTTGAACCTAGGAATGTGTGACTCTAAAGATACGAAAAACTTTCTGGTATTTCAGTTCTTATTCACTTCCCCTGACACTGGTACCTCCATATTACAGAGGGGGAAGTGGGAGCCAAGTGGATAGCCACCAGGATAGAATTCAGGTTTTCTGAAACCCATCCAGGGCTCTCAACAGGCCATAAGCTGCGCCCAGAGAAGGCTGGAGGAGTAGAACTGGCTGGTGGCATATTGACCTCCTCTCTGCCTCTCCTTACACTCCCATGGCCCATGTGTGCTCAGCAGTCTTACAGCAGTGTTATCCCCTAGAGTGACTGCACCAAGCTCTTCAGCCAGGGCATTGGAGGGGAGCAGGCCAAGGCCAAGTTTGACAGCTGCCTTTCTGACTTGGCCGCCGTGTCCAGCAAATTCCGAGACCTCTTGCAGGTAAGCCCCAGGTTCAACTGCTAACTGAATCCTGTGCCTGTGCATTGCTCCAAGAAGAGTGTTAGCTGGCTCATCGTGTGCAAAGAAGCCAGGAGGACAGGTGAGGGGGAAGCCAGCAAGCCCTGGAGTTTGGAGTTGTACAGGTCCCTTGAGACTAAAGGCCCTGTTGGTTTTTCATCAGTGAAGCTGTCACACTGACAAGCCAACATCTGGTTCCTCTAGACTTTCCGCTTGGCCCCACAATGTCAAGAGCCGTTAGAAGATGCTCAGAGGAAGTGGAGCCACACGGTTCTGACCTGTGGCCATAGCCTAGCACTGGGCACTCTGAAATCTCTCTTGAGAGTTTACCGAAACAGCCTCAAGGCCTTATCTCCACCCTGGACCTGAATCAGCTGAGATCTAGAGAGGGGCATGTTCCTGGTTCCTCCGTTCATTAGCTCTAACTCTGTTACAACCTCCAACAGGGCTTGCAGAAAGCCTCAGGGCTGGAAGAACACCTTGCAGTCAAGGGATGGGTAGAAGAGAGAGGGAAGGGATGGGTTGTGCCTGCTGTGTCTGACATGTCTCCATCTTGTCCTTGTGCAGGAAGGGCTCACGGAGCTTAACAGCACAGCCATCAAGCCACAGGTGCAGCCTTGGATTAACAGCTTTTTCTCCGTCTCCCACAACATCGAGGAGGTCAGCCTGGCCACAAGCAGCCATCAAGCCCCGATGACGCCTCACCCCCATCTCCAGCTGGAGGGAATGGAGCCGTGAACAGACTAGACCTTCCATGCTTCCCAGGCCCACTTCCCCGCCCCTCACCCTTGAACACTAGGTTCCTCCCAGGAAGCAATTTGTCTGTAGTCAGAAGAGCTCAGAAAAATAAGGAGTTTGCCTTGACCTAACTCATTCCCTTGTATTGAAGCTCTTTTTGTCCTACTTATGATAGACTTAGGAGCATTTTTTCCTCCTGGCCTAGTGATTTCATTCCTATAGAACATGAGATCCAAGAAGGAATAAAATGCCAGGAACTTCGCCCGTTATGTGGGCCACTGCTACAGCCTTGAGCTGTTTGCTGGTCAGTTTCTGCCAGTCTGGGTGTCTGAGCTGGTTTTAAACTGAGTGAGTCAGAAGGCACAGGGAAGGAAGAACATCTTACCTTATTTTCTTAATGGGGTAGAGGTGGGTGGCAGCAAATGGTACTTCTTAGAGGCCCATGGTGACCAGCCCTGCTTCCTGATAACAGGAGGAATTCAATGACTATGAGGCCAACGACCCTTGGGTACAACAGTTCATCCTTAACTTGGAGCAGCAAATGGCAGAGTTCAAGGTGAGCAGGGGCTCTAGGGATCCACTTAGGGAATTACCCACCTCTGCCCAAACCAGCAGCCCTCAGGGTCTCATCACATTCCTTCTGGAGACCCTGAAAGCCCTTCCAACCCTAACCTATAGAAACACTCCCGTGGCCTCACATGACTGTCCTCACCCCCAAAGACTCCAGTGGAGAGGCAAAGGGGTTAGATGGGGCTCGGCTGATGTCAAGCCTCTGTGTGCAGGCCAGCCTGTCCCCAGTCATCTACGACAGCCTAACCGGCCTCATGACCAGCCTTGTTGCCGTGGAGTTGGAGAAAGTGGTGCTGAAATCCACCTTTAACCGGGTAAGGTGAAGGGGTCATGGGTCTGCAGCTCTCGTTTCTCCTCTGAGGAAGACAAGTCATGCCACCACCCAGGATTTGTGTTCCCCCTGTCTGCTGCCCACAGGCCCTGCATGTCTGGGTCCAGTCCTGCCCTGGCTTCTGAGGCTTTAGAGCAAACTGGAGCCACAAGGTACCACCTCAGGCCTGGCCGGCCTTGCCACCCAGCTCTGGGGGCAATTGGAGGCCAGTTCTGCGTGGCCAGGCCTAAGTAGTGACTGGGCTTGGGTTCTCCTGCAGCTGGGCGGTCTGCAATTTGACAAGGAGCTGAGGTCACTCATTGCCTACCTTACCACGGTGACCACCTGGACCATCCGAGACAAGTTTGCCCGGCTCTCTCAGATGGCCACCATCCTCAATCTGGAGCGGGTAGGTGGGGCGTCCTTGGCGCAGCCAGAGAGGGGTGACTGAAAGAGGCAAAGATGGATCCCTGCCACTTCCCTCTAAATCATGTGTCTGCCAGCAGCCAGCCCTGCAGGACACCTTCCCTTCCCCTTCTTGAGTGCTCCTGTTCTGCCCCTGGTGGAGGCCAGAGCCTTCTTTCAGAATAGCCCCACCTTGCTGACTGGTTTCTCTGTCCTTCCCCACAGGTGACTGAGATCCTCGATTACTGGGGACCCAACTCCGGCCCGTTGACGTGGCGCCTCACCCCTGCTGAAGTGCGCCAGGTGCTGGCCCTGCGCATAGACTTCCGCAGTGAAGACATCAAGAGGCTGCGCCTGTAGCTGCCTGGATGCGCACACCAGCTCATACAGTTCTCAGTCTGTTCCCTAAGGCCCAGCCAAGGAGCTGAGTGAGGCTGTTTGCCTTGGAGGAGCTCTGACAGCCCAGACCTTTCCACAGCTGGCAGCACAGACAGCCTGGACTCACTCCATGCTCTGCCCTCAGACCTAGCCTGGTGAGGCATTGGGGGCAGCCTTTTCCCACCCAGAGAATTGGGCTCCTAATGAGGTGAGAAACTCATGGCAGGCAGAGGGGCAGCCCAGGCCGGCTTTCTGCACGGGTGGTCAGTCTTTTGCCCTCAAACACTACAGCAAACAAGCTGCCCCTGCCAGCCTTAGACGACTTGGGTACATCTGGGGACCTAGCAATTAGGCTTGACTTCGAGGCAAGGCTGTGATGTTTATGATCCCTGAATAAAGCTACTCCTTGAAGAGATGCCAATGTGCCGTTTCCAGGGAGGGCCAGATCCTATGGGCATGGCAGGTCTACCAGTAGCACTGAAATAGGAAGGCAAACCCAAGACCTCAGCCTCCTCCCCACACACAGCACAGTGCACAGCTGTGTCCAGGGCCCACATGATGGCAGGAGCCCCCATCCAGTCCCAGATCCTCATGGCCCTCTTGGGCCCTCAGTACCACAAGCTGGATCATCCCAGAGGCAGTTCCCCATGGTGCTAGGAAAAGAGGGAACTGCTCCCAGCAAGAGCGAAAGTGACTTTACGAGGACCACCTACAAGGACAGAGTGAATTTATTCCAAGAATGCCAGTCCTGAGAACCCACTTCCCACAGGCACCAGGTCACTTGGCACGGTCCGTAGTGTTGCTGGTTAAGGCCTGGGATGGCAGTGAATCGCTGGGTCACTGCCACCAACTTGGCAAGGGACCACCACCCTCACTCCCACTCGCCCAAGAGGGTTGAGTGTGAAGTCTCTACAACTCTAAGGAAGGCCATAGGAAATGCCTCGAAGGGCCTCTTCAGGGTTGGCCTTGCCAAGCGACTTCCAGCCATATGCCAAGGCTGGTGGTCAACCCTTTCCCAGGCCCTCGTGGAATGAGAAGGCCACCCATGGGATTTGTAAAGGCCACATGGGACACTAAGCTTGGGACCTTCTTATGTGCAGGAGGAACAGGCTACACCTAGGCCACTGTCAGCCAGGTCACAGTCATCCCAAGCACTCTCTGCTTGCCCAGGTCTTGCTTCAGTCAGCTTCCTTTGGGAGCGGATTCGCAGAGGTGGGTGGGGAGTGGGAGGTGGAGGTTCTCATGGGGTAAGGAAGGTGGGGGACACTGTAGCTCCAGGTTTTCTCTTGCAGTGAGAAGCCAGCTTCATGGGAAAGGGCAACAGGTTGAGGCCTCGGTCCCCAGCAGCTTCAGGCTCAGGCCCTGAGTGTCCACTTCAACCAGGTGGATGCTGTAATTCCCAAGGCCCTGGACAGGAGAACAAGTATTTAGAAGGTTCTGGAGAAAGATCAGGCCATCTGGAGGCTGGACTGAGGCTACAGGACCAGGGAGACTTGCAGATACAGCCCCTGGTTAATTAGTGGGCCACAGTGAGGTCTCTTGCCCTCACAGGTCTCTGGACCAACCCCAGCCCCATCAGTAGTACCTCGGTCTTGGCCAGCACGGCCTCCAAGGCCTCCTTTTGCTGTGGCTCCTTAGTCAACAGATAGAGAAAGCCTCCACCACCTGCCCCAGCCAGGCTCTGGCCATGCACGTGGGGGGCCAGGACATCCATCATACGCCGCACAGCCAGGGGCTCACAGCCTGGAGCCATGAGCTTCTTCTGCTCCCAGTATGCAGTCAGGCACTGCCCCAGCAGAGGCAGGCTTCCTGAGGTGGGACAGAGGGAAGTGGCATGCCTGGGCCAAGATACTCACTCAGCACCCATCTGGAGATTGCATGAAGTGCCAAGAGGTGGTGCTGAGCCAGTGTCATGGTAAAGAAGCCGGGTTCCAGTGCTGGCTGGAGCCAGGAGAAGCAAGCCTACTTCCTAGAACTGCCTGAGGACCAATGTGCAGGAAGCAAACACCACCATGCCCAGCATCATCGGCACCCAGGGACCTGTGCAGCCACACACCGAGGGCCCTGCCTAGCTCACACTTCCCTGGAACTCAGCCATGGGGTGAGTCCCTTCTCCTATCTGCTTCCTGTTAGGTGAGGCTAGAGGGCCTTTCCCATGATGAAAATTTTGTCCTTAGATGTGGCTTCCCCCTAAATGTGAGACCCTGGAGAGGACAGACAGTAGGCTTCTGTTCCCAGAGGCCGAGTATCTGGAGCTTGTGCCAAGCCTGCAAATGACCCTGGCCTCAAACCCACAAGTGACAGGGTACTGGCTCCTGGTGCCCTGATTCCCCTGGAAGAAGCCCCTCACCTTGGCGGAAGGCTTCAGCACACTCCTCGGTTTGCTGTACCAGGCTGTGGGCATTCTCCACCACGGCAGGTAGTCGGGCATACCAGCTCCTCAGCACATCCTGCAGACAAGGCAGAAGGGGCAGTGAGGACCCAGGCCCAGCTGGCGGCACCCCTCCCTACCTCCCTCATGGTGGGGCTGGGGCTCACCTGCAGCAGATTCCGAGCCAGGCGGGTCTTGCCAGTGTACACCAAGAGCAGGTGGTCATTGAGCTTCTGGACAAAGCCCTCAGGCACCGTGACCTCTTCCACCTCCACTTTCAGCGGCAGCTGAGCCCGGGAGCGCCCCACCTTGATGCCAGGCATTAGGCCACCCACTTGATCCTGCCAGCCACCTCCTGTGAGCCCAGGGCGTATCACTGTTGGAGTCTACCTGGCCCAGCTTCACTCTCCCAGCCTAGGCTCCCGGCCCTGCACCCCTGGCTGGGATCAGTGTGGAAAGAGCTTCTCTCAACTCCATGGGACAGTGAGCTACACAGCTCTGTCCCTAGGACAATCCCAGCAAAGGAATGGGCTTCACACCAGAGCAAAGCTTGGAATTCCCAAGGCCTGAGTTTTGTTGTAGACCTAATGTGTAATTGAAATTCGGATAAACTACATTGAAGGATAAAGGCTTTACACTATGGTCGGGTGCAGTGGCTTACGCCTATAATCACAGCACTTTGGGAGGCTAAGGCAGGCAGATCACTTGAGGTCAGGAGTTCTAGACCAGCCTGGCCAACATGGTGAAATCCCATCTCTACCAAAATTACAAAAATTAGCCAGGCATGGTGGCACACGCCCTGTAATCCCAGCTACTGGGGAGACTGAGGCAGAGGTTGCAGTGAGCTGAGATCATACCACTGCACTCCAGCCTCAGTGACAGTGTGAGACTCTGTCTCAAAAAAAAAAAAAAAAAAGATTTTACACTAACCTCTGCCGCTCCTAGGAAGTTTTAGAGGAGAGGCTGACAGGTACCTTCCGTGCAGCCTGAGTCTCCCTGCACCCTGTCTTCTTACAAGTGGTTTATGTAGGAAAGAAGCTCACTGGGATCTGTTTTTCTCTTATGTAACTTATTAGACATCTTTCCATCTTCAGTAATGAAAGTATGTATCATTTTCCCCCTTGTAGCTATATAAAAATAAAACTAGGCCGGGCACAGTGGCTCACACTTGTAATCCCAGCACTTTGGGAGGCTAAGGTGGGCAGATCATGAGCTCAGGAGTTCGAGACCATCCTGGCCAGCACAGTGAAACCCCACGTCTACTAAAAATACAAAAAAAAAAAAAAAAAAAGCTGGGCATGGTGGCTGGTGCCTGTAATCCCAGCTACTCAGGTGGCTGAGGCAAGAGAATCGCTTAAACCTGGGAGGTGGAGGCTGCAGTGAGCTGAGATCATGCCACTGTACTCCAGCCTGGGTGACAGAGCTAGACTCCATCTCAAAAACAAAAAATAAAAAACTTGAGCTGCTTCTCAGACAGATCATTGATATTTAGGGAAGGGCCTGTAAGGGTTTAAAGTATGAAATGCAAAAGGCAGGAGCCATCTGGAACTTTGCAGCCAAAACCTAGTGGCTGCAAAGTAGCTGTTAAGTCTTGAAATGTCAAGACTTAACAGTTCCCCTCTGCTTCAGAGCACTTGGCACAGTTTGTAATACACATGCACCTGAGTGGTTACTGATTGACGTCTGTCTCCAGGAGACCACAGGACTTTCGAGGGCAGGAACCCATTTTTGCTCATTTAATCCTCGGGGACCCACAGAGTGGGTTCTCAATAAATAGTTGTCCATTGGCCAAATGTAGAACTTGAATGGTATACCTCTAAAGAAAACTGAAAGGCTTCCCCATCTGCACCCTTCCCTAATGACTACCTATGATGGTATGTGAGCAAAATGAGAGGCCTGAGCTGCGGTGACAGAAGACACCACAGTCAGGCTCCAGTAGGCCTTTGCAGCAGTTTCCTTCCAGGGGTGTGCTAGAGATGGGGCCTGACACCCTGAGGTGCACCTGGAACCATACAAGCCTGTGGCTGCTCTACATTGGCCATGGGTTCCAGGGGGCTCTGTGGCCAGGAGGAACGGGAAGCCTGGCACTGGTGAGATCAGTGAAGCCTGACATTCATGAGATCATAGTCACTGCTGGGCTCTTGCTGCCCCACCATATGGCCAGGAGGTGGGGGCAGGGGCACAGGTGATTCTATCTCAAATAAGGACATGCCAGAAGGGCAGGTGGAAGGTCCAAACCAGCTTGCCCAGCCCCACCCAAGCACAGCCCTGGATAGGCACAGTCACGAAGCACAGTACCTGGTCACAACAAGCATGAAAGGCACAGCACAGAATCTGGCACTCAGTAGGTGCTCGTGAAACACCTCACTGGAGGTAGAATATTTCAAGTTGATAACCACCAGAGGTGGTCAAAGGGACAAGAAGGAAACTTGTGAAGAGTAGCACAGTCATGTGGCTGTTGGCCAATCACATATAAATCCAGGAGAGCTCCACTCCCCACCACAGGCCCTAGGGAAAGTGTCAGTGACCTCCCCCAACTCTGAGGCAGTCACATACCGGTGGTGAGCACCTGCTCCAGGTGCAGCACTGCATGGATCAGGGCCTCCGTGCCCACCACCCGGCCCGCGGCTCGCTGCAAGGCAGCCAGGGCGGTGCCTGCCAGGATGCTGCTGGTGCCTGCAGGGCACAGAGGAGAAAGCAGGCATGAAACGCCTCCACCCTGTCTAGTCCCGCCCGACTCCCTCTCAGGGCAGAGGCCAGTGAGGGGATCACAGGCAAGCCTGGAGTGCTGTGACAGTCGGTTGGCAACAGGAGGGAGGGCCCGCTCACCTAGGCCAGAGCCGTGGGGAAGCTCAGACCAGGTATGCAGCTCAAAGCCACCCCCGAAGGTGCGGAGCAGCTGCTTACGCAGCTGGAGCTCAGAGTGAACATCCACAATCCCCGCGCAGATGAAGGCCGCCTTCAGCAGAGCCCCTGCAGAGGGACAGGCATGAGGAAGGAATTCGGTCTCCAAGGGCAGATGCAGACACCCCACCCACCCTTGTGATTTTCCAGACCAATGCGGGACTCATCCGGTGGGAAGAAAGCCCAACAGCAGTGCTGGCCCCATCCCCAAGCCACAAAAAGGCCTCTGGGCTCCCAGACATGGACACGTGTGTCATCTCTACTTCCCTTGTCTGTAAGTGTCTAGGCAGGGTGACTCCCAGCCCCTTCCTTCCCTTCAGACTGGGTGGCCCTCAGGCCAGGCCCCAGTGGCCTGCAGTCTCTCGCTTCTGCCCCCAGCCCCTAGCTGGCTATGTGTGCCAGCCCACCTGCAGAGGTCCCGGGGTGCCTGACCTGGGGCATGGGGCTGGCAGTAGTCCCGAAGGTCAGCCAGACTCCGGCACACTATCTTCACGGTCATCTCATCCTGCTGAGGCCCCACCGCCAGCCACAGCTCAGGCTCCAGGATGCGGCGTGCCCTGGCCCCGATGGGCCGGCGGCCATCCACTCGCACAGCCAGGCCCAGCACAGCCCCACCAAGCTCATAGGCAAGGGGTGGTGTGTCACTCCAGCCCCCTATGATGGTGTGGCAAGACTCAAGCTGGTCACAGAAGCTGCCAGCCTGGCTGTGGGGCAGCTGCCCTCACCCCCACCCGCCACAAAGGGCTCACCAGAGAAATCCACACGGGCTGGGCACTCAGCCACCACCCACTGCCCAGGTCCTGGCAGCTCCACCGGCTCCGTGGAGACAAAGTGCTGGGCTGACATCACGGCCTGGCGGATCAGGATCTGCCCAGCCCCCTCGTAGTGGCGGGCCGCTCGTACCAGCAAGGCTGGCCTGCCAAGAGAAAAGGGAGGGATGGTGGCAGGCAGCCCCAAGCTAGGGCAGATTACCTGGCTTTGGGGACCTGACTGTCCTGGGTGACCCAAGGGTACCCCACCTCTCTCTGGGCTTCCTCCATCAGGGGCCACTTCCCAGATGGCCAGGGGCTTCTCCAAGTGATCTGACCTCCATTAGCAAACCCACCTGCTTAGCCACTTGTCCCTCTCCTGGGCAAGAGCCTCCACACCCGCTGCCAGGTCTCCACACTCCAGGTATGAGAAGGGCCGCATCCACTCAGGGTTGGCAGCTGGCCCACTCCGCAAGCCCCCACGGCCCTCAGCCATGCAGCCCAGGACATCCGCGACACAGGCCAGCGCCCGTGCCGCCACACCAGGGTCTCCTGCCCCAGCTGCAACTGAGGGACCAGGAGTCAGGGGTGGCAGGGGAGGAGGCCTGTCCTCAATATCTTCTGCCCCAAGAGACTACTCAACAGTCTCTAAAGGCTCCAGGCCCCTCACACCTCCTGGCTTTTGCCCACAATGTATCATTTTTTTTTTTTAGATGGAGTCTTGCTCTGTCACCAAGCTGGAGTGTAGTGGCATGATCTCAGCTCACTACAACCTCTGCCTCCTGGGTTCAAGTGATTCTCCTACCACAGCCTCCCAAGAAGCTGGTACTACAGGTGCATGCTACCATACCCAACTAATTTTTGTATTTTTAGTAGAGACAGGGTTTCACCATGTTGGCCAGGATGGTCTCAATCTCCTGACCTCGTGATCCGCCTGCCACAGCCTCCCAAAGTGCAAGAATTACAAGCATGAGCCACCATGCCCAGCCCATAGTGTATCTATTTCTTTTTTTTTTTTTTTTTTTTGACACGGGGTCTCATTCTGTTGCCAGGCTGGAGTGCGGTGGCGCAATCTCGGCTCACTGCTGTCTCCCCCTCACAGGTTCAAGCAATTCTCCTGCCTCAGCCTCCTAGTAGCTGGGACTACAGGCGCGCACCACCACGCCCAGCTAATTTTTTTCTGAGGCAGGAGAATTGCAAAACTACTGCAAATCAACAATTTTTGTAGTTTTCGTAGAGATCGGGTTTCACCATGTTGGCCAGGATGGTCTCGATCTCTTGACCTCGTGATCCACCCACCTCGGCCTCCAAAAGTGCTGGGATTACAGGCTCGAGCCACCGCACTCAGCCCCACAATGTATCTTTGACTGTAACTGCAGCCCTACTCCCTGCATGGCAGAGATTCTCTCATCCTGCCAGTCCCAGCCCATAGGTGTCTCTTTACCCCCACCCAGGATACCTATAGTGGTGAAGAGCTCGGGCTCTGGGGTCAAACCACCTGGACTCAGGTCTCAGTGTCACTACCAGCTATCTGTGTGGCTCTGGTGTCCATGGCCCCGGCGCCTTTCATGAGGTGCGGCCCAGGAGGCTAAGACTGTGAGCCCCCAACAGTGTGCCTGGGACCTCATGCAGAGCTGACCACGTCCCCTGGAGGACTCTGTCCCCTCTCCACACTCTGCACCCACATCCTGGCACCAGGTACAGAACATGTAGGGTTTGCTGACGTGACTAGGACCTAGAGCTCAGCTGCCAGCCCTCAACTTCTGACCAAACCCCACTGACAAGGATGAGGCCTTCCACAATCCTAAAAGTAAACTCTGGCATGCCCCTTCCCTGTTTAAGCACCTCATGGCCCCCTAGTCCCCTCAGGCGATGGCCCAGAAGACAGGAAGGGCAGGTGCTCCTCGCTTGATTCTGCAGCACTACCTGCCCATAGACTCACCCTGGTCCAGCGTGGCAAGCAGGGGCCCAGGGCAGCCCTCACGGACAGCAGCCCGGATCAGCGGGCGCAGGCTGAGGTCATGCCGGGCCTCCAGCACGTGCCGCGCCTTATGCAGGGCCTGGCGGAAGAACAGGTCCCGGCGAGAGGCCAGTGTGGCAGCTCGATCCAGGCACGGCTGCAGCTGCTCCCAGGATAGGCGCCAGGAGGCTCGCCAGGCTCGCAGGGCCTCGCCCCCGTCCTCCTGGGGATCCAGCATCCACAGTAGCTCCTGGGGCCCCAGGGCCCTCGAGGGGTGGAGCACAGGAAAGAGGCGGGCACTGGGAAGGCAGCACTCTGCAGGCGGCGTGTCAGGGTCCCACAGGTCCAAGGCTCTAACATGGGGAGAAGGCACATTCGCGGGAGGGAAGCAAAGGCTCCAGTGTCCTCCCCAAGCCCTGAGTCCCCCGTCAGTTTGTGGGACAGGACAGACTTCTCCGAGGTAGCACAAGTGGACAATTCGGGTCAGGGGCCAGGCTCCCTTATGTCCTTTCCCAGACCACTGTACAAGAATGCTAAAGTCTGCACAGCCAGAGACTGACTTTCTGCCTAGGGGAAAAATCCAGCTGCATAAAACCACCCAGGCCCCTGCATGGTAGCAGGGCCGGTGCTGCTCCGGGGCACGGGAGGGACATGCCTGGAAGAGCAGCAGTCACCCCAGCTGCCCAGGCCCACAGAGGCCCTCAGGGTACCCGGCTTACCGAACACCTGTCCTCTTGAAGAATTCACGCCAGGGCATGTTGAGATATGTGCCTGCCCCGTGTCTCTGGGGGGAGGAAGAAGCAGTCAGGGCTTCAGGGGCCACAGGGGTTAGAGACACTAAGCCAGGGGGCTGGGAGCTGCTCAAGTGCTCAAGTGAGGGCAGGAAGACAGACAGAGCACATACCGGACCCACCCAGGCTGCAGTGCAGTGGCACAGTCATAGCTCACTTCAGGTATAAACTCCTGGCCTCAAGAGATCCTCCCACCTCGGCCTCCCAGAGTGCTAGGATTACAGGCCTGAGCCACTACACCCAGCCAGGGAGCAAGCTCTGAAACTGCTTTTAGCTCTATAGCCCAACACTCCTGCCAAGGTGCCTGAAATCTGGAGCAAAACCCTGGGCTCCAGGCCCAGCCCACCACACGGGCTGCAGCCCAAGGTGGGTCACCTCTTGTCTCTGAACCTCAGTCTCTAGCCTGTCAAATGGAGATAAAAATCCCCACCCAACCAGCCTGGCCAACATGTACTACAAATACAAAAAATTAGCCAGGCATGGTGGTGCACACTGGTCATCCCAGCTACTTGGGAGGCTGAGGCAGGTGAATTGCTTGAACCTGGGAGGCGGAGGTTGCAGTGAGCTGAGATTGGGCCACTGCACTCCAGCCTAGGTGACAGAGCAAGACTCCAGCTCCAAAAAAAAAACAAAGTCCCCACCCAGCCTACCTGGCAGAGCAGATGCAAGCAGGGAGGTAAAGGCCTACGGAGACGCTGCTGGTCTCACGGCCTATCCTCACCCTACCTCCTTCCCGCATCCTCTCCTCCTTACAACCGACCCTCCCCACACCCTGTCCCGTGTGCCAGTGCTCAGAGAACCCTGCACTGGGGTGGGGGCCAGGACTCCCTGGGGCTCCCCAAAGCCTGAAGGAATGAAGGGCGAGTACCTACCTCCCAGCTGTCCAGACGGCCAACGAGGGTGAAGGCGCGGCCTGGGGAGCCATGTAGCCGTATATGGTGTCCCTGCAGCACGAGGTCATGCAGCTCCCAGGCATGCAGGGCCTCAGACTGGGCTTCATCCAGGCCACTCACCAAGCAGCCAGCGCCTATATGAACAGGGCCCTGGCGGAGGACAGAGCAGGCATCCTGGGTGCGCAGGCACCCAGCACCCCCCAACACACACAGGACGCCAGCGCCCTCATCCCGATCTGCCCACACCCTCAGACCTTACCCGCAGGTGGCAGTGCTGCAGGACACTCCCAGGACCCAGCTGGACATGGCCCTCCAGCAGGCAGCTGACCACAGAGCTCCCAGCCGCCAGGAGCTGCTGCTCCTGTGTAGCAGGGGAGGAGAGGAGTGAGGTTCAAGGGCCAGGGCTGCTCCAACCCTCCTCCCGCCAAGCATCTGGGGGTAAAGCATCCAGGCCTGCTGCTCCCCTGCCCTGCACCCTCTAGACTCCTCTCTGGACCTGCCTTGGCCCCGGCCTGAGGTCTGTTTCCATCCCACCTGTCCAGTTACACCCAACCTTGCCACCCAGAGGGCCACATTTGAACTGGCCCAGGCCCACCACTGTCACCCCAGGAAGACTCCGAAGAAAGGTCTCCTTTAGCTTCTCAATCAGGCATGCTCGATCCAGAATCCTGACTTGGCCACTGACTGGCTCTGTGGCCTTAGGTGAGTTACTTAGCCTCTCTGAGCCTCCAGCACTTCATGTGTAAAACAGGGGTAACACCTGAACTCGGGTCATGTGTTCCAAGTGTGAGCTATTCTCTTCCCAGGAATCCACATCCCACCTGACCCCAGGTATCCAGCAGGCACTGGAGGGCCAGAGAGTCTCACCTCCACCTGGGAGTGCACAATCTGGGCCCCAAGGGCCCTGGGAAGTGTGAGGCTGTGCAGGAAGTCACTGGCTGAGGAGGTCATATAGCTGTAGCTCCCGCTGGAGACATAGGCTGTAAAGACATAATTACTGACCTCAACCCCATGCCTTCTGCAACTCAGGGGCCAGGCTGGCTTACCAGCAGCAGAGACACATGGGGCAGGCGTGGCGATGAGCTGGTTAGGGGAAGCTGAGTCAGGAACCTGCCCAAAGCCACACAGCTAAAAAGTAGACAGGTTAGGGCCAGGCATGGTGGCTTATGCCTGTAATCCCAGCACTGTGGGAGATCGAGATCGAGGCAGGCGGATCACCTAGAGCCGGGAGTTCAAGACCAGCCTGACCAATGTGGTGAAACCTCATCTCCACTACAAATACAAGAATTAGCCAGGTGTGGTGGTACACAGCTGTTATCCCAGCCACTCAGGAGGCTGAGGCAGGAGAATCGCTTGAATCCGGAAGGTGGAGGTTGCAGTGAGCTGAGATAGCGCCACTGCACTTCAGCCTAGGCGACAGAGCCCGACTCCATCTCAAAAAAAAAAAAAAAAAAATTGTACAGTGAGGAGGACCGATTAAGAAAAAAAAAAAAAAAAAAAAAAAAAAAAAAAAAGTGGACAGGCTGGGAGAGCCCAGGAATGAGACAAAAGGAAGACAAGGACGCAGCTCAGTGGGGGGCTCCGACACAGGACAGAACTGCCCAGTCCCTGAGCTGGGCTGCCTGGCCCAGCATGCAGTGAGCAGCTCCGTTCTTGGGGTCCTCACTCCCATGGTCTCCCCACCCCAGGGAGCTGAGAGGCAGTACCCACCCATGGTAAGGGGCTGATCGCGAAGCTCCCTCCACAGCTGGGCCCGGGCGCTCTGCAGATAACCCGCTACATCCGCATCACCTTGCCCCAACTCTGGGGGTCGCCCCACCAGGAAGTCCTCCCTGGTCACGTTCTCAGCCATGCAGAGCAGAATGTCAAAAAACAGAGACAGCTGGGGGAAGGGGAAGAAGCACAGCTATTGGCATGGCAGGCGTTCAGCCCTCAAGTTCTGAGGCTGAGCCAGGGCAGTCCCGTCTGCAGAGACTCTACCCTGGAGAGGGGAAGTGGCTGGCCTGAGGTCATACAACGCCTTGTCCCCAGGCCAGACCCCACTAGCTGCCCTCCCCCAGTCACCTGGACAGGGCGGGCTCCGGAGTCCAAGCCCAGGTAGGTGCAGGCATCCAGGGGTGGGCTCACGTGGGTGGCTAGGAGGCACTCAGCAGTCTCCACAGAGAAGAAGACAACCCCAGACACCTGGAAGGGACCCCAAAAGGATAGTAGAGGGGGGTTCTGGACCAAACCCTGGTACAAGTCAGAGAAGGGACATGCGGAAGGGCTATGTGAAGCTGGGTGCCACACCAGGCAGGGAGTGTCACCTTCTGACCACTCCAGCACCCAGACTCCAGGATTACTTGGGGCAGCTCCCATCAAGGAACCTTACAGGACCCGCTCAACTTTCAGGCCTTCTCCCGACCCCAGCTCTCTACCCTCGCCATGGTCCACTCCCAGATTTCCCCGCCTCTCCAATCCTTGCTCCTCGTGCTGGAAGCAGTCCCCAGTCGGGCTCTAACCTCCTCCCACCACCACCGCACTCCCTGACTTGCCCACAGTTTTTTGTTTTGTTTTGGCAGTTTGTGGGGTTGATTCAGGGTCTCGCTCTGTCGCCCTGGCTGGAGTGCAGTGGCACGACCTCCCCTCGCTGCAACCCCCACCTCCTGGGTTCAAGCGATTCTTAAGCCTCCACCTCCCAAGTAGTTGAGATTACAGGTGCACACCACTACACCCAGCTAACTGTTGTATTTTTAGTAGAGACAGGGTTTCACCATGTTGCCCAGGCTGCTCTCAAACTCCTGACCTCAAATGACCCACCTGCCTCAGCCTCTCACAGTGCTGGGATTACAGTCATGAGCCACCGTGCCCAGCCTGGTTCTAGGCTTTCTGGTTCAGGACAACACCCTGAATTCCAAGGCTACTCTGTCCTCAGATTCTAGCTCTAGCTTGTTCTGGAGGCTTCTAGGAGTCAAAAGAAGGCAAACCCTCCCTCCCTGTCCCGTAAGTTCCCCAAAGCCCCACAACCTGGGCCCAGCAGCCATACCAGTGGCACCTGCCCATCAGGCCTGACACACCGCTGAATCTCCCTCTCAGTGCCCTGGTAGTAAATGTCCAAAACGAGGCCCTATGTGCAGGGAGAAACAGAGTGAGTGGAGGGAGCAGGAAGGGATGTGGAAGGAGGGCACAGCCACAGGTGGCAGCAAGGGCGTCCTCCAAAGGAAAGCTGAGGATGCAAGTCTGGCAGTCGCTGGTGTTCTCAGGGGGCCTGAGATTTCTACTCCGTGATGGCAGAGGGTAGGCTTTAAATGTCTTTGCAGCCCTGAGCCCGGGCATCGAGACAGGGAGGCGGTCAGTGTGAAATGTATTTTTGGTGAGAGTAAGGGAGCACCGGCGCCGTTACCACAGAGGAAACTCATTGGGTTCAGGGGCATGCCAGAAAATCCAGGATGAGAGGCTGCCCAGTGATGGGGGAAAGCTGAAGGCTGCCCCAGCCGGCTCCGCTGCCCGCAGGGGCACTACCTGGGGGTCAGTGAGGTAGACGCCATGATTCCGAGCGTAGGCCGGGCTCCCTGGGAGGGCGATCACTCTGGCTCCCCGGAAGCTGTCCCAGCTGATCCCTGTGGGGTGGGGCAATCAGGAGGCTCCCAGGGGCCTCAACCCAAGGCAGGGAGTCCCCCGCCAGGAGGAAGCCAGAGCCCGGGGCTGGGGCACCTGGGCACCTCTAAAAGGGAAATATGGTTTCCAAAGCAAATGGACATTCCCCTGGGAGAATGCCCACCCTCCTCTCCCAGAGTCCTTCTGCAGAGCCCTGTGGGCAGAAGGGGCAGGGCTGCTTCTGTCCGTCCTATAGACAGGCAGACTTCGGCAGGGCAGGAGAACCCCTGCCTTCTCAGGGCTTCATTCTCCACACCCTCCAGCTACCCTTCTAACAGGGCAGCAGGGCAGGCCCAGAGGCAGGGTGGGCGACAAAGGCAGAGCTGGCTTCTTGCTGTGGCTGAGACGAGGGAAGGTGGTCCCAGGGAGTCTCAGGCTCACCAGGATTTTCAGGAACAGACAGCAGCATGTCGGTGCTGCAGACCCACACGCCTGGCGGGGAGCCCGGGCCCAGCTGCAAGGGCAGGAGACAGAGAACACAGCTGGTGCCTGGCCCAGCCCTTCACCTGCCCCTCCTTGCCCTGGGATACTGTGCTGTTGACATAACAAGGGCCTCCAAGACCTGGTCTGCCCCCACCCTCTGTCCAGCCTGGGGCTATGATGCCCCCCATGTGGCCAAGACTAATTTTTTTTGTTGTTGAGACAAGGTCTCATTCTGTCACCCAGGCTGGAATGCAATGGTGCAAGCATACCTCACTGCAGCCTCAAACTCCTGGGCTCAAGTGATCCTCCTGCCTCAGCCTCATGAGTAACTGGGACTACAGGTGCATGCCACCATGGCCAGCTAATTTTTTTTAATTTTTGTAGAGATGAGGTCTTACTGCATTGCCCAGGCTGGTCTTGAACTCTTGACCTCACACGATCCTCCCACCTTGGCCTCCCAAAGTGCTGAAATTACAGGCATGAGCCACTGCCCCCAAACACAATTAACTTCTTGAAGCTCTTAACTAACACTAGGCACTCTCAAAACCATTCCTCCTGGGGCCCCCAGCTGAGCCAGCATAGATTATAACTGGGGGAACGGTGGGAAGGAAGTGGCTGTATCTAGGATGAGGACCCACAGGCCATCGCCCAGCCTCACCCGATAGGTCATGATGTCCAGCAGACTGTCCAGGTTGCAGACCAAAGCTTCCACGGGGGCCTGGGGGTTTTCCACGGGGAGGCAGGTGAAGGCCCTGCCACAGTCATCAAAGGGGAAGTCTCGGCCCTGGGAGCAGGAGAACTGGTTAGGAAACCCGAGATCCACAGAGCCCAAAGCCACCTCAACGGCTGTGCATGCAGAAAGCCATCCAGGGCAGGGCTGATAAAAAATGTTCTCTTGATATTTTTTCTTACAATATTTTTTTAGTTATATTATGCATTGTATTGCCATTTTTTAGATGGAGTCTTGCTCTGTTGCCCAGGCTGGAGTGCAGTGGTGCAATATCAGCTCACTGCAGCCTCCGCTTCCCGGATTCGAGCAATTCTCCTGCCTCAATCTCCCAAATAGCTGGAACCACAGGCATGCACTACCAAATCAGGATAATTTTTGTATTTTTAGTAGAGACGGGGTTTCACCATGTTGGTCAAGCTAGTCTGAAACTCCTGACCTCAAGTGATCTGCCTACCTTGGCCTCCCAAATTCCTGAGATTACAGTTGTGTGCCACTGAGACTACAGGCACATGCCACTATGCCCAGCTAATTTTTTATATTTTTAGTAGAGATGGGGTTTCACTATGCTGGCCAGGCTGGTCTCAAACCCCTGACCTAATAATCTGCCTGCCTCAGCCTCCCAAAGTGCTGGGATTACAGGCATAAGCTACCGCACCCAGCCTATATTTTTGTTTTTTGAGACAAAGTCACCCAGGCTGGAGTGCAGTGGTGTGATAACTCACTGCAGCCTCAACCTCCCAGGCTCAAGTGAGCCTCCCCTATCAGCCTCCTGAGTAACCGAAACTACAGGCATGCACCACCATGGAAGCTAATTTTTGTATTTTTTATAGAGACAGGGTTTCACCATGCTGCCCAGGCTGGTCTCAATATACTGGGCTCAAGCTATCCTCCCATCTCAGCCTCCCAAAGTGCTGAGAGTACAGGCATGAGCCACCACGCCTGGCCCTAGATGGACCTTTTAATCTAATATTCTGCTGGAAGGATATGTGGTATATATTTAGCCAGGTCCTTTTTTTTTTTTTTTTTTTTTTTTTTGAGCAGGAGTCTCACTCTATTGCCAGGCTGGAGTGTAGTAGAGCGATCTCAGCTCACTGCAATTCCACCTCCCGGTTCAAGCAATTCTCCTGCCTCAGCCTCCTGAGTAGCTGAGATTATAGGCACCCACCACCACATCCGGCTAATTTTTTATATTTTTAGAAGAGACAGGGTTTCACCATGTTGGCCAAGCTGGTCATGAACTCCTGAACTCAGGTGATCCACCTGCCTTGGCCTCCCAAAGTGCTGGGATTATAGGCATAAGCCACTGCGCCTGGCCAGTTCCCAATTTCTGAACGTTTAGATTGACTCTGAATCTTCCAGATTTACACCTTGCACACACTGTGGCAGAACACCCCTGAAGTCCTGCCCAACTCCAAGAACTGCAGTTCCGGCCTTCTGCTTGGCCCCTGCCCCGAAGTTCATTTACCATGTGCAGAATGAGGATCCAGGCCGAGTGCAGGACATCAGACGTGACCACCTGCAGGAGTGGGAAAGCCCTGTGAACAGAGGCCTCAGGCAAATGCTCCCCGGAGGATGGCAGGCACTCTCAAATCCAGAGAGAGACCCCAACACAAATATACTCAGGTACCCAAGGGACAAAAGGCAAGGTCAAACCAATGGCCACAGGCAGGCAAGGGGTAGCCCTGGTCCCTCCTGGATAAGGGAGCCCAGCGCCCTCCACCTGGGCCACCTTCTTGTTGCCTGGTTTGTTGCTGTTGTTGTTGTTTGGACACAGGGTCTCACTCTGTCGCCTAGTCTGGAGTGCAGCGGGATGATCCCAGCTCACCGCAGCCTCAATCTCTTAGGCTCAAGCAATCCTCCCACCTCAAAACTAGCTGGGACTATAGGTGTGCACCACCATGCCTGGCTACCTGTTAAATTTTTTTTTTTTTTTTTGAGGCAGAGTCTTGCTCTGTCACCCAGGCTGGAGTGCAATGGCCCGATCTCAGCTCACTGCAACCTCCGCCTCCTGGGTTCAAGCGATTCTCCTGCCTCAGAATTGCTGGGATAACAGTGATTAGCTGGGATTATAGGCGTGTGCCACCAGGCCTGGCTAATTTTTGTATTTTTAGTAGAGATGGGGTTTCACCATGCGGACCAGGCTGGTCTCGAACTCCTGACCTCAGGTGATCTGCCCATCTCAGCCTCCCAAAGTGCTGGGATTACAGGCATGAGCCACCTCTGCTGCCTGTTTTGAAGGGGAGATTACAGGCCACGACTTGGGGCTGGATGGGTGACGCAGGGGAGTCAGCTCCATGGTGACTATAGTCCTCTGCTGGTGCCATCTCCCTCTGCAGAGCACGTCCACACCTGTGCCCAACCTCACTCTCCACACAAGGTTGCTATGCAGACGAGGTGACTAGGAGAAGTGGCTGGGTGCATGGGAGACATGGGACCAGTGGGGATGCTGACTCACATGCCCTGCCCAAAGCAGGCGGCCACATCTCAGTTCCAGTGAACAGTTAGATGCCATGTGGGAATGATAGCCCAGGCTAGCAAGACCTTTCAACGTTTAAAGAGAAGCCAGAAAGCCTCACTTTGAGATATTCGCTCCAACTCTAAAAATATTGCAAAAGCTGGCCCTGCCTTCCACCCTCACCTGGACGGCAAGGCAGAGATGAATCCGCCCAATTTACAGAAACAAAAACTGAAGCTAATGATGAAGCCAAAGCTGAATTGACCAGGGAGATGGAGCCAGAGGAGCCAGGGATCTTGGAAATGACCTGGTTCCAGTAGGGACATGGGCCAGGGAGGTGGCCCTGGTAAGCACTCACGGTGAAGCCTGCCCGGGCACTCAGGTGTTCAGCAGCCACCAGCAGGGCATTGAGGGTGGCTCCTCCGCTGCCCACACGCTTCTCTGGGTCCTCCACGGCCAGTAACAGTGTCCCAGCAGGGATCTGCTCCCGTTTCTGCCGCACCTCCAGTTCTAAGGTCGGAAGAGACGCTGAGACCTGCCCCCCAGCTCAGTGCCCTGGCCCAAAGCACCTGAGCAAGCCTACTGATCATCAGTGTTTGATCATCCTTGACAACTTTCCATGTAGGAGGCCATTAGATCTTCACCCAACTCAGTGAGAGAAGTCCTATTACTCCCATCTTACAGATGAGAACACTGGGGCACAAGGAAACGACATGACACATAAGCAGTCACATGGCTAGGGAGAAGGGGGATCTGGGTTTGAACCCAGGTCTGCCTGGCACCTAGGGTTGGAGGGACATAGCCAGGAAGGGGAGGGGGTTCTCCATTAGGAGCTATGTGGGAAGGGGAGTCCCCTACCTCTCTGGAAGACCTGGACACTGTCCTTGTACTGGCAGGTCAGGATGACGACCGTCCAATCAACTCCCTTCGGCTGCTCCATTCTGGCCAAGTGGAGGGGCTTCCTGAGACAGCAAGATGGGTAGATGTAACTATTTTTTAAGCTGGCATAAGTAAAATTAATTATTTTTGTATACAATTCTATGATTTTAACATGTGTATAGATTCTTGTCGGTATCACCACTATCTGCACTCCAGGAAAACTTCCTCATACACTCTTTCCTCCACCCCTAATCCCTGACAACCACTGATCTGCTCTCTAAAGCTATAGTTTCATCTACTTAAAAAAATGTTGGCCAGGCATGGTGGCTTACACCTGTAATCCTAGCACTTTGGCAGGCTGAGGTGGGCAGTTCACCAGGTCAGGAGATCGAGACCATTCTGGGCAACATGATGGAACTCCGCCTCTACTAAAAAAATACAAAAATTATCTGGCATGGTGGCACATGCCTATAGTCCCCGCTACTCAGGAGGCTGAGGCAAAAGAATCACTTGAACCCAGGAGGCAGAGGCTTCGGTGCGCTGAGATCACGCCACTGCACTCCAACCTAGTGAAAGATCGAGACTCCGTCTCAAAATAAAAGTAATTAATTAATTAATCATAGCCACTGAGCTAACCCACTCTAGACCGTAGTTAAGGTGCTGTGATTTTTTTTATCCTGGCAACACCCTTAGACCCTTCAAGATAAACATTATTATCTCCACTTTACAGAGGCCAGTAGACACTACAGTCAAAGTTGTAACATACCTGGGTCTTTTGGATTCTTATTCAAGTGACGGTGATAATGATATCTGGTCCCAAGCAAAGGCACTGAAAGACAGCAAGAGGCCAGATGTGGCGGCTCACACCTGTAATCCCAGCACTTTGGGAGGCTGAGGCAGGTGGACCGCTTGAGCCCAAGAGTTTGAGACCAGCCTCGGCAACATGGAAAAACCCCCCCTCTACCAAAAAAAAAAAAAAAAAAAAAAAAGAAACCACACACACACAAATTAGCCAGGCATAGTGAATGTGCCTATAGTCCCAGCTACTCAGGAGGCTGAGACAGGAGGATTGCTTCAGCCCTGGAGGCAGAGGTTGCAGTAAGCTGTTGTCATAGCTTTGTCCAACCTGGGTGACAAAGCCAGACCCTGTCTGGAAAAAAAAAAAAAAAAAGACAGCAAGAAAGAAATCCCCAAAATGCCTGGGTCGGGAATGGCTCACATCCACAATCCCAGCACTTTGGGAGGCCAAGGCAGGCAGATCACTCAAGGTCACGAGTTTAAGACCGGCTTGGCCAACAAGGCAAAACCCCATCTCTGTTAAAAGTACAAAAATTAGCCAGATGTAGTGACATGTGCCTGTAGTCCCAGCTACTCAGGAGGCTGAGGCAAGAAAATCACTTGAACCCAGGAGACAGAGGCTGCAGTGAGCGAAGACAGCGCCACTGCACTCCAGCCTAGGCAACACAATAAGACTCTGTCTCAAGAAAAAAAAGAAAGGACAGGCATGATGGCTCACACCTGTAATCCCAGCACTTTGGAAGGCTGACGTGGGTGGATCACTTGAAGTCAGGAGTTCGAAACCACCCTAGCCAACATGGTGAAACCATGACTCTACTAAAAATACATAAAAACTAGCTGGGCATGGTGGTAGGCATCTGTAATCCCAGCTACCCAGGAAGCTGAGGCAGGAGAATTGCTTGAACCTGGGAGGCAGAGGCTACAGTGAGCTGAGATCCCGCCATTGCACTCTAGCCTGGGCAATAAAAGCGAAATATCGTCTCAAAAAAAAAAAAAAAAAGAGGCTGCGCAGGGTGGCTCATGCCTGTAATCCCAGCACTTTGGGAGGCCAAGGCAGTTATATCACAAGGTCAGGAGTTCAACACCAGCCTAGCCAAAATGGTGAAACCCCATCTTTACTAAAGATACAAAAATTAGCCAGGTGTGGTGGTGGGCACTCGTAATCCCCAGCTACTCCGGAGGCTGCGACAGAGAAATGCTTGAACCCAGGAGGTGGACATTGCAATGAGCTGAGATCACGCCACTGCACTCCAGCCTGGGTGACAGGGTGAGACTCCATCTCAAAAATAAAAATTAAAAAAAAAAAAAAAGCCGGGCGCGGTGGCTCAAGCCTGTAATCCCAGCACTTTGGGAGGCCGAGGCGGGTGGATCACGAGGTCAAGAGATCGAGACCATCCTGGCCAACATGGTGAAACCCCGTCTCTACTAAAACTACAAAAAATTAGCTGGGCATGGTGGTGCGTGCCTGTAATCCCATCTACTCAGGAGGCTGAGGCAGGAGAATTGCCTGAACCCAGGAGGCGGAGGTTGCGGTGAGCCGAGATCGCGCCATTGCACTCCAGCCTGGGTAACAAGAGCGAAACTCCGTCTCGGAAAAAAAAAAAAAAAAAAAAGAAGAAAGAAAGAAAGACAGAAAATAAATGCTCTAAATAAAGTTCAATGGCCCAGAAGGTCTGAGCCCAGTCTTCATCTCAACATAGCGATGGAGAGACATGAGCAGGTGACAGATCATGGCCAGAGTGGCGAGGGTATCCCTTCCTAATGGCAGGGGCAGAGGAACAGTCCTGGGCTGAGTATCAGTCCCATAAGGCTCTGACCCCATCCTTTCCTGTTCCTGTATGATCCTGGACAAATTACTTAACCTCTCTAAGACTCAGTTTCCTAATCCGAAAATTATGGTCAAAGACACTAACCTCCCAGGACTGTTTTCAGCATCAAATACAAGGTAAAGTATATGGCACACAATGAATGACAGATCTTTCCAGCCAGACAAGGAAGCAGGAGAGTTTAACCTGTCCCTGAAGGAGGGACTAGAAGCTCTCAAATATTCTCTGAGTTAAAGATCACGCTGAAGAAGAAAACAATCAGGGAAGGCGTGGGGAAATCAAGCAAGGCTGAGGGGTTAATTTCCTGAGAGATTAATGCAAAAGGTAAAATGAGACAGGTAGCTAACACATATGGAGTGCTTTTTTCAGGCATTATGCCAAAGGCACTTCAGCATCACTTCACATGACCCACCCAGCAGCCCTAAGAATTGGCTCTTATCTCACGGAAGCTCTGGATAAGGAAACCACCGTATAAAAAGCAGAAACTTAGCTGTTAGGTTGGTACAAAGGTAATTTTGGCTTTTGCAGTAGCTTTTAATAGTACAGGCAGGCTCAGTTTTTGTTTTGTTTTTGAGAAACAGAGTCTGGCTCTGGCACCAAAGGGTGGAATGCAGAGACATGATCACAGCTCACTGCAGCCTCAAACTCCTGGGCTCCAGTGATCCTCTCATCTCAGCCTCCCAAGTAGCTGGGACTATAGGCATGAGTCCCGCTAGGGTTTTTTTCTTGTTGTTGAGATGGGGTCTGGCTTTGCTACCCAAGCCGACCTACAACTCCGACTCAAGTAATCCTCCCCCTGGGCCTTCCAAAGGGTTAGGATTACAGGTGTAAGCCACCATGCCTGGCTTTTTTTGGGGGGCGGGGGAGAGACAGAATTCCGCTCTTTTCACCCAGGCCGGAACGCAATGGTGCGATCTCGCCACTGAGGTGGCTCACGCCTGTAATCCCAACACTTTGGGAGGCCGAGTCAGGCAGATCATGAGGACAGGAGTTCAAGACCAGCCAGGCCAACATGGGAAACCCCGTCTCTAGTAAAAATACAAAAATTAGCCGGGCATGGTGGCGAGTGCCTGCAATCTCAGTTGCTTGGGAGGCTGAGGCAGGAGAATCGCTTGAAATTGGAAAACAGAGGTTGCAGTGAGCGGAGATCACGCCACCACACACCAGCCGGGGCAAAAGGAAACTCCGTCTCAAAAGAAGAAAAAGAAATATGTTTTAGTGTCCTCAGCCCCACGATGTCCAAGACTGGGATAGGGTCGGGGGGCAAGAGATAGAATAAAATATAAAGAATTCTTCATATGTACCTTTTGAAGAGAGGTGGGTCAGGGACTGCATATTTTAGAACTTTAAAGAGGAAAAAAAAGGTTCACGGAGTATTTGCTGCCTTCTGAATAACAGACCGAAAGAAGCTAATTAGGAGTAAAATCGTGTTGTAAATTAACCAACAACATATCACTGAGATTCGTGCATAATACTGACCCCTGGCCGGGTAAACTGAGGCAAGAGACGCGGCCTCAAAGCAAATTCAGAGCAGCGCCGGCATCCCGGGCCCCACTTGCTTCAGGGTGAGGATCCTCTGGGGCCCGCATCCCTCCCGGTCCCAGCCGCCCGCAGGTCCCGCCGCACCAGACGGGTCGCGGGGATCCCCTAGAAAAACCAGGCCAAGGGGACGCGGTAGCGCAGAAGCCCCTGTGGGCTCCCCGGGTGGCGCAGACTTCCCGGGGACTCTTCCCTGTCAAGACCCCGGGCAGCTCGCGGCTCAGCTCGGTGCTACCCGTCAGGGAGGGTGCACCAGGAAGCCGCGGGGGCACAGGGGCGCTGCGGGGACCCTCGCGGACAGACGTACCTGCCGCGGCCCGGTGCTCGGCGGAGCGGGCTCTTTAACGCGAGGCTGCGCGACCCTCGCGGCGCACGCTGGGAAATGTAGTTTAACCTCTGCGTCCTCCTGGCCGGATCCCCGCCCGGCAAAAGACACGCTCGGTGCCACCGCACTGGGTAGCAGGGATGGCCGGGGCAGCGCTTTCCTGAAGGGCAGCGGGGCTGCATTCAGAAGGGAGGTGCGGAGAGGGCCGCTCCAATACTCTCGAAACTACAACTCCCTAAAGACCGATGCGCCTTAAAGACACAGGCCCTTTTTCTGGAACTCAGGGATCCAAGTTAATATGTTGCTTTTTTGTTGTTTTGTTTGTTTGTTTTCTGGTTTGGGGTTTTTTTTTTTTTTTTTTCTTTAACCCCTCTGGCCAGGACCCGGAGCTGCTGCTTTCCTCGGTAGAAAAATCACACTTTGCCAAAGTGGAAGCAGCTACATTGCATTTGCAGTTAGAAGAAATTGCGCTGGTTTCCTCACGTGGGTCCTTTGGGAAGAAACTTTCCAACTCCGTAGTGGGCAGGGATTCTGCAGAGATTTGGGGAAAGTTGTGAATGGCAGCATTGATTGTCATGGCTGAAAATTGCAGACACTCCGAGTGTCTCTCTCTAGGGTACTTTGTAAAAGGAAAATGAATCTCCGGACCCCAAAGTCACTAAGCCAAAGGGAAAAGTCCATCTGGGGACTTCATTAGGCAAACCTATCTCCCATTTTATTCCTTAATAAGATGACTACAAAGATAAAAAGCTAGATATGGCCTGGCCCTCACAATTTGCCCACTAGGAAATTCCTTCTGGGCCCCAAGATCTGTACCTTCAAAGAGTTCTGTGGAATTTCACCCTGACAGTGTAAATTGATAGCTTATCTTCACAGGTGCTGGACTGACAGAACTCAAAGTCATCTCTCTGCTCACCTGAGACAAATGCATATCTCATTGCTTCCTCTGCCCTATGTTTATTTTTTATTTTGTAAAAATGCAAATTCACTGAGCTAGATGAATGCATAAGTGACTATTCCTCTAACCCCCTCTCACATGTGAAAGGCTGATCAAAGGCTCAGAAAAGGCAGAGCACAGTGGCTCACATCTGTAATCCCAGCACTTTGGGAGGCCGAGGTGGGCAGATCACCTTTGAGACCAGCCTGAACAACAAGGAGAAACCCGATCTCTACTAAAAATACAAAAAATTAGCCAGGCATGGTAGGCTGAGGTAGGAGAATCCCTTGAACCTGGGAGGCGGAGATTGTGGTGAACTGAGATTGTGCCATTGCACTCCAGCCTGGGCAACAAGAGTGAAACTCCGTCTCAAAAAAAAAAAAAGTTGGGTGTGGTGGCTCACACCTGTAATTCCAGCACTTTGGGAGGCCGAGGCAGGAGGATCACTGGAGGTCAAGAGTTCGAGACCAGCCTGGGCAACAGTGCAAAACCCCATCTCAACTAAAAATATGAAAAAAAAAAAAAAACCTACCTGGGCATAGTGGGAATAATAGTGTAATCTCAGCTACTCAGGAAGCTGAGACAGGAGAATTGCTTGAACCTGGGAGGTGGAAGTTGCAGTGAGCTGAGATCGTGCCACTGCACTGCAGCCTGTGTAACAGAGCAAGACCCTGTAAAAAAAAAAAAAAAAAAAAAAAGACTCAGAAGAATGCAACAATTTGCCTCTTCTCTACCCAGGCCTTTAAAAAATTTCCTCTTTCTCCAATATCTGCTTTTTCCCCTTTAAATATTGAAGCCCTCAAAATCATCTTTGGAGAAAGGTACAGCTGTCCTTAACCTTGGCAAAATAAACTTGTAAACTGATTGAGACCAGTCCCAGGTGCTTTTTGGTTTACAACTAGAAAACTAAACGAGGCACATTCGTGCAAGGCAGATCTACATGTTCAGTAGGGAGTGATGTTCAGGACATGGTGTTAAGGGGAAATTAGCAAGTCATACAGCAATATGTATGGGAAGCCCCTAGAATCAAAAATAATGTTTATGGACAGATAGCGTGCAGATACACAGGAACAGGGCTGGAAAGGAATGCATGCTAGGGAGAGACTGCTAAGGGTGAGGACGATCAGGGAGAACTTGAGCTTTATCTGTATAGTTTGAATTTCTCTTATAAGAATGTACTTTCCTTGGCCGGGCGCGGTGGATCATGCCTGTAATCCTAGCACTTTGGGCGGCCAAGGTGGGTGGATCACCTGAGGTCAGGAGTTCAAGACCAGCCTGGCCATTATGGTGAAACCCCATCTTAAAAAAAAAAAAAAAAATGCCGGGTGCGGTGGCTCAAGCCTGTAATCCCAGAACTTTAAAAGAGGCAAAGGAGTGCAGATCACCAGATCGAGACTGAAACCATCCTGGCTAACATGGTAAAACACCATCTCTACTAAAAATACAATACAATACAATAGCCGAGTGTGGTGGCATGTGCATATAGTCCCAGCTACTAAGGAGCTTGAGGCAGGAGAATCACTTGAACCTGGGAGGCAGAGGTTGCAGTGAGCCAAGACTGTACTACTGCACTCCAGCCTGGTGACAGACTGAGACTCTGCCTAAAAAAAAAAAAAGAGTGACACTCTACCCAGGTATGGTGGCTTTTGCCTATGATTCCAGCACTTTAGGAGGCCAAGGTAGAAGGACCACTTTGAACCCAGGAGTCACAGACCAGCCTAGGTAACACAGTCAGACCCTGTCTTTACAAAAGAAAAAGAAGGCGAAGGAGAAAGAATTAGCCAAGCGTGGTGGTGCACCATGTAGCCCCAGCTACTGCGGAGGCTGAAGCAGGGGAATCACTTGAACCCAGGAGGCAGAGGTTGCAGTGAGCCGAGATTGCACCACTGCACTCCAGCCTGGGCAACAGAGCGAGATTCTGTCTAAAAAATAAACAAATAAAAAGGAGAAGGAGAAAGACGAGAAGAAAGGGAAGGAGAAGGGGAAGGGGAAAAATGATGCTCCCTTTGCATCCCCTTGAGGTACAGGGGGAAAAAAAAAAGAAGAGTGATGCTCTGAGAAAATAACAAGTGTTAGTGAAGATGTGGAGAAGTTGGAACCCCATGTACTGTTGGTGGGAATGTAGAATGGTGCAGCAGCTATGGAAAACAGTATGGCGCTCCTAAAAAAAAAAAAAAAAAAAACCAATTACTAGGTGTGGATGGGACAGGCAGGGCTTGCAAAAGGATCAACATGTCTTTGGCTAGAGATTTATTACATCCATCTTTGGAAAAGGAAAAGAAAAATCATGAAAGAAACCATTAGTTCAAAGTCCAAATTCTTATTTTATGGATGTTCAGATTGTCTCAAAATTACCATAGTTTTCAGCCATGCTCAGACAGTGGCTTTTTGCGTGGGTTGTTCAACAGTATGAGCCTACAGAAGGAAAGGCCAGACTCACAGAGGGTGTTCACTTAGAGGAAAGCAACACAAATGTGCTGATCCACACCACTTCCTAAATCTCTGTTATCTCACAGACAGCCTTACCATAAGTCTAGCAATTCGAATTCATCTACCAAGATAATGTATTCCTAATTACGTTTGATTTTGTAATATATACAACAGTGGTCTATTTTGGTGTCAGTTTTCCAATAAAGTTTTGATTATGAGCAAAAAAAAAAAATTACTCTGTGATTCAGCAATTTCACCTGCTCTATCGTCCAGGCTGGTGTGCAATGGCACAATCATGGCTCACTGCAGCCTGTGTCCCCCCGGGGTCAATTGATCCTTCTGCTTCAGCCTTGCAAGTATCTGGGACTACAGGCACGCATCACCACGCCCGGTTAGTTTTTGCCCAGCCAAAAAATCATTTTATTACAGAAACTTCAAATATATCCAAAGATGAAAAAATGTTATAATTAATTAACCCAGAGTACCCACTCATCTCCTCTGTTTCCTTTCTTTTTGTTTCTTTTCTTTTCTCTTTTTTTTTTTTTTTTTTTTTTTTTGAGACAGAGTTTCACTCTGTTGCCCAGGCTGGAATGCAATGGTGCGATCTTGGGTCATTGCAACCTCCACCTCCCGGGTTCAAGTGATTCTCCTGTCTCAGCTTCCTGAGTAGCTGGGATTACAGGCATCTGCCACCATACCCAGCTAATTTTTGTACTTTTTTTCACTACACCCAGCTAATATTTTTTCCTAATTTTTGTATTTTTAGTAGAGACGGGGTTTCACCATGTTGGCCAGGCTGGTCTCGAACTCCTGACCTCAGGTAATCCACCCGCCTCCCAAAGCACTGGAATTACAGGCATGAGCCACCATGCCCGGCTGCTAATTTTTGTTTTTTTTTTTTTTTTTTTTTTTTTTTTGGAGACGGAGTTTTCCTCTTGTTTGCCCAGGCTGGAGTGCAATGGCTCAATCCCAACTAACCGCAACCTCGGCCTCCCAGGTTCAAGTGATTCTCCTGCCTCAGCCTCCTGAGTAGCTGGGATTACAGGCATGTGCCACCATGCCCGCTAATTTTTTTTTTTTTTTTTTTTTTTTTTTTTTTTTTTTGAGACAGAGTTTTGCTCTTGTTACCCAGGCTGGAGCGCAATGGCGTGATCTCGGCTCACCGCAACCTCCATCTCCTGGGTTCAGGCAATTCTCCTGCCTCAGCCTCCTGAGTAGCTGGGATTATAGGCACATGCCACCATGCCCAGCTAATTTTTTGTAATTTTAGTAGAGACGGGGTTTCACCATGTTGGCCAGGATGGTCTCGATCTCTTGACCTCGTGATCCACCCGCCTTGGCCTCCCAAAGTGCTGGGATTACAGGCGCAAGCCACCGTGCCTGGCTTAATATTTGTATTTTTAGTAGAGACGGGGTTTCACCATGCTGGCCAAGCTGGTCTTGAACTCCTGACCTCAGGTAATCCGCCCGCCTCCCAAAGTGCTGGAATTACAGGCATAAGCCACCATGCCCCGTTTTTTTTTCTTTTGAGAGGGTGTCTTGCTCTGTCTCCCAGGCTGGAGTGCAGTGGCGTGATCTTGGCTCACTGCAACCTCCGCCTCCTGAGTTTAAGCGATTCTCCTGCCTCAGCCTCCCGAGTAGCTGGCATTACAGACATGTATCACCAGCCCAGCTAATTTTTGTTTTTATGGAGAGACAGGTTTCAGTTTTTGTGTTTTTAGTAGAGACTGGTCAGGCCAGTCTCAAACTCCTGACCTCAAGTGATCCACCTGCCTCAGCCTCCCAAAGTCCTAGGATTACAGGTGTGAGCCACTGCAACTGGCCTCATCTCTTCTATATTTATAAATTTAACCAATTTTTTGTTGTCTCTATACCTACACCGCAACCCTGGATTATTATTATCATTTTTTGAAACGGAGTCTCACTCTATAGCCCAGACTGGAGTACAGTGGCGAGATCTCAGCTCACTGTACCCTCCACCTCTTCGATCCTGGTTCAAGCAATTCTCTTGCCTCAGCCTCCAGATTAGCTGGGATTACAGGAACACGCCACCACACCCAGCTAATTTTTGTATTTTTTTTTTTTTCTTTTTTAAAGACGGGGTTTCACCATGTTGGTCAGGCTGGTCTTGAACTCCCAACCTTGTGATCCCTCTGCCTTGGCCTCCCAAAGTGCTAGGATTTCAGGCTTGAGCCACCACGCCCAGCCAAATTATTTTAAAGCAAAAATTGAGAACAGACCCTATCTCAAAAAAAAAAAAAAAGGAAGACAATAACAGTATTGAAAGCAGGAACTCAAAGAGATATTTGTACACTCATGTTCATAGTAGTATTATTAGAAATAGGCAAGAGCTGCAAACGACCCATCACTGACAGATGAATGAATAAAGAAAGAAAACGTGGTATGTACATATAATAGAGTATTATTCAGCTCTACAAAGGAAGGAAATTCTGACATATGCTACAACATGGATGAACCTCGTGGACATTATGCTCCGTAGAATACACTGGTCACAAGAGGACAAGTACTGTATGATTGCCCATTTCCTATTGGCTACTCAGTCATTTTCCTTTTACTTTTTTTTTTTTGAGACAGGGTCTTGCTCTGTCACATAGCTGGAGTGCAGTGGCACAATCTCAGCTCACGGCAGGCTGGACTGGGACCTTGCAGGCTCAAGTGATCCTCAACCCATACCCTGCGAAGTTGTCTATTTGGTCATTTACTTACAGATTTGCATAATTATTTTGTGTTAGGGCCAAGTGCGTTGGCTCAAGCCTGTAATCCCAGTACTTTGGGAAGCTAAGGCGGTAGATCAGTAGAGGCCAGGAGTTCAAGACCAGCCTGGCCAACATGGTGAAACCCCATCTCTACTAAAAATACAAAAATAAGCCAGGTATGTTGGTGTGCACCTATAGAACCAGCTACCGGGGAACCTGAGGCAGGCTGTTGCCCAGGCTGGAGTGCAGTGGCTCGATCCTGGCTCACTGCAATCTCTGCCCCCAGGGTTCAAGTGATTCTCCTGCCTCAGCCTCCTGAGTAGCTGGGACTACAGGCACCTGCCACAATGCCCAGGTAATTTTCATATTTTTAGTAGAGATGGGGTTTCACCATGTTAGCCAGGCTGGTGTCGAACTCCTGACCTCAAGTGATCCACCCAGCTCAGCCTCCCAAAGTACTGGGATTATAAGCATGAGCCTCCTCGCCGAGCTAAAAAAGACATTAAAAAAAAAAAAAAAAAAAAAGGCAAACGAACAAACAAAAAACGGCTGGCTGCAGTGGCTCATGCATGTAATCCCAGAACTTTGGGAGGCCGAGTCGGGTGGATCACCTGAGGTCAGGAGTTCGAGATCAGCCTGGCCAACATGGTGACACCCCATATCTACTAAAAATACAAAAATTAGCCAGGCATGATTGCGGGTTCCTGTAACCCAGACACACGGGAGGCTGAGGTAGGAGAATCACTTGAACCATTGCACTCCAGCCTGGGCAACAAGAGCGAGATTCCGTCACACACAAAAAAATAAGGTTTGGTGTGGTGGCTCATGATGATCCCAGTTCTTTGGGAGGCCAAGGCAGGTGGATCATTTGAGGCCGGCATTTTGAGAACAGCCTGGGCAACGTAATGGGACCCCTTCTCTAAAAAAAAATTTTTACGATTAGCTGGATGTGGTGTACCCCTGTAGTCCCAGCTACTTGGGAAGCAGGGGTAGGGGGATCTCTGGAGCCCAGAACGTCAAGGCTGCAGTGAGCTCAGATCCTGCTACTGCAACCTGCCTGGTCAACAGAGCAAGATCCTATCTCTAAAAGTCCATACACTGCAATTGGTTGATATGTCTTGTCTTTTCTTCTCTTTTTTTTTTTTTTTTTTTTTTTTTAGGCTGGGCACGGTGGCTCATGCCTTGTAATCCTAGCACTTTGGGAGACCGAGGTGGGCAGATCACAAGGTCAGGAGTTCGAGACCAGCCTGACCAGCATGGCAAAACCCCATCTGTTCTAAAGATACAAAAAATTAGACGGGCATGGTGGCGTATGCCTGTAATCCCAGCTACTCGGCAGGCTGAGGCAGGAGAAGCCAGGAGGCAGAGGTTGCAGTGAGCCGAGATTGCGCCATTGCACTCCAGCCTGGGTGATGGGGCGAGACTCTCAGAAAAAAAAAAAGAAAGAAAGAAGGAGTTTTACTCTTATTGCCCAGGCTGGAGTGCAATGGCACGATCTCCACTCACTGTAACCTCCACCTCCAGGTTCAAGTGAGTCTCCTGTCTCAGCCTCCTGAGTAGCTGGGATTACAGGCATGCACCACCACACCTGGCTAATTTTGTAGTTTTAGTAGAGATGGGGTTTCACCATGTTGGTCAGGGTGGTCTCGAACTCCTGACCTCAGGTGATCTGCCCTCCTTGGACTCCCAAAGTGCTGGGATTAAAGTGTGAGCCACCACGTCCAGCCAATACATCTCTTTTTCACTTTTATTATTATTTTTGAGACACAGTCTCACTTTGTCGCCCAGGCTGGAGTACAGTGGCATAATCTTGGCGCACTGCAACTTCCGCCTCCCAGGTTCAACCAGTTCTTCTGCCTTCTCCTCCCAAGTAGCTGGGATTACAGGTGAGTGCCACCATCCCCAGCTAATTGTTGTATTTTTAGTAGAGACAGGGTTTTACCATGTTGTCCAGGCTGGTCTTGAACTCCTGACCTCAAGTGATCTGCCCACCTCAGCCTTCCAACGTGCTGGGATTACAAGCATGAGCCTCCATACCCAGCCAAATAAGACATTAAAAAAAAAAAGCGAGGCTTGGTGCAGTGGCTCATGGTAATCCCAGCACTTTAGGAGGCCAAGACAGGAGGTAACATAAGGAAACCCCCTCTCTACAAAAAAAATTATTACAGTTAGCTGGATGTGGTGGTGCACACCTGTAGTTCCAGCTACTGTGGAGGCAGGGGTGGGAGGATCTCTTGAGCCCAGAAGATCGAGGCTGCAGTGAGCTCAGATCCTGCTACTGCAGTCAAGCCTGGACAACAGAGCAAGATCCTACCTCTAAAAGTCCATATGCAGCAATGGTTGATATGTCTGTTTTTTATTTTTTAGACAGTCTTGCTGTGTTGCCCAGGCTGGAGTGCAATGGCATGCTCTCAGCTCACTGCAACCTCTACCTCCTGGGTTCAAGCAATTCTCTTGCCTCAGCCTCCCAAGTAGCTGGAAATACAGGTAGGTGCCACTATGCCTGGCTAATTTTTGTATTTTTAGTAGAGATGAGGATTCATCATGTTGTCCAGGCTGGTCTTAAACTAACTCCTGACCTCAAGTGATCTGCTCACCTCAGCCTCCCAAAGTGCTGGGATTACAGGCATGAGCCACTGAGTGTGGCATATATATCTCTTTTTAATTTATAGACTCCCATCCATGTCTTTTTTAAAAAAATTGCAATGTGCTCATTGAAGAAACTGGGTCATGTGGTCTGTAGAGTTTCTTACTGTGTTTTGTTGATTGCATACCACTGGTTTTGCTTAACATGTTCCTCTGATGACCGTATTCTCAAGTTACCAGACACTGGCAGCTGTCAGATTTAGGGTGATTTCTTTTTTCAACAGTACTTTGAGAGCATCAGGTACTTTCATCAGCAGTCTATAATCTCTATCTCTTCAAATTACACAGGGTCTTTTTTTTCATGATATTAGTAGCCATTGGTGATTTTTGCCTAGATTAATTAATTTATTAAGGGTAAACTTAACTTTGTTAGCAGACAGTTCCCCAGTTTTCCTACACCATTTTTGGAAGACTCTCCCCTTCCCTACACAGTTATTTAAAAGACATCTTTACCATATTCCAAATTTGTTTCTTTCTATTTTTTATTTTATTTTATTATTATTTTTTAGGTGGGTTTTCACCATGTTGGTAAGGATGGTCTCCATCTCTTGACCTTGTGATCCATCCGCCTCAGCCTCTCAAAGTGCTGGGATTACAGGCGTGAGCCACTTTGCCTGGCTTTTTTTTTTTTTTTTTTTTGAGACAGTCTCACTTTGTCACTGATGCTGGAGTGAGTGCAGTGGTATAATCTTGGCTCACGGCAACCTCTGCTTCCTAGATTCAAGCGATTCTCCTCCCTTGGCCTCCCGAGTAGCTGGGATTACCGGCGCCTGCCACCACGCCCGGTTAATTTTTTATTTTAATTTTTTTATATTTTTGTATTTGTATTTTTATTTTTTATTGCATTTTAGGTTTGGGGGTACATGTGAAGAACATGCAAGATTGTTGCATAGGTACACACATGGCAGTGTGATTTGCTGCCTTCCTCCCCATTACCTATATCTGCTTTCTCCTCATGCTATCCATCCCCAACTCCCCACCCCCTCTGTCCCTCCCCTATTTCCCCCCAACAGACCCCAGTGTGAAGCTCCCTTCCCTGTGTCCACGTGTTCTCATTGTTCAACACCCACCTATAAGTGAGAACATGCAGTGTTTGATTTTCTGTTCTTGTGTCAGTTTGCTGAGAATGATGGTTTCCAGGTTCATCCATGTCCCGACAAAGGACATGAACTCATCGTTTTTTATGGCTGCATAGTATTCCATGATGTATATGTGCCACATTTTCCTTGTCCAGTCGATGGGCATTTGGGTTCGTTCCAGGTCTTTGCTATTGTAAACAGTGCTGCAATGAACATTCGTGTGCATGTGTACTTATAGTAGAATGATTTATAATCCTTTGGATATATGTCCAGTAATGGGATCGCTGGGTCAAATGGAATTGCTATTTCTAGGTCCTTGAGGAATCACCACACTGTCTTCCACAATGGTTGAACTAATTTACACTCCCACCACAGTGTAAAAGTGTTCCTATTTCTCCACATCCTCTCCAGCATCTGTTGTCTCCAGGTGTTTTAATGATCGCCATTCTAACTGGCATGAGATGGTATCTCAATGTAGTTTTGATTTGCATTTCTCTAATGACCAGTGATGATGAGCATTTTTTCATGTTTGTTGGCCTTATGTATGTCTTCTTTTGTAAAGTGTCTGTTCATATCCTTTGCCCACTTTTGAATGGGCTTGTTTGTTTTTTTTCTTGTAAATCTCTTTTAGTTATTTGTAGATTCTGGATATCAGCCCTTCGTCAGATGTGTAGATTACAAAAATTTTTTCCCATTCTGTTGGTTGCTGATTCACTCTAATGACGGTTTCTTTTGCTGTGCAGAATCTGTGGAGTTTAATTAGGTCCCATTTGTCTATTTTGGCCTTTGTTGCCAATGCTTTTGTTGTTTTGGTCATGAAGTCCTTGCCTATGCCTATGTACTGAATGGTTTTGCCTAGATTTTCTTCTAGGGTTTTTATGGTGTTAGGTCTTATGTTTAAGTCTTTAATCCATCTGGAGTTAATTTTAGTGTAAGGTGTCAGGAAGGGGTCCAGTTTCTGCTTTCTGCACATGGCTAGCCAGTTTTCCCAACACCATGTATTAAACAGGGAATCATTTCCCCATTGCTTGTTTTTGTCAGGTTTGTCAAAGATCAGATGGTTGTAGATGTGTGGTGTTGCCTCCAAGGCCTCTGTTCTGTTCCATTGGTCTATATCTCTGTTTTGGTACCAGTACCATGCTGTTTTGATTACTGTAGCCTTGTAGCATAGTTTGAAGTCCAGTAGTGTGATGCCTCCAGCTTTGTTCTTTTTGCTTAGAATTGACTTGGCTATGTGGGCTCTCTTTTGGGCTCGGGGGTCATGTAACTAGTTAGCATGCCAGAGTCTGGTTTGTTATCAGAATTAGCCAGACAAATCGCTCCACCAACTAAGAATGGCCATGCACCACCACCCACTGAATTGAAAAAGAGCTATCAATCTGTCAATGCTGTCCGTGTCTGGAATTTTTGTATTTTTAGTAGAGAGAGGTTTCACTATGTTGGCCAGGCTGCTATCAGAATTCCTGTCCTCAAGTGATCCGACCCCCTTGGCCTCTCAAAGTGTTTGGATTACAGGTGCGAGCTGCTATGCCTGGCCTAGCTGTGTTTTAAAGTGGATGAAGGAGTAGGGAAGGTGGCAAGCAGCGGTTCGGTAGAGTCAGGGACATGAAAAGTTGCAAAGGATTGGCCAGTGTACAGCTCTGTCCACTATCTGGTAATTGTCAAAGTTAAGATTCTATCCTCTCACAAAAAATGGGAGACAGAGGCCTTATCCTTCAGGATGTTGACATTCAAGGAATGGCTTTCAGGTCCTTGAGAAAGACACTCTTGAGGTGTAGAACATACTTACACATCTCAAAGGATCAGAGAAGGAATTCACAATTGTGAGCCCTTTTTAGTAATTCCCTGATGAGAAAGTATAGTCGGAGACTATGGTTGGCTGTTGTCTGGAAAAGTCAATTCTTTTGGCAGTGGTGGGTTTTCTCAGGCAGGCATTTTGTTTTGTTTTGTTTTGAGACTGAGTCTTGCTCTATTGCCCAGGCTGTAGTGCAATGGCGCCAACTCTGCTCACTGTAATCTCTGCCTCCTGGGTTCAAGCAATTCTCCTGCCTCAGCCTCCTGAGAAGCTGGGACTATAGGCACATGCCACCACAACCAGCTAATTTTTTATTTCTAATAGAGACAGGGTTTCACCATGTTGGTCAGGCTGGTCTTGAACACCTGACCTCGAGTGATCCGCCCACCTTGGCCTCCCAAAGTGCTGGGATTACAGGTGTGACCCAACACACCCGGACCAACAGTCTGTATATGTTATGAGCCAAGGTTGAGGCCTAGTTGAGAAGAGGGCTTAGGGGAGCTCATCTAGAGTTTGGTCAAGGAGTTTGGTCAGCTGACAGCTGGAAGAGTCTGGGTTCCTCCTGCTTGAGAGTGGTGCTTAATAAGCTTTCTTTTCAGCAGTTTGTAGCTGCAAGAACAACAGTATAATAGTAAGTAAGAAGGGCTCACCTGAGTCAGAACGAGAACCATTCTTGGCTGGGTGTGGTGCTGGCACTTTGGGTGGCTGAGGTGGGCAGATCACTTGAGGTCAGGAATTCCAGACCAGCTTGGCCAACACAGTGAAACCCTGTCTCTATTAAAAATACAAAAATTAGCCAGGTGTGGTGATGCATGCCTGTAATTCCCGCTGCTCTGGAGGTTGATGCACAAGAATCACTTCAACCCGGGAGGCGGAGATTGTAGTGAGCCAAGATCGTGCCACTGCATTCCAGCCCGGGCGATGGAGCAAGATTCCGTCTCAAAACAAACAAAAATAATGAGAAACTTTTTCAGTACTTGACAAGCCAGGAATCTACCTCTCCAACTCTCACTTCCCTAGCCTGTCTTAGGTCACAGCCCACCCAGAGGTGAACTGACCTTGTCCTAGGGTTTGATATCACAAACCCTGGCTTGTATCCATAGCTTGTAAGGTAGCACCAGGCATGCCTCTGGTGCCCACCTTGCACAAGAAAAACCTTCCCAGCTTTAAGGGAAATTTCAAGGGCTAATGTCTGGAACACCTGCAGTCAGAGGGCCCAAGTGGTATCTTCCTTTCGGGAGAGCACTGATTTATTTATTACTATTAAAGACAGCATTCCTGGCAGAGCATGGTAGCTCACATCTGTAATCCCAGCACTTTGGGATGCTGAGGCAGGTGGTTTTCTTGAGCCCAGAAGTTTGAGACCAGCCTGGGCAACATGGCAAAACCTTCTCTCTGGCAGAGCATGGTGGTTCACGCCTGTAATCCCGGCATTTTGGGAGGCCTAGGCGGGTGGATCATGAGGTCAAGAGTTAGAGACCAGCCTGACCAACATGGTGAAATCCTCTCTCTACTAAAAATACAAAAATTAGCCAGGCGTGGTGGTGCACGCTTGTAACTACAGCTACTCAGGAGGCTGAGGCAGGAGAATCACTTGAACCTAGGAGGTGGGGGTTGCAGTGAGCCGCGATTGTGTCACAGCCCTCTAGCCTGTGGGACAGAGCAAGATTCTGTGTCAAACAAACAAACATATAAACCCTGTCTACAAAAATTAACCAGGTGCAGTGGCACATGCCTGTAGTCAGTTCCAGCTACTCAGGAGGCTGAGGTGGGAGGATCTATTGAGACTGGGAAGTCGAGGCTGCAGTGAGTTGTGATCTCTCTGCACTCCAGCCTGGGTGACAGTGAGACCTTGAGCAAAAACAGAGCATTCCTGTGTTAAACTGGACTGGACTGGGACCCTGCCTTTCCGAGTTTGGCTCTTCAGGGTCATTATTAGTTATCCCACAGGAGAGCCATCCTTGAAAGAGAATACCAGTGTGCTAGCAGCAAACACCAACAGCAGAGGTTATCAGATGATCAAAGTAGTAACTGGCAGCCTGAGCGACACCTGGAAACCGGGTAGCAATGCCAATTCTGGGCCCTGCCCTAGAGCTAAAGAACCAGAAGCTGAGGGTAGGGGGCAGCAGTCTGCATTTGAACAATCTCCCCAAGAGGATCCCATACACACCAAAAATTCAGAACCACTTCAGCCTGACTTCAGTCTGTTGGAGGGTGAAACTGCGGTCTATCTGGAGTTTCATAAAGGTTTTGAACTAGGTGCGGAAGTTACAGGAAGGATAAGCTAAGAAAAGACATGGAAAATATTTAAAATGCATTCACTTTACCCTCAACAGTAGGAAGCTACGGGCATTTAAAAGAGAGCCTGCAGTGGGGAGAGGCCACGGTGGGTGAGGAACCCACAGACACTCTGCCCCCTTTTTCTCTTTTCCCAGGTGGGGAACACGAAGTCCAGCGAGGCCAAACCCCCGCCCACACCGCTGATGGGGTCTTTCTCCCCTAGGGCCAGGGCGCAGCGGCCCCACCGCAGCTCTGGCTTTCAGAGACCAGGCGTGAAGCCAAGCTGGCCTCAGGTCGCCGCTCTTCGAGAGCGCGAGTGGGAACAGAGCCCTCCGGCCGGGCTGATCCGCAGCTGGCCACAGCAGCATCTGAGAGGCGTCCTGGGGTAGTATGCACCTCCCTGGGGACCCAGGTATCCGACCCGGCTCGGGGCTGTCTGCTCCAGCCGCCGGAGTCCTGCCTTCTAAGAATGAAGATTTCCCATCCCCCTTCCTCTCCCCTCCTGAGCGGCGGACCCCTTGAGCCCTACCGAAACTACAAAGCCCACAATCCCTGGGGTGCGCGCGCTATCTTCTGGGAGATGTAGTCCTGGACGCGGGGCACCCCCAGCGGCCCATTGCCGGCTGGACTTCATATTCCAGCATGCCCGCGCGCGTGCGGGGGGCGGAGGGAGGGAGAGACGGGGAGGATGTGAATAGGGTGGGGGCAGACGCCCCTGTCCCCCACCCTTCCCTTCACGCCGGGCAGGGGTGGGGGGAGGGGCCGGGCTGAGGCGGCAGCGGCGGCGGCGGCGGCGGCAGCGCTCGGGAGGGCTGGGTCGGGCAAGGGCGGGACTAGCCCACAGCCAGCGGACAAGACAGCCGCGAGCTAACGGGTCTGGACGCCGGCTACGACGGCTTTCTGCGCGGGCGGTGGCGGCGGCAGGAGCGGCGAGCATGGCCCGCGCGGCGCCGGGCGCTGACTGAGGTGCGCGGGCGGGATGAGGGCGGGCGGGATGAGGGCGGGAGGGATGCCGAGCGCCCCGGGCCCCTGGCTGCCCAGATCTCCCTTGCGCGGGCAGCTGGCGCGGCCCAGCGGCCCAAACCGGCCGGGTCCCGCCACGCAACTTCCCCCGGACAGGGGCGCCAGGCTCCCTCGCGTGGGCGGGGGGTCCGCGCGAGTTGGCCTCAATCCGGATCCCCGCCTTCTGCTCTGCACGTCCAGCGGTTTCCAGCCTCCCGGAGTTCCCGCTCCGCTCCTTTGCCGGCAGCTCCCGGCCCCCAGCCCCTGGCCCCAGCCCCAGCCCTCAGAAGAGCTCCGTGCCCCGTCCTGACTTCCAGTCCTGTCCCTAGTTCGTACCCTCAACCCCTGGCGTTGCCGGCTTCTGCTCTACCGGGGCCTCTCTTGGCCAGAGCCTGTCTGCCCCATCAGCACCTCTCTCCTCTCTCCCCTGTGATCTTTCCATTACCGGGCACTGCCCCCTTAGCCACCCTCATGGCCCAGTTCTCATAGCTCGACCTTCCTGCTTTGGGGAAACTGAGGCACGGCGTAAGCCAGAAACTTGGCCAATGCGCCAATCCCGTGGAGGCTGGCCTGAACTAGGCTGGCCTTTAGGGAAAGAACTCTCCTCTCTCCTCTTCCTTCTCTGCCTTGGAGTGGAAGTCATTTCTTCCCCCCAGCCATTCCCCTGTGACTGGACCAAACTTCCACCCCCTGCCACATCTCTGGGCTGAGCTCACTTGAGTCTCTGCTTAGCTTCCTGCCACTCCTGTTGCCCTTCCCTCCTTCATATAGCCCACTCCTGGCCCTCTCTGCCTGTAGAGGAGTCACCACCCATTGCTTGCTTGCCCAGGTTAGCCTTTTGATTTCTCTTTTGCCAACTGCATCCATCTCTCATCTCCCATCTTGCCTCTTGCTTTAACTGCTGCCTAAAGGAGCAGAGGACTGAGTCAAAGGTGGTGTTGGGGAAATGGGCTAGAGAGGCTCTGGGGGCAGACAGGGGCCTGCGGCCTCTTCAGTCAAAGCCTCCGACGGGGGCACAGGGCACTCTGGAGCCTCTGGCCAGTAACTTACACTCCCGCCTTGTCTTTGGGACGGATGTCTGGAAGCTGGTTGGCCACCCCTTCCTCTTACCGTGCCTGGTGGGCTCTGAAGCCCCTCTGAGGTGGAACGTGTCGCTGGCCTTTAGGGAGATGGTGGCGTAAGAGGAGTCTGGGAGACCACACCTCTAAGCATCATCTTGCTTCTGCTGCTAACTTTGGAGGGGTTGCCCTTTCAGGGAGGGATGCCTGCTGGCTGCCCTGATCTCTGGAGGAAGGCACAGAGTCTGTGGGCGGTGATCTCAAGTTTAGTTGTGGTGCTCAGGATTTAGAGGGAACGAGGGCTCAGAGAGGTGGCACAGACTTACCTGTATAATTCAGTTTTTTGTTTTGTTGTCTTCAGATTTTTTTGTGTGGGGGTGGGGGGTGGTCATCCATTCAACCCCAATCCCCAGTTTCCCAGTGGGATGGGTGGAGGAAAGGAGGGACGGGAGGCTCCAGGAGTTCTGTGGAGTCCTGAAGGAACAATCTTGATCTGAACCAGATGGTTCACTGCTTCAGCAACCCCCTTCTAACCCTCCCCCTTGGCTGTGAATAGGATGCTTTTAACCTTGTAACTTGAGAATGGAGGAAGGGAGGCCAGGGGCCAACTGTCTGTGCTCATGTTTATGTCTGCCTCTGCGCACTTGCTTGCAAGCTTGCCAGGGGCCTGTTGGAGTGACCCTTCCTGGGAGTGTACTGTTGTGATGTGCTGTGGCATGCTGACGGCTCCTGGGAACTTTCGGAGTGCAAATCCCAGATAAAATCAAGCTTCTAAGAACCACTGGCTCTGGCCTCCGGGGAGCATTTCTACTCCAGCCAAATCTTAGGGTAAGGACCACTTTTTTTTTTTTTTTTTTTGAGGCAGAGTCTCGCTCTGTTGCCAGGCGCCAGGTTGGAGTGCAGTGGCACGATCTTGGCTCACTGCAACCTCCGCCTCCTGTGTTCAAACAATTCTCCTGCCTCAGCCTCCCGACTAGCTGGGACTACATACAAACTCAAACCACCATTCCCAGCTAATTTTTGTATTTTTAGTAGAGTCGGGGTTTCACCATGTTGGCCAGGATGTCTAAATCTCTTGACCTCGTGATCCTCCCGCCTCAGCCTCCCAAAGTGCTGGGATTACAGGCATAAGCCACCATGCCCGGCCTAGGACCACTCTTCTTGAGAGGGCACCTGGGATTAAGGAGTCTGCAGTACCAGGATTGGGGATTCTGGGAGGCTAGGCAGCTTGGCTTTTCCATCTCTTCATGGCAAAAGAAGACCTGAGGGTTAGGGTCTGGGGAGAGGGGTCGGAAACGGATTCCTTTGCGTTGTTTTATGCCGCTTCCTGCCTTATTTTGGTGGTATTTGTGTACTTGATTTTGGTTCTCATTAGACTGGATGGTTTTCAAATGTGTCCTCATTTTCTGAAATACCACCACCTGGCTTGGTCCTTGTCACATAGTGGGTGTTCAGTAAATGAGTTACGGCAGAAGGTCTCATGGTTACAGGTTTAGGGAAGGGTCCTTCACACTTGACTGAGAGTCAGAGTCTCCTGGAGAGCTGGTTAAGGCACAGATTGCTGGGCACCATGCCAGAGTCTTCTGGTTTGCTCTGGGTGGAGCCTATAATTTGCATCTCTCTCCAGCTCCCTGGGGCTACTACTTTGAGAACCACTAGTTTGAGGCTACCACAGTTGCTTAAGAAATTAATCCAGGCAGATGTTAAGTCTTTTTTTTTTTTTTTTTTTTTTAGTAGAGGCAGGTGTGTCCGTATTGGCCAGGCTGGTCTTATCTTGAAGTCCTGACCTCAGGTGCTCAACCTGCCTCGGTCTCCAAAAGTGCTGGGATTACAGGCCTGAGCCACTGTGCCCAGCGAGACGTAAAGTCTTAAGAGAGACCTTCTTCCACCTTACTTTCCTATCAGGCTGTTCTGGCAGCTGCACTGGTTTGGCCTTTCTTTCATTCTGATGCTGCCCAGGGTTGGCAGTGATTGGGGGGACACTGCCCCATGGTTATTTGAAGGAAGACTTCCTGTTTGAAGGAAGGCTCCACAACCAAGCAGGAAATCTAGGAACCATGGCTTTGGAAAAAGGTGGCTGTGTGGCCATAGTGAAGCAAATTGCTGAGCCCGGCCCTCGTCTGCCCTGTGCCTGTTTCCCCAACCAAGCAAGTTGGGGTGCCTGCCAAGTGGAGTCCTGCCATGGCTGTGCACTGGACGGGATGCCTGGGAGTCTTTGAAATTCAGAAAAGCAGGAGGCATCACTTACATTGTGCTTTGCAAAGCATTTTCCAGCTGTTGTTTTACAGGTCAGTGGAACATTTATAAGGCAGATATAGACCCGGGTAGGGTTACTGAGGAACAGAGATACACTGTGGGCCACACAGTGACCCTGGGACTCCTGATTCTAACACCAGCTGAGTGGCTGCTAAACCAGTTGCTGCTAATAGCTTGAATAATGGCTGCTGTTCATTGAGGGCTTGCTGCAAGCTGGGCACCATCCTAGGTGCTCTCAGGTGTTAGTGAATCCTCACAGGTTGGCGTTGTTGCTGCTGCTTCATAGATGAAGAACTGAGACAGAATTTAGGAGACTTGTCCAAACAGATAGCAGGAAGATCTGGGATTGAAACACGTCTTTCTGATGCACACCCCTTGCTCTTAGTTCCTGCTCCTTGTCGTGCTCAACAAGCCTTAATTGTCCTTTGGGATTGTCTGTCCCCAAAAGTATGTGGGCTATTTTTTTTTTTTTTTTTTGAGACAGAGTCTCGCTCTGTCCCCAGGCTGGAATGCCGTGGCGCGATCTCAGCTCACCACAACCTCTGCCTCCTGGGTTCAAGCAATTCTCCTGCCTCAGCCTCCCGAGTAGCTGGGATTACAGGTGCGCGCAACCATGAGTGCTAATTTTTGTAATTTTTTTTTTTTTTTTTTGAGACGGAGTTTCGCTCTTGTTACCCAGGCTGGAGTGCAATGGTGCAATCTCGGCTCACTGCAACCTCCGCCTCCTGGGTTCAGGCAATTCTCCTGCCTCAGCCTCCTGAGTAGCTGGGATTACAGGCATGCGCCACCATGCCCAGCTAATTTTTTGTAGTTTTAGTAGAGACGGGGTTTCACCGTGTTGGCCAGGATGGTCTCGATCTCTTGACCTTGTGATCCACCCGCCTTGGCCTCCCAAAGTGCTGGGATTGCAGGCGTGAGCCACCGCGCCCGGCTAATTTTTGTAATTTTAGTAGAGACGGGGTTTCACCATGTTGGCCAGGATGGTCTCGATCTTGTGATCTACCTGCCTGGCCTCCCAAAGTGCTGGGATTACAGGCGTGAGCCACGCGCCCAGCCAAGTCTGAGTTTTTTTGAGCTGAGAACTTTGCTGAGTGTTGTGAAGGAGACAGTAATGTCCAATTTGCTGTCCCCTGGGAGGGGATAAGACAAGTCTCCCAATGTATCCACAGCGGATGTGTGGCCAGTAAAAGGAGGTCGAAGTCATCCCCATAGAGGGCTCAGAAAAGGCATTTGGGATGGGCCTCTAAGGGAAGGTTCCCAAGCAGTGCCTCTGGGCTGGAGGGATGTGCAGGCCAACAGGTACAAAGAAAGGCTGTCACAGGGCACACTTAGGGAGTTGTCCCTTTGTATAGAGCATAGGGGATTTATTTAGAAAGTAGTAAGGAATCCTATTTGGTTGCAAGCAGCAATTGGCTGATTTTGGCAGGAAAACAATTCTCAGAAAGCTGTGGGAACTATAAAATCGTAGCCATGACTCAGGACCCAGGTCCCCTCCAGGGTCTTGGAGTGGGTGCAGCAGGGACCAAAGGCAGTGTCTTTAGGGCACCGCTGTTGGCAGGATGCATCTGCTCCAGCTGTGCTGAGTCATTTTGTCATCACTGCTTGGGATTCATATCTGAGGGAGGAAATGTCTGGTTGGCCCAGGCTGGGTCCTGTTCCCTTGTTCCCTTCCTTGGCCAGGGAAGGGCTGGTGGCATGCTGGGCAGTTCCCTTGTAACCCCTAGACTGCATCCAAAAGCAAGTGTCTCCAGAAGAAGAGGAAATGACACTGCAAAAAATCAGCGCAAACAGGTGTTGCATGACGACTGAACTGACAGGTGGCAGAGTGGGGGGCTTTAGTCTGGCTAGTTCCTGAGGGCTAACTGGCAGCAGGGTATGGCTGGGTCATAAGGGGACAAGGAGAGGAGAGAGGGAGGACATAGATAAGTAGATAGAGTCCAAATAAGATGTCATGAAGGCTGGCACTTGGCAGTAGAAGTGAAAAAGAGGGGACTGAGTCTAGAGAGCTTGCAAAAGTAGGTATCTTCAGGACAGACACTTCATGTGCCGGGGGCTTGGAGTTTCAGTGCCTGGTGATAGGAGTTGGTTCCTTTGCTGAAATGGTGCACTCGGGAGGAGGAAGAGTTTCAGGAGAAGGTGATGTGCCCTTGCTTTGGAGGAGCTGTGTGCTTATGCCGACGGTACACCTGGAATCCTGGTGAGCTGCCTGAGGTTGAGGGCCTCGCCCTGAAGCAGGGCGGGTGGGGGGGCACCAAGCTCCAGAGGTTCTCTACATCCTGGACGAAGCTGGGGCTGTTTGCCAGCTCGGTGCTTTTGTATCCCTTCTGTTTCCACAGGCAGTCCTGGATGGGCTTCTCCTCCTCCCCTTCTGTCCTGTAGTTTCCATGTCCCAGCTTCCCTCCCACACCATGTTCCCACACACCTGAGCCCTTGCCAACTAAAGGGCCTGGCCCTGCTTTCTGAGACGGAGTTGTCCTTCCTCTGTACTCAGAATGCTTGTTAATGATAAATCCTCATCAGTTATTAGGGTAGACATCTCCAAGTGACATGTCATAAGGAGAGGGTCTGTACTTTGCCTGCTGTCTGGGGAAAACAGTTTCCTCCAGTTATGCCATCCTCGTTAGGGACCCCTGCCTCGTCCCTAACTAGCCATTTTAGAGTACTTTTTTTTTTTTTTTTTTTTTGAGACGGAGTCTGGCTCTGTCGCCCAGGCTGGAGTATAGTCGCATGATCTTGGCTCACTGCAACCTCCACCTCTTGGGTTCAAGCATTTCTCCTGCCTCAGCCTCTTAAGCAGCTTGGGACTACAGGTGCACACCACCACGCCAAACTAATTTTTTGTATTTTTATTAGAGATGGGCTTTCACCATATTGGCCAGGCTGCTTTCTAACTCCTGACCTCATGATCCACACACCTCAGTCTCCCAAAGTGTTGGGATGACAGGGATGAGCCACCTTGCCCAGCTTCTTTTTTTTTTGAGATGGAGTCTCTCTCTGTCCGCAGGCTGGAGTGCAGTGGCGCGATTCAGCTCACTGCAACCACCCAGTCCTGGGTTCAAGCAATTCTCCTGCCTTCGCCTCCTGAGTAGGTGGGACTACAGCCACATGCCACCGTGCTAGCTAATTTTTGTATTTTTAGTAGAGACAGTGTTTCACCGTGTTGGCCAGGATGGTCTCGATTTCCTGATCTTGCGATCCACGCACCTCGACCTCCCAAAGTGCTGGGATTACAGGTGTGAGCCACCATGCCTGGTGTAGAGTACTTCTTGTTGCTATTTATAAATCACTCTTGTAGTTACAACATACTGTCAAGCTCTCATGTTGCAGTTGCAGACCTTGTAGGGCTCTAGGGCACAGGCTGGGCTTTGGGCACTCCCAGCTTTCTAGTTGAGTACTGGTGGTTTCCTGCTGCAGAAATTGGTGGGAGGGAGGGAACTTCATGCAAGAGTTGTCTTGCGTGGAGGCAGGAGGAGCTATGCCAAAGGGTGCCTTATCCCTGCAGGATCTCAGAGCAAGTCATCTTCCTCAAGTGAAGAGGACTTTCCCTCAATTCAAATATATGTGCTGTTTTGCCGGGCGCCGTGGCTCATGCCTGTAATCCCAGCACTTTGGGAGGCCGAGGCGGGTGGATCACGAGGTCAAGAGCTCGAGACCATCCTGGTCAACATGGTGAAACCCCGTCTCTACTAAAAATACAAAAATTAGCTGGGCATGGTGGCGCGTGCCTGTAATCCCAGCTACTCAAGAGGCTGAGGCAGGAGAATTTCCTGAACCCAGGAGGCGGAGATTGCAGTGAGCCGAGATCGCGCCATTGCACTCCAGCCTGGGTAACAAGAGCGAAACTCCGTCTCAAAAAAAAAAAATAAAAATAAAAAAAACAAATATATGTGCTGTTTTACCATCTATTAATGCAGTGAATACTACCATGTACAATAAGGTGAACAAGGGGCAAGGGAAATCTAGAGTAAAAATGTAATTTTTCTTTATTTTGCCAATGATGCTAAATGTGGTTTTGGTCTGTCACCCATGCTGGAATACAGTGGTGCTAGCATAGCTCACTGCAGCCTTGAAGTCCTGGGTTCAGGGTCCTCCCACCTCAGCTGCAGCTACAGGTGTACACTATTTTGTGCCCAGCTAAGTTTTAAATTATTTTCTTTTTTTAGAGATGGGAGTTTTTTGTTTGTTTGGTTGGTTGGTTGGTTTTTTTTTTTTTTTTTTTTTTGAGATGAAATCTGTCTCTGTCGCCCAGGCTGGAGTGCAGTGGTGGTGCCATCTCAGCTCACTGCAACCTCCGTCTCCTGGGTTCAAGCAATTCTCCTGCCTCAGCCTCCAGAGTAGCTGGGATTACAGGTGCCGCCAGAGATGGGAGTTTTGCCGTGTTTCCCAGGCTGGTTTTGAATTCCTGGCTTCAAGTGATCCTCCCACCTGGCTAGATTTTATTTGCATGATGGTGATAATTAACACAACACACATAGTTCTGGTATCAGATATTGAAAACAACCCAGCTTCTTTCTTTGGATGCTATTCCCAGGCGAAGGGGCCCCTCCTCCTGGAAGGTGGCATTACAGGGCTCATGGGCAGTGAGGGGACCCTGAGGTGTTGAGGCATGACCCAAGGACCTGCTCTGCCTTTTCTCTCTTGACTCAGCAGTCCTAGCCCTGTGGCCAGGCTGCACGTCAGCAGCTTTTGGAGGGAGAAAACTGGTAACAAACATTAATGGCTAATTGGTCTTTAGGGAAGTACTCTGGTGTGGAAAAATCAACAAGTTATTTATTTGTGTGGCTAAAGGGAACTTAGAGGGACTAGGGCTAACAGTGAAGAGGGGAAGGTGAGAAGAGGCCAGGTCAGGGGATTGCCCTGCCGCCGCCGCCGCTCCACCCCTTGCTGCCTCCCCCACACCCCCTCCTTCCTGCCTTCTTTGCAGGCTTCCTTTGAGGGTGCAAGGGACATTATTAGAATGTGGAATCTCCCCTGCTCCATTAGTCAGGTTTCCCCAACCTTTGTTCCCACTCAAGTTCAGTTAAACACAAAGTACCAGCGATTTGATGTAGGCAGCAAATTGGAACCTGAGTTTCAGGGGGAAGTGAAAGTTTTTATGAGCCTGTGTGGAATCTGTAGGCTGCACAAGAAAAAAGATGGCAGCAACCTAAGGGAATGAGGCTGCGTGGGAAAGGAAAGGTAGAGAGAACCCCTGCCTTCTCTGTTCCCATCTCTGTTGGGTGCTCTAGGGAGCAGTGTGAGTCCCGGGTTTGGGTTGCCAGGCCACAAGGGAGTTTCTGGGGCCTGGCCCTCTCTCTGCTCCTTCCTGTCCCAGAGTAAAGGTTTAGTATTTCCCTGGATCCAGGCCTGTTTAGTGTTTGGCTGGTTCCTGTGGCATCCAGCATGGCCGAGGAGATCCCAGGTTCATGGGTTGGAGGAGATGGTGAGGAGAGGAATGGGGACCCTGTTCAGGCTCCCCTCATTGCAGGGGCCAACACTGGCACTTCCTTAGACGGAAGAGGCTGAGGCATGGGGAGCAGGTCAATAGTTTATATCAAGGAGGTGCAGCCCAAGATCACAGTGGCAGCTGTTTGACAAAGGATTTTTCTCAGTACCTGAAAAGCAATTTACTCTTGTTTAAAGCCACAGTGGGCAGACTTCTAGAATGAGTGTGAATTTTAATCTCAAGTGGCAGTACCCAGCTGTCTGCATTCCTCAGCCCCTTCAGACCTGGCTCAGGTATTTTGGAGGGCGTTATCTTCCACCCATGCTGCCAGTCCTGGCAGTTCCTGCCCAACCTGGGTCTCTGGGCACTCCCTGCCACTCATGCTATGTGGACAGTGTGAGACCTGCTGGCCGTCTATTGGCAGTCCAGAGGCCCAGGTGGAGGCTGGGCTGGCCGAGGGCCCACGAGCCTCAGTGCAGGCCTGTTTGTCTGTCTTCAAGGGGAAGCAGCTTGTTATTCTCAGGTGACACATAGTCCAGGGCTTGGTCTGGGTGGATGCATATAGGATTCTTGCCACCTTCGCTGCCCACAGGGTTTTGGTGCTGTGTGACACAGGGCAAGTCACTCCCTCTCTAAGTCTGGGAGACCTCATCTGTGACTGTGCTCAGGGATTCACTTTCAAGCCATCTGGTCAATATGACTGACAGAAGTGTGCCACAGCCTGAGTAAGGAGGTAGTACTGGGGGCCCAGGAGTCCATCATGAGGTCCAGATGTCTGTGGGAATTGGCTTGAATTTTCTCCTAACCTGTTTGGATGCATTCAGCGGCAGCCAGCCCACTCTGGCATCTCCTGGGAGAACTCAGGCTCCTGCGGCCAAGGGAGCTGTGCTCAGTTCCCCTGTGTCTAGTAGTTCCTCACTCCCACTTCCAACTCCTGCTCTGCCCTGGATTTAGGCAGAAAACTCCATCTGGACCCTCTCCCCCCTTCTTATTTTGGCCACCATTTAGGCCCTGGGGTGAAAGTTAATAGGATTCCCGGTTTTTTCTTTGCCAAGTTCTCCCCCACCCCTTTATGTCCCATGCTCTGCTCTAGCCAGGTTTTTTTCCCAAAGCCAGGGTGGGCGGTGGAATCACAGGCTGATCCTGGAAGGCACTGGGTCAGCTGCATAGCCACGTGGCGGATCTGTGAGGAGTTGAAAACCCGCTTGGAAGGGGCGGGGTAGGGTCTCATTGTAGAGAAGAGGAGGGAAGATAGTGAGGAAAAGGCCACACGTACCAGGATACAAAGGCCTGAACTGAGAAGGCAGGGAACATTTGGGGACCTTGGGGAATCCAGTTAAAACACAGCATAAGATTTCCTGGATTGTGTTGAAGGAGGGTTAGGATAGAGGGGTCTGGGGAGAGATGGGCCCCAAGCCCCACCCTAACAGGGAGAAAGGGGCAGGCTTTCCGGCAGCCTCTGGCTGGGCTGGGCTGGTCACAAAGAATTGTGCTTATAGGGATTGTGGGAGGGATTGTTAAGGGCTGTTTGTTCACCGGCGCAAGGCTGCCAAAGTTCAGTCTGGTAAGAGGGAAGAGATAGATTCCTTGAGTTTTGTAATCCCAGATAGCTGTTTTCTCTTAGCTGGCCCCACAGATACTGACAGTTGATTGTGGTGCTGCTGCAGCTCTGTCACCTCCTCCTGAAATACACAGCTCCTGGCTTCAGCCCAGCTGGGTTTCCCCTGCCTGGCCATGGGTTCCCTTTCCCATCTGCGGTCAGCTGTGCACTGGGGGAGGGGGCAAACCCGGTAAGACTGAGCTCATTCTGAGCCTGACTCAGGAGTTTGAAGCCTCCCCAGGAGTGGTGCCAGGGCTGGGGACAGAGCAATGACTCTCAGACCTTTCTCTTCCATTTTGGTCTCAGGGTTACCCTGCAGCTCAGCCAGCCAGACCTGGGGCCTTTACCCCAGAGCACTGGGAGGTCTGGCTGAGTTAGAGATGGGGATCTGATGAGATTTGCTTGTGTGAAGACCACTTTGGGTTCCCTATGAAGAAGGAATTGGAAGGGGTCTGTTTAGTAGATCTGGGGCTTAAGTGGTTAGGAGGCTGCTGGAGGTAAAGAATGACATTTCCTTAGATGGAATGATGGAGCAAGAAATAGATCTGAGAGACATTTTGGTGGTAAAAATCAGTTGGGATTTGTAATAGATTGGCTGTGAGAGGCTGAGGAGGAGGGGCTCACATATGGCTCTTAAGTTTCAGGGTTAGATGGATGGGGGCTCCTTTCCCAGAAATTGGGAATACAGAAAGAAGACTGGGTTTGAGAGGCTTGGATTATGCATGAGTTTTATTTGGGGCAGGTGGAGTTTGAAGTACTTTTGGGATACCTCTAAGGTACATCATCTAAAGGTTAGCATCCAGAACCACGCACTGTGGCTCACGCCCGTAATTCCAGCTCTGAAGGAGGCAGAGGTGGGAGGATAGCCTGAGCTCAGGAGTTCAAGACCTGCCTGGGCCATAGAGTGAGACCCCATTCTTCACAAAAAGGAACAAAAAACATACAAAAGGATAGCATCCAGAAATTAGTGGGATGGATGGGTCTGGTGTTTAGGGGAGTGACTGGCATCATTTGAAAAGCCAGAGATGATTAGATATGGTGGCTCACGTAATCTTAGCACTTTGGGATGCTGAGGTAAGAGGATTGCCTAAGCCCAGGAGTTCCAGACCAGCCTGGGAAACAGGAAGATCCTGTTGGTACAAAATATTTTAAAAAGTAGCTGGGAATGAATGGTGGTACACACCTGTGATCCCAGCTACTCAGGAGGCTGAGGTGGGAGGATTGCTGGAGACTTGGAGGTCAAGGCTGCAGGGAACCATTTTTGTGCCACTGCATTCCAGCCAGGTCAACAGAGCGAGCCCCTTTCTCAAAACAAAGAAAATCCAGAGATATTTTTTTTTTTCTATCGTGGCCAATTAAAAAAAAAAAATTATTTATTTTTTGAGGCGGAATCTCCCTTTTGTTGCCAGGCTGGAGTGCAGTGGTGCAATCTGAGCTCACTGCAACCTCTGCCTCCCGGATTCAAGCAGTTCTCTTGCCTCAGCCTCCCAAGTAGCTGGGATGATAGGCACGCACCACCATGCCCAACTAATTTTTTTGTATTTTTAGTAGAGATATGGTTTCACCATGTTGGCCAGGATGATCTCGATCTCTTGACCTTGTGATCCGCCTGCCTTGGCCTCCCAGAGTACTAGGATTACAGGTGTGAGCCACCACGCCTGGCCCAGAATAATTCTTAAAGGTTGAAAAACACTTTTTTTTTTTTTAATTGGGACAAGGTTTCATGGTGTTGGCCAGGATGGTCTTGATCTCTTGACCCTGGGATCTGCCCGCTTCGACCTCCCAAAGTGCTGGGATTACAGGTGTGAGCCACCACGCCTGGCCGAAAAACACTTTTGAGGGCTGGGTGCAGTGGCTCATGCATGTAATTCCAGCACTTTGGGAGGCCAGGGTGGCAGATTGCAAGGTCAGGAGTTCAAACCAGGCTGGCCAATATGGTGGAACCCCATCTCTACTAAAAATATAAAAAATTAGTTGGGTGTGGCATGTGCCTGTAGTCCCAGCTACTCAGGAGGCTGAGGCAGGAGAATCACCTGAACCTGGGAGGCGAAGGTTGTAGTGAGCCGAGATCATGCTCCTGCACTGCAGCCTGGGCAACAGAGCGAGACTCGTAAAAAAAAAAAAAAAAAAAAAAAAGGCTTTAGCCCCCATAACCCCATAATGCATTGCAAGATGAGAAATGGAATGTAAGATCCTAACTTCCTGTTACATTCTATATTCATGGTCATGTTCTCTTTTCCTGACCATTTCAGCTCGTTCAAGGTACGGCTTGACAGCAAAAGGCATGACACCCTTCCCTGCTGAGGCATCTCTGTGGTTGGGGGACTCCGATGGTGGGCAGTGCTTACTCTAGGCCACTCTGGAAGATCATGTAGTCAGGGTCTCCCTCACCATCTGCATGTCTGGGCAGTGTCCCTGGCTGGAGAAAGACTTCGGTCCTGGTCAGAACTGAGCCACTTACAGGAATCCCTGAACGTCAGTACCCAGACCACTTCTGCTCTTGTGGGCCTCTGAGCTGGGTTGACTTATCAAGGGTGGGGATTTTATTTTATTTTTTTATTTTTTTAATTTATTTTTTCTTTAAGACGGGGTTTCACCATGTTGGTCAGGCTGGTCTTGAACTCCCAACCTCAGGTGATCTGCCTGCCTTGGCCTCCAAAGTGCTTGGATTACAGGCGTAAGCCACCGTGCCTGGCCCAAGGGTGGGGATTTTAAGGGCGGGTTCAGGGCAGACCTTGTGCATCAGATGTCAAGTAAGTAGCTTTATAAAGTTCTTACAAATTAAATGGAAAATGGTTGTACATGTGTGCAAGATTGTATCATTTGGACTTCTTTAATTATACCAGCCAAAAATCCAATTTAAAGTACCCTTTGATGAAAGGGAAATCTTTGATTCAGGTACCTGTGGGTGTGTCTGGCTGCATGTGGGGAAAATGATGCTGTTCTTGGTTCCCACGTGATAGAAGGTGCCTGCTCATGGCACAGGCCTCCATCCTCTCAGGGTCTCTTCTTAGGATGCCTGAAAGAGTCCTGGGTTCACTCTGAAATGGAGTCTGTATACAACCCCAGACCACGTACTTTGGCTGGGTGCATTTGGTACCCTGAGCACCCAAGCCTGGGTTACAGGGCACAGAGATGGCAGCTGGGGAGAGATGGTTTCCCAAAGAACTATTGTTCATGATGAAGATGTCTTATATTGAGCCAGGCATGGTGACACATGCCTATAGTCCCCACTACTTGGGAGGCTAGGTTGGAAGGATTGCTTGAGTCCAAGAGTTCAAGTACAGCCTGAGCAACATAAAAAAGATGTGATAGGCCGGGTGCAACAGGTCACGTCTATAATCCCAGCACTTTAGGAGGCCGAGGCAGATGGATCACCTGGTCACCATGACGAGACCCTGTCTCTACTAAATATACAAAAATTAGCTGAGAGTGGTGGCGTGCACCTGTAGTTCCAACACTCAGGAGGCTAAGGCCGAAGAATTACTGGAACCCGGGAGGCAGAGGTTGAGATGAGCCAAGATTGTTCTACTGCACTCCAAGCTGCATGACAGAGTGAGACTTTGTCTCAAAATAATTAATTAATTAATTAAAATAAAAAATAAAAGATGTGATATGTTGAGGCAGTGCCAGGTACCATTTTGACCCTTGGAGACCTTGCTTTGCCCTAGTTCTGTTACCATTTATTAATTTACCTTGCTCAAATTGAATGTTAGAATGTGGAATGGAACTTAAAATCATTGAGCCATTCCATTTGCAGATCAGGAAGTGGAAGTTGAGAAATTTGCCCAATGTCCCCAAACCAGGAGGCAGAAGAACTGAAGCAAGAGACCAGGTTGTGTGACTTGCAGGCAGGGGGCTCTTTCCAGTATGAAGTGCTGACTTTTTGTTTGTTTGTTTCGGGATGGAGTCTCACTCTGTCGCCAAGGTTGGAGTGTAGTAGCTCCGTCTGGGCTCATCGCAACCTCTGCCTCCCAGATTCAAGCAATTCTCCTGCGTCAGCCTCCCCAGTAGCAGGGACAACAGGCATGTGCTACCATGCCTGGCTAATTTTTTGTTTTCTTAGTAGAGACAGGATTTCACCATGCTGGCCTAGCTGGACTCAAACTCTAGACCTCAGGGGATCTGCCCAACGTGGCCTCCCAAAGTGCTGGGATTACAGTCATGAACCTGGAGCCTGGTCTGAAGTGCTGACTTTTTTGGCAAATGGTCCTTTCTCCTAATGGCCTGGGGGTGATCTGTGTGGTGGCTGGTGTTAGGAAGGGCACTGTCTGAGATGCAGACCCTCAGTGACATCAGCTTCCTGAATGCCCACCCATCTCCTGGTCCGTTTCTTGCCAGGACTGGGATGAGGACATGGCTTTGGTGTGGCTGTGCTTTCTGGATTCTGTTGAGGGATTTGGAGTAAGTCATGCTCCCGATGTGTCTCTTCCTTTGGAAGAGTATGCCCAGGACAGTGGTGCCAGTTTCAGGTATAGAAAGATAAAAATGGTGCTCTTCTGGACTCAATTCTCTGTCACCTCCAATTTGTGAGAGGACAGGTATTTGACTCAGCTTGGCAGAGCCAGGAATGGGTGTTGTAGTAAGAGCTCAGCAGTTTGCTCTGGGCTTTGAGCCTCTGACTTAAGACCTCAGTTCAGTCTTACACAGGTGAGCCACTTTGCTGGGATCTCTGGTCCAGAGGGCAAGGCTGGCCTCATGAGGGCTTTGGGCTCTTTGAGGGTGTGGCATTATGTATATATTAACTAAATGTTGGTGTGTGTGGGAGCTTTGGGGCAGTGCTCACCAGCTCCTCAGTTCTTGGGAGTCAAGTTTGGAACTGGATGCCCCTTTTATTCTGAGCTTCTCCCTTCTGTGTCTTTCCTCTTGCCCTTCAGATGTTTGCTGATAGCCAGTTCTCTCCTGAACTGTCTGCCAGCCCAGACTGACCTCTGTCCACCTCTCCCGCTCAGCACCCAGAGGACCCTGCCTGTTTCTGTCTGTTGCCAAGTTCTAACTGATCCCCCAGCCCTGTCTCACACATTCCTGTGGCCTTTGGCTTAGCCACAGTGTCTCCTCTTGTCCCTATTTCCTTCTTCTCTGTGAGGCTGAAACTCGATGTTATTTGGGTATCTAGCACTCCACAGCCTACAGTCATTGCTTATTTAATCTTTGCAGGGAGTGTGTAAGGTTAGCAGGCTGGTATTAGCATGGTCATTTTACAAATGGAGGACCTGAGGCCCAGAGAGGTATGATTTGCCCAAAGACCTACGGCCATTCTGCTATTGAGCACAGCCAGTCCTAGATTCAAGTTCCTCCAGCATTTGTCCATTGTTCACTGTAAAATGTTAGTACAGTCTGGGTGCATTATGGGCTCAGGCCCATAATTCCAGTATTTTGGGAGGCTGAGACAGGAGAATTGGGGTTAGGAGTTCAAGACCAGCCTGGGCAACATAGTGAGACCTTGTCTTTACAAAAACAATAGCAACAAACAAAATGGTAACTCATAGGTATGAGTTAATCACATGTGGGGGTGGGGATACCCTAGTCTCACAATGGGGAGGCAAATAGCTTGAAAGCGGAGTCAGGGTGGTGGTGTGTACACCTGTGGTCACAGCTACTCAGGAGGCTGAGGCAGGAGGTCAAGGCTGGAGTGAGCCATGATCCCACCACTATACTCCAGCATGGGCTGGAGTAAGACTTTCTCTCAAAGAAAGAGGGGGGCCTTGAAAGTGGGCCCTGGGCCTCCACCTCCTCACAGCCCCCAGGCCATCCCTGCACAGCCCCAGTCCCTGACAGCACCATCATGTGGGCAATCTCTGTGACCCCAAGCTATATAATAAAGCCAGATAACAAAGACAGCTCCCTGGGGCCACTGTAATGGACCAATGTCTGTGTGTCCCTCCCTTCCACATCCCCCCAAAGTTGACAATAGTAGTGCATAGCACGATGGATATTGTCTTGGCAGGGAGCTTATAACTCAGCTTAGGCCAGCAGGAGGACAGACCACTCCTGAGGATGGACAGCAGGGACTGAGGAGGGGCCCTGGCCTCCCCCACCCTCGCTCTTCTCACCCAGGGGTAAGGCTCAGAGGCAGTGCCAGGGAAAGGCCCCCTTTGGGCCTACTCACAGCAGCTGATACTGCCACTTTCCAGAGGTGGTAAAGTGATTCCCTGGCAACCAGGGAGCCTGCCTGAGTAGGTCACAGCACGTCATCGGCTCCTCAGGAAAGAGGAATACTCCTCAGCTGGAGCTCGGGAGACCCGAAGGCAGGTGTATGCTGGGCTCTCGGGGCACTGTCCTCCCCAGCCTACTTCCCAGAGCTGAACCTGAGTGACCGGGAAAAGCAGGGTGCAGGGCAGTGATTTTTCCCAAAGCCACCTGGGGGCTTGGTGCTGGAAGTTATCAGGTGGCACCAGGCTGGCCTTGGGCTCATGATGACCTCTCTTCCTAGCTGGAATTACCAGGGTCCCTGTTGAAAAGGAAATGTCCATAGGACAGAGCAGCTGAGCAAGGGGCCCACCTCTGGTTCCCTCCATCTTTTACCCTATGTTTCTTTACCTTCACTCTGGAGGGGCCAGGCCGGGTGGGAGAACATGGCTTTCTTTTAATCTTCTGGTCCAAGCATGGATACAAACACCTTCCTTGAGTTTCCATTAGCATAGTTGCCACAGACTGACCTTTCCAAAAGACATTACTAAATATAAAAGGAGAGCAAAAGAAAGCTAAAGATAGAGTGTGTGAAGAATAAAAACAGCCTGGCTCACAAAGAACAGGTTACTGGTTTGTTTCCAGGGCTTTCAGACCCTGCCCTGTTCTTCCCCTCCCAGGAGATAACCACCTCCAGGGCCAGCAGATGTCTGCAGGCCCTTTTGTCAGGCTCTCTGGCCTCCTAGTGCTGGCTTGCCTCCTCTCTAGGTTATCCTCTAGAGCCTGTGCCACCAGGAAGCCTCTCCTGTGCCACCAGGAATCCTCTCCAGACTACTTGACCACCCTGTGATCAGATCTTTGTTCTGCCCTCTTCTCTACCCAGGGCTCTTGGCTGTGGTGGTGAAGGGAGGGATGCCTCCTTCCCTAGGTCTCCTAGGGGATTGGCATCTATATGACTAGACCTTTTAGGAGCGCAGTCTTGTTCCAAGTAGGCCTTGTAATATGACCTACCTCTTGCCATACTACTCAGGCCAGCTTAGCCCATGATCTGCCATACAAAAGGCTTTCTCCAACATCTGATCTTGGCAGAAACTATAGACATCTCCCCACCTGGTTCCTTCCTCCCACTGGGCCACAAGAATAGTAACTGATAAGTTAGAAGTTGGCCTGGTTGATGGAAGTTTTTTGGGTAGGCTGGAGGAAAGAGTGTTCTAGGTTTGGGGGGAAAGAAAACCCCCACCACATGTTAATGAAGAAAGTAGGTAAGATCCTGGCCACAAAGTTCAGTTTCTAGCCTGTGGCATCAGCTCTGCATCCTGCTTAGCATCTGGGTGGGGCCCAGGAGCCAGACGTGGCTCCAGACTCCAGACTCCATGCTGCTGCTTGTTGGCATGCACAATATACCCATTTCATTCTCGGTGTTCACTTGCAGTCCCAGGAAATCAAAAGAGCCACTGCCTCACAGGGAAAAGTAGGGGCAGGATAGACTAAGAAGAGGGGCCAAGGCCAGGAGTAGTGGCTCACACCGGTAGTTCTAGCACTTTTGGCACTTTTGGAGGTGGAGGTGGGCAGATCACCAGAGTTCAGGAGTTCGAGACCAGCCTGGCCAACATGGCAAAACCCTGTTTCTACTAAAAATACAAAAATTAGCTGGACGTGGTGACGGGCGCCTGTAATCTCAGCTACTCAGGAGGCTGGGACAGGAGAATCGCTTGAACCTGGGGGATGGGGTTGAGTGAGCCGAGATCGTGCCACTTCACTCCAGCCTGGGTGAAAGAGTAAAACTCCATCTCAAAAAAAAAAAAAAAAAATGAAGGGGGGTCAAGTTGTCAGTTGTGCTGTCCCCACCCGATTGATAACATAGGAGCCCTTTGGAGAGATGTGACTGGTACAAAGTAGGCCTCCTTGCCTGCAGCCTGGACTGTTGCCGTCACCATATTGCCTGGCCCCAGCAGCTCTGGCACACATCCCACCTTCATAGCTTGGCTGGGCCGGAGGACTGAAAGGTTACAGGCAGAGGTCATACTGGCCCTGTGGAGGAGGTGAGGCGCATGACTGTGGCTGATGATAAGAGCCTTGTTTTCACCTGTACTTTCAAGTGTGATGCCACTGCTAGCAAGGCAAGTGAACTGTTCTGACCTCTGGTCACCAAGCTAGGATAGGGAAGCCTCTGAGACCCGAGGCTGCTGCACCCTCAGGGCCTCATGTCGCAGATGCTCCCAGCATTCTCAGGGGCTTCGCTTGTCCTGTGAGTTGGAGCTTTGGGCCGAGCCTGTTTCAGAATGCCAGCCAGATCACTGTACTCTCTGGTTTCCCAAGGACCTCTGTGCCTATGCAGTGACTCCACAGACCCTGTTTTGCGGCTTTCCTTTTCACTGAAGCAGTCACTTCCCCCCTGCCTGGGCCTGTCTTGCAGGTTCGCAGTGCTGGTTGTTGGATTGCGACCTCTCTCCTGGTATTCTCTCCCGTATTCTCATATCTCTCAGAGGATCTGGGGATAAATGCTGGGTTTTTAAGTCCAGTCCTTCAACTCTGGGAAGAAAGGACTGTGGCCTGGAGGTTCCAGAGTCTGTCTCCTCTTTCTCTTGGTATGCATGGGCAGGACTTGGAGGCGCCCTAGCTTAGCCCCTCGGCATCAGCCCCTGCTGGGGTCTAGCAGGTCTGACCTTTTCCAGGGTGGCCAACCTGCCGGAGCTTACAATGGAGGGAGGGTAGGACCCAGACCAGAGCTCCTTGCCATGGTCCAGCCTTGGGAAGGGGCAGGCAAGGGCAGTGGCAGACAGCAGAAGCACCAGTCCCATTGCTTTCTCCTAGGCGAGAGGCAGAGTGGCCGGAGTCAGGAGTCCTTGATGTTGACATCCAAGAGTTGGGAGAGGGGGAGGGAATGCCCTGCCCTCCCTGCCACTTCACGTGACTTGCCCTGGCTCAGCTTTTTAGGAGAGAGTTTGTGTCCCCTCCCTGGAATCTCCTCCTCCTGCTGTGTACCCTTGCTGGAGGTTGTTCCAGGAAGCCTGTGGTGTGGGGGGCTCTGTTGCTACAAGCTGATTTCCTGCCAGAGGGTTAAAGATTATCTGGAGAAACTGCTCACTTTGCTTCCCTTTCTCCCCTCTTCTGGAGAGGACAGTGGAGTGCACAGAGGCTCTTTTCTAACCTCCTCACACCCAACCTGGACCTCCACAACCAGGCTAGTCTGTGTATCTGGGGAAGCCAGGGCTTGGGGAGGAGTGGATTGATCCGTGTTCTGTGAAGATTGAGGAGGGCCCACTTTGAAGTGGGTGAGTTTGGCAGGGAGCATGGCCCTGCTTGCCAAGGGGTACTACCGGTGGAGGACTGCACCCGCCTCTTCCTCCTTGAAGCCGTAGCTCTGCCCTCAGCAGCAGTGCCCCACTGGTGCTGAAGCGTTCCTGTCACCAGCTCTGCCTCCTTACAGAGGTCCCTACAGTTGGGACCCCGAGCTGCCAGTCTCTGAGCTCAGCTGCCCCTGCTACCTTTGGAAGGCTGGCTGTCAAAACCAAGGAGCCCTGGCTTTGTACTAGGCTGGAGGGCTTGCAGGAAGTCCTCAAAACAGAGGAGCCCCATTTCTATGCTCCTCGACAGAGCAGGAAGCTGACGTGATTGTTTTCAGAGGGAGCCACCAGGCCTTTGGAAGAAGGGCTTGGCTAAGGGGTCAGTGACACAGCCCCTGACCATGAGGGAGGTGGCTAGGGATCTTCCCAGTCTGGCTGCCACTGCCTGGTGTCGATCAATAACTGTTTGCAGAACGCACGCATCCTCTGCATTTCTCTTGTGATTCAAAGCATTCTCCAGACATGCAGACGAGCGCAGAAGGGAAAAAAGGACCCTGACAGCTCCTCAGTGGCTCCTTATTATACATCTGTGGTGTGACCAAGATCAGAATCATAAGCAGTGATGAGCAGCCAAGCTGCCCAGCTTTCTGAATCCTGTCTTTAAAGGAAATCAGATCAGACTGTCAGCACTTTAGTCCCTTCACCCTGGGAGGTAGTGTGGTCCACTTTAATGGCCCCTTGGAGGCAGTCAAAGGGCAGGGTTGGGAGATAAACTTCTAACAACCCCCCCACGCCACCCCGCACTCTCCAGACCCTCCCTGGCTTCCCCTGAACCATCGTTTATTCATCCCACTTCCCACTTCCTCCAGAAGTCTCCCAGGAGACTTGGGTTTCTCCCTGTCTCCTACCTTCAGGGTCTTCCACCCATCATCTTCTGCCTCTGTTAATGTCTAAGGCTTTTGGCCCTGCAGAGAAACCCCTTGTTATAATAGCTTTGTATTCCAGACTCTTGCTCCTGGCTTGTGGCTCTCTGGCCTCAAGCCTCAGGGAGCCATTTAGAGCCAGCTCAGGTCAGGTCTCTACTCTGCATGGTGTGCTAAAGTGGGGGCTAGGGAAGGGGTCATGGCCGTGTCCCACAGAATGGACACGCACTCTCCCCTGCTGGGTCTAGGGGTAAGGATCAACTAAGAAAGAGCTGGCCTTGAAACCACAACCTTCCTGGAGGCTAGTGCCTGCTGGGATTAGGGCTGTGGGGAGGAGGGTGCCTGTGCTTAGCCAGACATGGGAAGGGCGGGGAGGGGAGTGCTGGGGTGCTATGGAGCCAGAGTCAGGGCTGTGCGGGAGGGATTTGTTCCTTGTGATGCCTATCCAGGGTCATGAACTCCGCAGAGCTGTGGCCTTCAATTTGCCCAACCCAGGACCATAGCCACAGAGTCAGTGCTTTATGTGCCTTTATATAATCCTCACAGAACCCCTTTGAGATGGGTGCTATTTCCATTGCACAGATCAGGACCACGAGACAAGTTACATGGCCACTAGCTGACAAGTGGCAAACCCACAATGTGAATGTAAGTTTCTCTAGGTACTTTGTTTATCTGGAGATGCTTTGAGCTGAGGTGAACAGATGAGTGATCTGGAAAGCCCCAGCTGGGAGGACTGAGCCTGCGATCTTAGGGGAGTGAGCCGCAGGAGTTCCAGGTCAGCAGCAGTGTGTGTTCCCGGGCCCTTAAGAACAGCAGGCCCCCACTGTCCCTGTCACGGTCTAGGCAGCTGCTTCAGCTTTACACGCACACCCGTTTCCCATAGCCTCAGATTTTTTCAATCTGGTTTGTACCTGAGGCCTCATGTTTCTGGGTGGTCCAAGAGAAGTTAGAGAAAGCTCTCACTTCTAGAATGTCAGAGATGGAAAAGTGGGGGCAGAATATAATTATCACTTTCATATGCATACTTATATAATTCATAAAAATGGTTTCAAAGCATTTTTTTATAACCATCATTTCTTCTGATTTTTATAGCCCTGGGCTTATGCAGAGAGATGATCCTCAGTTGGGCAAACATTTATTGATGTCTCCTTGCAGGACAGTGCTAGGCCTTATAGTGGTACAGAGATGAGGAATTAAATAGCATAGTCTCTGTACCCTCAGAGTTGTTGGGTTTCTAAGTGAGAGGCACATACATGTCTTTTTAGTTTCAGTGTAGAATCTTAATAAATGTGGGTCAGATTTGGCCTGGGATCCAAATTAGTTTGTAAGCCCTAGAGAGCAGGGTCTGATAAGAGATGAGTCTGGGGAGGAGAGCCTTGGGGATCTCTGAATGCTGTTTATGTTAAGGATCTTGACCTTGGCCGCATGAATAAAGGCAACCCATCTCATGCTTTTGAAATACATTAGCAGCTGAAAGAAATAGGTAAGACTGGGAGTCAGAGTGGTGGTCAGCAGTAACCAATACTGAGGTCATCTGGGAGGAAGACAGGAGGTAGGATTGCTTTCTTTTGATTGTTAAAGAATCTTGGAAGCTGGGCAGTGTGGCTCATGCCTGTAATCCCAGCACTTTGGGAGGCTGTGGTGGGTGAATCACTTGAGGTCAGGAATTTGAGACTAGCCTAGCCAACGTGGTGAAATCCCATCTCTACTAAAAATACAAAAATTAGCTGGGTGTGGTGGCACAAATGTGTAGTCCCAGCTCTCAGGAGGCTAAGGCAGGAGAATCATTTGAACCTGGGAGACGGAGGTTGCAATGCGTCAAGATCACGCCATTGCCCTCCAGCCTCGACACAGTGAGAGTCCATCTCAAAAAAAAAAAAAACAAGAGAATAGCCGGGCATGGTGGCTCACACCTGTAATCCAAGCACTTTGGAGGCCAAGGCTGGCGGATCACCTGAGGTCAGGAGTTCAAGACCAGCCTGACTAACACGGTGAAACCCCATCTTTAAAAAAAAAAAAAAAAGAATCTTGGCGCATTGGAGCCTTGGAGCCTGGGCAATAAAGCGAGACCTCATCTCTACAAAAATAAAATAATTAGCCAGGTGTGGTAACATGTGCCTGTAGTCCCAGCTACTTGGGAGGCTGCAGCAGGAGGATCACTTGAGCCCGAGAGTTTGAGGTTGCAGTGAGCCGTGGTGACATCACTGCGCTCCAGCCTGGGAGACAGAGTGAGACCCTGTCTCTAATTAAAAGAAACAAAATAGCCTTTATTCTTGGCCAGGCACGGTGGCTCACGCATATAATACCAACACTTTGGGAGTCCTAGGTGGGTGGGAGGACAGGAGTTTGAAACCAAAGCCTGGCCAAAAATGCGAAGCTCCATCTCTACTAAAAATACAACAATTATCCAGCCATGGTGGCGGGTGCCTGTAGTCCCAGCTACTCGGGAGGCTGAGTCAGGAGAATTGCTTGAATCCAGGAGGTGAAGGTCACAGGGAGTCGAGATCACACCACTGCACTACAGCCTGGGTGACAGAGTAAGACTCCATCTCAAAAACAAACAAACAAAGTATTGCCTGGAAATTAAAAGTAACTTGCTTGGCTTATTGGTTAATAGTCTAGACTAGAATTTGGCTCCTGAATCAATTGTTCTGATTTTCAGTGGAACTTCAGGCTGGGCCTGTGCAGGCAGACTGAGGACTTGAAGAGAGCTAGATGGGCCTTCCATCAGCGGTGTTTGTATAGCCAGTGTGCAGTTTTCACTAGTCAGGTGCAAGACTGAAATGGTCAAGTGGTGTGGAAGAGGCTTAAGGCCCATGTTACTTGGTCAATGCGGGCCTGCCCAGACTACATTTGAAAGATCCCATTTGCATGTCTGCACGCCCTGTGCCTATCCTTCTGTGGACTGGAATGATGGTAGCATTGGGTATGGGAGAGCAGTTTCAATTGGGCCTTTTGATCAGTTTACCCCAGGGTATCTCAGTCTGCTTCCCTCATGGTGTTGGCTAGAGTTCTATGAATCATTTTAGAGATGGTTTGATACCTATTCCCAAGAGATTAGTATTGGCAGGGATCCCCAGTCCCCTGGTATGAATAGTTAAATCCAATTCATCCAGTCAAGATGGCACTGTAAATTTATACTGTAAACACATAGCAGTAATACATAAAAAGATAAAACTCTAAAAACATATTCATGCATACCCCCACTTTTCTACCCCCCTACCGCACTCAAAATGATAAACATCCCTGTGGATGAAAACTAGCAACACAAAGAAGACAGCAGGGCTGAAGCTGCAGGCCTGCTGGTCTCTGAGTCTGGAAGCAGAAATTTGGGCTAACAGAGCTATAAAGTGCTCCACTTGGAGCATGGAATTAGAGCTAGGAAATTGCTTGAATCCATAGACTGGTAAGGAGCCTGAGAAAAGTTGCTACCGACCATTTCCTGGGGCTTTAGCTTTTTATTTTTTATAGAGACAGAGTCTCTCTCTGTTGCCCAGGCTGGAGTGCAGTAGCATGATCTGAGTAGCTGGGACTACAGGAACATGCCACCAGCCTTGCCCTCCCTGGTTCAAACAATCCTGCCACCTCAGCCTTCTGAGCAGCTAGGGATATAGGCACTCACCACCATGCCCAGCTAACTTTTTCCTTTTTTTGAGATAGAGTTTCACTCTTGTTTCACTCAGTGGCAGTAGGCCAATGGTAGGCATTCCAGGCTGGAAAGCAGTGGCTTGATCTCAGCTCACTGCAGCATAGGGTGTGGAAAACCCCGTCTCTACTAAAAATACAAAAATTAGCCAGGCATGGTGGTGCATGCCTATAATCCCAGCTACTCAGGAGGGTGAGGCAAGAGAATCACTTGAACCTGGGAGGTGGCAGTTGCAGTGAGCCGAGATTGCGCCACTGCACTCCAGCCTAGGGACAGAACAAGACTCCATCTCAAAAAAAAAAAAAAAAAAAAAAAAAAAAAAGAATGGTTGTAGATGTCCTTCAGTAAGAAGAAAAGTAAACCCCTGAAGAAAGAGCAGGTTGTTAGTGCCAACAGTGAGCACAGCAGTGGACGTGTTATGTTTATAAATTGAATTAACTATTAACAGGATATTAGGATGCAAGTAACAGAATGACCCACAATTACTTAAACTGGAAAACAGTGGATTAGCTTATAGCAAGAATTGTGGAGGTCAGTAGTTCCAGGGTTGGAGCAGTAGTCACATAACAACACGAAGGACCCTGGATCTTTCTACTCTGCCATCCCAGGGTGCAAGATGTTTCTCATGATCATGAGATGGCTGCCACAGCTCCATACTTTATACCATCACCCTGTAACATCCCAGGCAGGAAGACAAGGAGATCTTAGGAGAAAGGAAGCTTTCTCTTCATGTGCTGCTTTTTTTTTTTTTTTTTTTTTTTTAGATGTAGTCTTCATCTGTCACCCAGGCTAGAGTACAGTGGTGTGATCTCCACTTACTGCAACCTCCACCTCCGAAGTTCAAGTGATTCTTGTGCCTTAGCCTCCTGAGTAGCTGGGATTACAAGCACCTGCCACCACTCCCGCTAATTTATGTATTTTTAGTAGAGATGGTGTTTTACCATGTTGCCCAGGCAGGTCTTGAGCTCCTGACCTCAGGTAATTTGCCTGCCTCAGCCTCCAAAAGTGCAGGGGTTACAGGCGTGAGCCACTGCGCCTGGCCCCTTATTTGGAAAGGAGAATCTTTCCAACATGGCCTTAGCAGGTACTCCCTTGGGTGTCATTGGCCCGAGCTGGTCCATCCTCAAACCAATTCCTGGTGAAAAAGGGACAGGCTTGCAGTGGTTGGCTCTGGTTGGCTTTGGCCACTCCTGCATCATTTGCCAGGATGGGATTCTTAGCTGCCCTAACAAATCAGGATTCTGTTGACAAGCAAAAAAGAGAGTGGCCACTGGTAGGCAGCCAGCAGTATCTGCCACAGACGGCAAAACACAGAAACAACAACCAAAAAAAAAAAAAAAAACACCAGGATCTAAATGGGCTTTTAATTTTTTTTTTTAAAGGGAAAACTAGAATTGTTGACCATATTACCAAGGAAGAATAAAAATAAAGTAGATAATTTTAAACCACACCAAATTTCTGTCTTGTTAAGAGAATGGCATTGCTGTCTGGGTGCAGTGGCTCATGCCTGTAATCCCTGTACTATGGGAGGCCAAGGCAGGAGATCACCTGAGGTTGGGAGTTCGAGACTAGCCTGACCAACATGGAAACACCCCATCTCTACTAAAAATACAAAATTAGCCAGGCGTAGTGGTGCATGCCTGTAATCCCAGCTACTCGGGAGGCCGAGACAGGAAAATCGCTTGTACCTGGAAAGTGGAGGTTGCGGTGAGCAGAGATCACGCCATTGCACTGCAGCCCTGGCAACAAGAGCGAAACTTCATCTCAAAAAAAGAAGAGAATGGCATTACTGAAAAACAAGACTTCGTCAAAATGTACATATGCTAACAATATAAGATTAATCACTATAAGAAGAATATAATTTCCAAACCAGGAGCGGGGGACATGTGGTGAGGGAGGCTGGAGTCAGGAAGAGAAAAAAGAGTAGACAAAACACTAAGATAGTAACATAAGTCCAAAGTGAAATGGATTAAACTCAGTCTGTTTGAAAATAGCAACAACATCAGAGTATCAGATGAAATAAAAAGCAAAGAAGTCTGAGGGCTGAGCAAGGTGGCTCATGCCTGTAGCCCCAGCTCTTCGGGAAGCCAAGTTGAGACGATCACTTGAGAACAGGCGTTTGAGACCAGCCTGAGAAAAATAGCAAGACATCATATCTACAACAAAAAAGCAACAAAAGAAGTAGTCTGGACTGGGCACAGTGGTGCACCCCTGTAGTCCCAGCTACTTGGGAGTCTGAGACAAGAGTCACAGTGCAAGTCCAGCCTGGGCAACATAGCAAGACCCTGTCTTTACAAAAAAAAATTAGCCAGATCTGGTGGCATGTGCCTATGGTCCTAGCTACTCGGAGGCCCGAGGTAGGAGGATCATTTGAGCGCAGGAGATCAAGGCTGCAGTCAGATGTGATCGTGCCACAGCATTCCAGTCTGGGCAGCAGAGCGAGCAAGATCCTGTCTCAAAAAAGCAGGGAATAAAGCTGTCTAGAGTGTGGAGAGACCTCGTCTTCCCCACACAGGTAGTTTAAACTTTTTCATAAAATAGGATAAGGTCTCAGTATATTGCCCAGGCTCCAACCCCTGGACTCAAGTGATCCTCTGGCCTCAGTCTCCCAAGGTGCTGGGATTGTAAGTGTGAGCCACCAGAGCCGGTCGAGAATTGTCTTTCTTTCTTTCTTTTTTTTTTTTTTTGAGACAGAGTTTTGCTCTTGTTAGCCAGGCTGGAGTGCAGTGGCGCGATCACCACAACCTCCGCCTCCTAGGTTCAAGCAACTCTCCTACTTCAGCCTCCCGAGTAGCTGGGATTACAGGCATGTGCCACCATACCCCGCTAATTTTTTGTATTTTTAGTAGGGACAGGGTTTCACCATGTTGACTTGGATGGTCTTGATCTCTTGACCTTGTGATCCACCCGCCTCGGCCTCCCAAAGTGCTGTGATTATAGGCCACCGCGCCTGGCCTGAGAATTGTCTTTCTAGACGTTACTTCATACCTTAATATAGATAGGTACAAGAAGACACTGAATTTCCCCCTGCCTACCCTGCTTCAAAACATAGTGGGGCTCCCTCCTGAGGGACCAGGTGAAGGGCAGAGCAGCTGGTGGATCTGAAGAGACCCTTCATCCCAGCTCCTCTGCCACGCCCCCTCCCTGTGCCTTAGGGCCCAGCTTCCCCCTCTAAGGCTGTTCTTTATTTTTTTGCCTTTTCTTTATTATTATTATTTATTTTGTTTCTTTGAGCTATCTCCTACAGGAAGAGGCTGTTAGGGTGCAACCTCGATCCTCATGCAGTGAAGACTGACAGTTTGTTTCTCTAGGACTTCATTGAAAGCCAAAGTGACACTCTTGGTTTGAAGAAGTATGTTAGCTCTTGCCTTTTGGGTTTCTGGCTACGAACTCTGGGCAGCATTGGAGGTACCAGGCCTGAGATTTCAGCTGGACATAAGGCTGATGTTCTGCAGGAAGGCAGGGGCTGCCCGAGGGGTTGGTGCTGGGGAGTGGAAAGGCCTTGAGTCCCTAGGATAGTGCTGAGGGGTCCATGCCAGAGGCTGATGCCAGGGTGTTGCAATGTGGGTAACTTCAGTTAACCAAGCTTGGGTGGTGAAGCAGCCCATTCTCAGTCAGGTCAAGGACAGGCCTTGCTGCATTTGAGTTGTCAGGGAGGGAAGGGCTTTCGGTCTCTTCAAGATAACTGGCCATCCCCCAACCCCGCCAGCTTCTTCTTCCAGGTTCAGGTGCTGCCTCCCCCAGGAGACAGGGAGTGTTCTGGGTTACTAGGCTGGCAGGGATTTGGGGCACAGGGAATCTTTTGATGGTTGTATCCCAGAAGAGTGCTTTGGGAAGGCAGTGGGGTCTGCGGAAGGAGCTCTAGGCTTGAAGTCATCAGACCTGGCATGGTATTAAAGCATCTTCACTTCCGCCTGGCTGACCTTGTTCAGCTGGTCCTGGGACTCCTGCGCATACTGAATGAGAGGCTGTCTCTGAAAACACTCAGGTTCATAAAGCACCAGGCCATTGGAGCAGTAGGCTGTGGCTTGATGCCTTTAGAATGAACTTTGAGACATGTCCTCAGGCTGCGTGGAAGTGGGTGGAGAGAGGCGGCTTTGTCTGAGTGTTGGGCTAGGCTTCTGTCCCTCTCTCCTCCCTCCCAGAGGCAAGCAGCACCCATCCCCCCCAGCCTCAGGGCCTTATTTTGATGTTTCTTTTCTCTGCCTGCCAGAAAGGTTGTGTTCAGCTGTGCTGGTCTGAAGCCGTGCTATTCTGTGCTCCATTAGGTTAATGCGACGATGGCTGTCTCCTGGGATCTGACCGAGAATGGCTGTAAAGCTGCTACAGCCTCCAAAAAAGCCCCTGCTGTTCTCCTTTTGGGGCACTCTCCTCCTCAGTCCATTGCTTTTGGGTTTTTTTCCGTTTACCTGTGAGCTGGTGAATGTCTCCTTGGAGGTACCTTGTACTGGGAGGTGGAAGTAGCTCAAGGTTGCATCTCCTGATGGTGGAAGGCGAGGGCTTCAGGGCCCTTGCTGCCCTGACATGGACCATACAGGGGACATTTATTGATAAATGGTCTTCTCAAATTTGCTGTATTTGTGACCACGCCTCTTAGAAGACCATAGTGTTGGCTGGGCACAGTGGCTTACACTGGTAGTCCCAGGATTTTGGGAGGCCAAGGCAGGCGGATCACTTGGGGTCAGGAGTTCAAGATAAGCCTGACCAACATGGTGAAACCCCGTCTCTACTGAAAATACAAAAATTAGCTGGGTGTGATGGCGAGGCCCTGTAGTCCCAGCTACTTGGGAGACTGGGGCAGGAGAATTGCTTGAACCCAGGAGGTGGAGGTTGCAGTGGGGCGAGATCGCGCCACTGAACTCTAGCGTGGGCAACAGAGTGAGACTGTTAAAAAAAAAAATAGACCATAGTGTTGCTTTGCTACCTTCTAAATTTCCCTGGTCACTCCCTTTCTCTCTTAGAAGACTATTTCACATCTGGTCTCTCTGTAAATCTCCAACCCCAATAATAAAGGGACCCTCCTTACTGTCTGTGCCACTTGCTCTGCTTTGCCACCTGTCCCATAAGTAGCCCTTCCAGGACAACACTCAATCCCATCATCCCCTCTTGCTGCTCCCAGCTCTTGTTCCTCTGTTCACCTCTTTTTCCTGCATCATAAATTTCTCCTTCTCTAGTAAATCATTCCTATCAGTATACATACATTCTGGACCATCTCCCAGCCAAACCCCATTCCACATTCCACTCTCTTCCATCCCATTTTCTTTTCTTTTTTTTTCAAGACAGAGTCTGACTCTGTCACCCAGGCTGGAGCTCAATCTTGGCTCACTGCAACCTCCACCTCCCAGGTTCAAGCCATTCTCCTGCTTCAGCCCCCCAGGTAGCTGGGATTACAGGTGCATGCCACCACGCCCAACTAATTTTTGTGTTTTTGGTAGAGATGGGGTTTTGCCATGTTGGCCAGGATGGTCTCAAACCCCTGACCTCAGGTGATCCGCCTGCTTCGGCCTTCCAAAGTGCTGGAATTACAGGTGTGAGCCACTGTGCCCAGCACCCCCCCTTTCTTTTTGAAACAGAGTCTCACTCTGTCACCCAGGCTGGAGTACAATGGCATGATCTCGGCTCACTGCAACCTCCGTCTCGCGGTTCAAGCAATTCTCCTGCCACAGCCTCCCGAGTAGTTGGGACTACAGGCCCCCACCACCATCCCTGGCTAATTTTTGTTATTTTTAGTAGAGAAGTGGTTTCACCATGTTGGCCAGGCTGGTCTTGAACTCCTGACCACAGGTCATCTGCTCACCTTGGCCTGCCAGAGTGCTGGGATTACAGGCATGAGCCACCGCACCCAGCCCCATTCCCTCTTTTTGTTATAATGCCTTTATTAAGCTATAATTCACATACCATGCAGTTCATCTATTTGAAGCATACGAGTCAGTAGCTTTTAGTCTTTTCACCACAAACGATTTAGAACATGACCCTCAGAAGGAAACTCCAACCCACTGGCAGTCATTCCCCATTCTCCCCTGGCAACCAGTAGTCTACTGTCTGTCTCTATGGATTTGCCTATTCTGCACATTTTACGTAAATCATCTGGCATGGGACCTTTTGTGCCTGGCTCCTTTCACTTAACATGGGGTTTTCAGGTTCATCCATGCTGTAGCAAGTATCAGAACTTCATTTCTTTTTTATGTCTGAATAATACTCCCTTGTATGGATATACCACATTTTGTTTATTCATGTATTGGTTGATGGAACTTTGAGTTCCATCAGGAAGTGGTATCTGATTGTGGTTTTGATTTGCATTTCCCTGCTGACATTGGCACTTTCTTTTTTTTTTTTTTTTTTGAGACGGAGTTTCACTCATGTTACCCAGGCTGGAGTGCAATGGCGCGATCTCGGCTCACCACAACCTCTGCCTCCTGGGTTCAGGCAATTCTCCTGCCTCAACCTCCTGAGTAGCTGGGATTACAGGCACGCACCACCATGCCCAGCTAATTTTTTGTATTTTTAGTGGAGACGGGGTTTCACCATGTTGACCAGGATGGTCTCGATCCACCCGCCTCGGCCTCCCAAAGTGCTGGGATTACAGGCGTGAGCCACCGCGCCCGGCCAGACATTGGCACTTTTTTTTTTTTTTTTTTTTTTTTTTGAGACGGAGTTTCACTCATGCTACCCAGGCTGGAGTGCAATGGCACGATCTTGGCTCACCGCAACCTCCGCCTCCTGGGTTCAGGCAATTCTTCTGCCTCAGCCTCCTGAGTAGCTGGGATTACAGGCACGCGCCACCACGCCCAGCTAATGTTTTGTATTTTTAGTAGAGACGGGGTTTCACCATGTTGACCAGGATGGTCTCGATCTCTTGACCTTGTGATCCACCCGCCTCGGCCTCCCAAAGTGCTGGGATTACAGGCTTGAGCCACCGCGCCCGGCGACATTGGCACTTTTAAGAATAACGCCGATATAAATCGTTTGTGTACAAGGTCATTTATTTATTTATTTATTTTTGAGATGGATTTCTCACTCCTGCCAGGCTGGAGTGCGGTGGTACTATCTTGGCTCACTGCAGCCTCTGCCTCCTGGGTTCAAGTGATTCTCCTGCCTCGGCCTCCTGAGTAGCTGGGACTACAGACGCATGCCACCATGCCCAGGTAATTTTTGTTATTTTTAGTAGAGACGGGGTTTCATCATGTTGGCCAGGATGGTCTTGATCTCTTGACATCATGTTCTGCCCATCTTGGCCTCCCAAAGTGCTGGGATTACCGGGGTGAGCCATCGCGCCTGGCCATGGGTACAGGTTTTTATGTGGATCTAAGTTTTCGTTTCTCTTGGGTATATACCTAGAAGTAGAATCTCTGAGTCATATATTATGGTGATTGGACATTTAATCGTTTGAGGAATGGCCAGACTGTTTCCCAAAGTGACTGCATCATTTCACAGTCCCGCCAGCAAAGTCTGAGGGTTCTAATGTCTCTACATCCTCACTAACACTGGTTATTATCTGTCTTGATTATAGTCACCCTGATGGGCAGGAAATGGCATCTGATTGTGGTTTTGATTTGCATTTCTCTGTTGATGAATGACGTTGGGCATCTTTTCCTGTACTTGTTGGCCACTGCAGCCTCGAGATACCCCTGGATCAGTCATTATGAAGGTCACCATTGCCCTCCATCCAGTGGTCAATTCTCAGTCCTCACCTTACTTTTTCACAACACTTGGCACTGTTAATTCCTCATTCATTCTGGAACCTTTCTTCTCTTGGCTTCCCAGATACAGGGCTGTTTCTCCCCCTGCTTCGTTTCTGGTTTCTTTCCAGGCCCCTGTTTTGGACAGCAGAGTGCCCCAGGCTCTGTCCTGAGGCATCTAGTCTTGTCTGTGGCAGGCCCTCCCTAGATTTGTTCTGGTCCTGTACTTTTAAGAACTAACTGTACTCTGATGACTCTCAAATACATCCCTCTAATTGTGACCTCACCCATGAGCTTCAGACAGGTGTGTCCAACTGCCTCTTTCCATTTGCATGTGGATGTCTAAAAGACTTGAGTCGGAGTCTCATTCTGTCACCCATGCTGGAGTGCCCTGGCATGATCACAACTCACTGCAACCTTGAACTCGTGGGCTAAAGTGATCCTTCCGTCTCAGCCCCCTGAGTAGCTAGTTCTACCGGCACATGCCACCATGCCCAGCTCATGTTTTTACATTTTTGTAGAGATGAGGTCTTACTGTATTGTCCAGGCTGGTCTCAAACTCCTGACCTCAAGTGATCCTCTCTCCTTGGCCTCCCAAAATGTTGGGATTACAGGCATGAGCCACCACACCCGGCCTAAAAGATATGTTTTTTGGTTTTTTTTTTAGTGACGAGATCTCCCTATGTTGCCCAGGCTGGAGTGCAGTGGCTATTCATAGGCACAATTCCACTACTGATCAGCACGGGAGTTTTGACCTGCTCCGTTTCTGACCTGGGCGGGTTCACCCCTCCTTGGGCAATCTGGTGGACCCCCGATCCTGGGAGGTCACCATATTGATGCCGAACTTAGTGTGGACACCCGATCGGCATAGAGCACTACAGCCTGGAACTCCTGGGCTCAAGCGATCCTCCCACCTCAGCCTCCCGAGTAGCTGGGACTACAGGCACATGCCACCGCGCCCAGCACCCGGCCTAAAGATATATTAAGTTTAACCAGAACTTTTATTTTTTCCCACCCAAACCCATTGGTTTTTTTTCTGTATAATGAATGGCACCCCCATCCACCAGGTTGCTCAGGCTGCAGGCTCCGTGTTTCCCTGATTCCTCTCTTTCTCTTCCCACCCACTTCCCCTCCCCATGGGCCCCCACCTTGTACCCTCCAGCTACCTTACTAGTTAAACCTTTCAGAGTACATAACAGCCATTTCTCCACCACCTGGGCTATTACAGCAGTACCTTTCTGGTCTCCCAAATAAATAAATTTAATTTATGTATTTATTATATTTTACTTATTTGTGTAAGTAAAAATAAAACAAAACATGTTTTAACCTAAGAGAATTTTAGATTTTACTATGAAATGCATCACAGACTCAAAGTAGTATATATTCTATGTGTGGTCTTTAAAGAATAAATATTGTTCAGATGAGAATACCTTCTGGCAAAAAAATAAAGAAAATATATAAATTTAAAAAGAAAGAATAAACATTGTAAATTGCAGGACACATTAAAACAACAACAAAAAAATATAAAGAGTAAACATAAAAAATACTCCATGGCTGGGCATGGTGGCTCATGCCTGTAATCCCAGCATTTCCGGAGGCCAGGGTGGGTGGATCACTTGAGGACAGGAGTTCAAAACCAGCCTGGCCAACATAGTGAAATGCATCTCTACTAAAAATACAAAAAAATTAACCGGGCATGGTGGCATGCGCCTGTAATCCCAGCTACTCAGGAGGCTGAGACAGGAAAATCGCTTGAACCCGGGAGGTGGAGGAGACTGCAGTGAGCCAAGATCACACCATTGCACTCCAGTCTGAGCGACAGAGCAAGACTCCGTCCCAAAAGAAAAAAAACTTCTGTACCCACCACCTGGATTATGAGGTACCCAGTACTCCAGCTCTCCTTATTTCATCTACCTTTCTTCCCCTTCCAGAGGAATTCCCTGAATTTTGTGTTGTTTCCTTGATTTGCTCTATTATTGTCTTTTAGAGAGACATAGACAATGTCTTGCTTAGCTTTGCATATTTTTTAGCTTTTTGTGGATTCATGCTGTGATCATTTATCCATGACCACTCTTTCAACTCGACATAATAGTTTTTTGGCCATATTCATCTTTGTTCATGTCTAAAACTGGAGTTTATTCGTTTTACTGTATGGCACAAATGCACCACAATTTATCGATTCTATAGTGATGGACATTTGAATTGTTTGTAGTTTTCAGCTATTACACAGCGCTGTTATAACCATTCCTGTACAGGTCCTGGTGCACAGGTTCCTACGTACCTAGTAGTAAAAACAGTAGCGTTTACTAGACACCCAGCAGAATGCCTAAAATTAAAAAGATTGAAAATATCAAGGACATGAAACAAATGGAACTCTGGAACTCTCATATTTCACAGGTGGGAATGCATAATGCTCCAACCACTTTGAAAAGCTGATAATTTCTAGTAAATTAAACACACGCCTGCCTTGTGACCCAGCAGTTCCACTCCCAGGTATTTATTTCCAAGAGAAGTGGGAGTATGTGCCCACGAAAAGACTGGCACAAGAAGTTCATGCAGCTTTTTTCATAATACTCAAATGTGCGAACGTGGGAAAAGAACAAGCAACCGACACACAGCAGACAGAGGGGATCTCCAGGGCACACCCAAGTGCATCTGTCATGCTTGATTCTGTGACGCTCAAGGGCAGGCACATCTGACCTTTGGTGACGGAAGTCAGAAAAGTGACGGGGCCTTGCGTATGGACTGGCAGGGAGCAAAAAGAACTTTCTGGGGTGGTGGGAATGCTATTTATTTACTTAGAGACAGGATCTCACTCTGTCGCCCAGACTGGAGTGCAATGGTGTGATCACGGCTCAGTGCAGCCTTAACCTCTCCAGGCTCAGGTGATCTTCCTACCTCAGCTTCCAAAGTGATTGGGACTAGAGGCACACACCACCATGCCTGGCTAATTTTTTTTTTTTTTTTTTTTTTTTTGAGTCAGAGTCTTGCTGTCTTGCCCAGACAGGAGTGCAGTGGTGCAATCTCAGCTCACTGCAACCTCCGCCTCCAGGGTTCTCCTACCTCGGCCTCCTGAGCAACAGGGAGTATAGGTGTATGCCACCACACCTGGCTCAGTTTTGTATTTTTAGTAGAGATGGGGTTTCATCGTGTTGGCTAGGCTGGTCTCAAACTCCTGACCTCAAGTGATTTGCCCGCCTCAGTCTCCCAAAGTACTAGGATTACAGGTGTGAGCCACTGTGCCCAGCCCCCTCTGAGTTTGTTTGTTTGTTTTGAGACAGAGTTTTGCTCTTGTTGCCCAGGCTGAGTGCAATGACATGATCTCAGCTCACTGCAACCTCCGCCTCCCAGGTTCAAGTAATGCTTCTGCCTTAGGCTCCCGAGTAGCTGGGATTACAGGTGTCCACCACCACACCCAGCTGATTTTTTGTATTTTTAGTAAAGATGGAGTTTCACCATGTTGGTCAGGCTGACCTCAAACTTCTGACCTCAGGTGATCCTCCCACTTTGGCCTCCCAAAGTGCTGGGATTACAGGCATGAGCTATGGCACCTCACCTTCTCTGAGCTTTTTATATGGAGGTGTGCATGGAGTTGTGAATGATCTGAGTAGTTATGAAGGGGAGCAGCTGAGGGGCACAGGTGGAAATGAACTGTGAGAGGGTCAGCACCAGGTGACTTCTGGGATTTTTAGTGCATGTCTGGAGACCTCTGATTTTTTTTTAGCTCCTCCTCATCACTCTATTTGCCCTCACTACAACAAGCTGAGCAGCTTAAGTTCACAGTAATACCTGGACCTGGGGTTCCCAAAGCAGGAGCCTTTGCCAGATGCTCTACTTCTCTGCTCTTTCCAGCCATGTTGTCAAAACCAGGGATTTTCCTCTCCTCACAGGCAGTGCAGTTACCTCAGATGCCTCCTGCATTGATCTAGAATCCCCAGGAGTTAATGACTTCCCTGATGGAGTTGCTTCCTTTGGCAGCCTCTTGTGCCAGCTCTGTGCAGCCCCTGGCTTCAGTGGCCACTGGGGGGCTGCCTAGCCAGGATGTCTTGCTCCCATCAGCTGCAAAATCACTACCTTCCAGGGCCACCTGCATGGTGACTGGCTCTCCTCAGGTCACGGGAAGCTGGGAGCAGGACCCTGGAAGAACTCAAGTTCTTTCCTTAGATGTTGGGCATGCATTGGCAAAGAGAGAATGGGAAGAGACAAGGACCTGGCTTCCCATCTACAGACAGACAGTTCAGCCAAGGCCATGCCTAGAGTGGGATCAGCTAAATGGGTACAGCAGAACATTCGAAGAAGCACATTTGAACCAGTGCTGCTGGGGTCTCCATGGATTAAAGCCAGGAGCGCTAGTGAGGCCCGTGGGTGGGGCTTCACTCTTGATCCTGAGAAGCCAACTCCATGTCTCCTTTCCTCTCACCTCTGAGCCCTGGGTGGTTCGTGGAGGCTACAGCCTTCTTTCTGTACCCCGGCCCATCCCAAAGCCACCTCCATTCACAAGGTCATGACCTTAGATAAGTTCCTCTACTTTTGTGAACATCATTTTCCCACCCAGAATAATGTCCTTTTTGTAATATGCTTGTTCCATTCCCTGCTGGCTTCATGGCCACAAATGGAGGGGCAGCTGGTTTCTTGAGCACAGAGCCTGAGAGACCTTGTCTGCAGCTGCTGGAAGCAGCCAGGAGATCCCAAAAGGGGGCTAGAGACTTCAACAAGGACAGGGAGGAGGGCTGCTCTGTGAGGCCCAGGGGCTAAGTCAGCAGTGTGGCTAGGCGGATTTGGAGGGGGGCTGGGGAGAGGTGCGGCAGCCGGGTTTGCAGGATTCCCATGGCACGGAGCCAGCGCTCAGGGGCTCCCTTCTCAGCGTTCCTCTGACCCACTCTGGCTCCCTTGCACCTGGCATGGATCCGAGCTCCTTTCCTTATGGCTGAGACCCCAACTGCCTTACAAGTGGCCTCTTCTCCCTGTTCTTGCCTGCTTGGGCAGCATGGGGCCTCAGGCTATCAGCGCTACTAGGGACCCTGGCATTCACTTTGTTAGAATGTACAGATGGAGGTAGGCAACTGCCCAGAGGGCTGTTGGGGGCAGGATCAAGCCCAGCAACCGCACCTCCTGACACAGGCAGGTTCTCCCCAGCACCAGAGCTGGCAGGACTGTTCATGGTTCACTGAGTGGACCCAGCAGTGCCTCATTGATAATCCACAGCCGAGAGAAGTGGGGCAGTCACAGAGACTGGCCAGCCCTCCCTTCTTACTGGGAGAGGCCTCTGCAGGCACTGACAGGCTCCAGAGAGCGCTGTTGGGGGCAGTCAGTGTCCATACTCCCCTGGGATCTTCTCTGGGCCGTTTTCCTGACGTTTCACCTGAAATTAACTGCACATAGCTGGACTAGGAACTTTCTAAACCTGATCCATCCAGGATGTGGTTTAGGGAAAATCACTATTCCTTGTTTACCTTCTGGCTAAGAAGTGAAAACTATGGGCTAATCTAGTCCTCCAGGCCCTGGAGTCCCAGAGAGTGATGCTGTCTGTGCAGTTAGAGAGCAGAGCCCCCTTGGTCATGTCCACCATCTGATTAAGTGGGCGTCTCCTCTCCTGCTAGCTTTGTCCCCTCTGGGACTTGGGGTCAAGCTGGAACAGAGCCCGGTGCCCCTGCTATTCATCCGCACATTATTTCCACTCTCTGCCATTCTAGGGTCGTGTTTCGGCAGCCTGGCACCTGACAAGTGAAGGGGAACCTGCCAGGGGATTACTACGAGCTAACAGCAGGACAGGCTGGCCCTGGGGGAGTGGGGATGGGCAGCATTGCTGCCGAACCTGGGCCAGAGGTACCAGGAAGGAGGCCTGGGCCCTGGCAGGGAGCTCGGCACACACTCGCCTGACCCAGAAGATATTGGACACAGTGCCCTGCTGAACAGCAGCCGTTCCCAGCGCCAGAGGACTCCACAGCCACAGTAGGAGCTTTGCAACCCTTACGCAACTGTAGCTTGGGCTGTGGCCACCAGAAGGGACCAGCACCTCAGATGGACAGGACCTATGACGAGAAGGATCTCAGTCTATAGTGGAGTTTTCTGACGCTCACAGCACTTCTTGTTTTTCTCCTCTCAGGGTTGGGGTCTAGCTCCCCTGCTCTGGCAGAGGTGTTGGGCCAAGAGGATCAGCCAAGGTGGGACAACGCTTGCATGGAACCCAGGTCCCCTGAAGCCCATGTGCTCTCTGTTGAGATTGGAGTTCTAGGGCTTCCTTGCTGCCAGGGACAAGGGGCCGCCTCAGTGTCTGCTCATGAGCCACAAAGACCCCGACTGCTCCAGACTGGATTATTTCAAGCCACCAAAGAGGGGGACCCCTAGAGCTGGCAGCCAGCAATCCCAAGGGACTAAAGGGCTGCGATGGACTGACCTCCCCCTCGCCAGAGTGGCAGGAGAGGCAGAGCCTCTGTGGCCCAGCTAGTGCCAGAGAGACCCGATGAAGCTCTAAGCAGGGGCCGCCTGACTCAGGGACAGGACAGCGACTCCTGCCAACGTGCGTTCTCCCCACATTCAGGGAGGGCGTGGCAAGGGACCCCTGCCACCGTCCCCTGCTGCAGCAGCTGCCCCTATGCCCTTTGCATGTGGTGCCGCAACAGTCAGGCTACGCCGTGGCTGGCCCCTCAGTGGGCTGGGAAAGGAGTGGCCACGGTGACCGCTGCGTGTCTGCCAGCACCATGAAGTGCTCCCTGCGGGTGTGGTTCCTCTCTGTGGCCTTCCTGCTCGTGTTCATCATGTCCCTGCTCTTCACCTACTCACACCACAGCATGGCCACGCTGCCCTACCTGGACTCGGGGGCCCTGGGCGGGACGCACCGGGTGAAGCTGGTGCCTGGCTATGCTGGCCTGCAGCGCCTCAGCAAGGAGGGTCTCTTGGGCAAGAGCTGTGCCTGTCGCCACTGCATGGGTGACGCTGGTGCCTCCGACTGGTTTGACAGCCACTTCGACGGCAACATTTCCCCCGTCTGGACCCGAGAGAACATGGATCTTCCACCGGATGTCCACAGGTGGTGGATGGTAAGAGTCACTGCCCATCTCTGGGGGTCTGTCCCCCACTTTTAGAGCCACTCAGGGTCCCGTCTTGGATTTCTGGCCCCCATAGCCTTGACAAAGTGTAATGCCCATTTGACCAGAGCCATTTATAGGATCACAGATTACTGAAGGGCAAAGAGAGTGCTGACCTGATGAAAGGAGCTAGTATTTTCCAGTGCCTGTAAGGAAATGAGCATAGGCCAGAAGTGCCTACTGGACCAGGCAGGCAGCATGGACTCAGGGAGCAAGTGGGAGCAGGGAGCACGGCCATGGGGGGCCTGCCCCGGAAGAAGAAGGCAGCCACCCCTCGGCCCCAGCAGTTGTTACTGCACAAAGTTGGATCTGGGTTTTCTTTTAAGAAAACCCAGGAATCCTGATTTTTAAAACTAAATATTCTAATTTATAAACATTGGCTCAAAATAATTGTTTGTTTTTTTGAGACGGATCCTCATTCTCTCACCCAGGCTGGAGTGCAGTGGGGCAATGATCACTCACTTCAACCTCCACCTCCTGGGTTCAAGTGATTCTCCTGCCTCAGCCTCCTGAGTAGCTGGGATTACAGGCATGCGCTACCATGCCCAGCTAATTTTTTTGCATTTTTAGTAGAGACAGGGTTTCACCATGTTGGCCAGGCTGGTCTCAAATTCCTGACCTCAGATGATCCGCCCGCGTCACCCTCCCAAAATGCTGGGATTACAGGTGTGAGCCACCATGCCCAGCCAAAATAATTGTAAATACCATGAGAGCAGAGTCCCTTGCTTGGTTCTTTACAACTGCTGGAAGACTTTTTACTGAGCTAAGATAAGAAAGCCTTGTAGGGAAGACTTGATCTATTTTATGAAATAAAGTGTTGCCTGATTATAGAGTTAAAAAAAAAAGCAAGCAAAAGAGACCCTCAGGGGATAAAGGAGGTAAAGGGGCAGGGCTGCAGGGGTCCTCCCTGTCCTTCCAGTCATCACTTTTCCACTACTTTTAATTCCTTCTACCTCAGGCCAAGCCTCTGGAGTGTCACTCCACAGGGTCTGCAGGCCATCTGGTTGCTGCACGTGTCAAGATGGAGCTGTGTCAGCACTGAGCCCCCACAGGCTCCCAAGCTGTGAGGGATGAGCTCAGGGGATCAGGCTTATCAGAACAATGTCACAGAACCTGCCTTTTGGCCTAGACTGTCAGAGTGCCCGAGGACCAGGGTCTGCAGAGCTGGGGTCACCAGGAGCCCTGTGGGCTCTTACTATGACAGCATTTTTTGAGACAAGTTCTCCCTGTCTCTGCAGTGGCATAATCTTGGCTCACTGCTTCCTTGACGCCCCAGGCTCAAGCGATCCCACCTAAGATTCAGACTAGCTGGGACTACAGGTGCAGGCAACCACAGCTGGCTAATTTTTCTACAGGAATTCTTGCCTCAGAGCCAAGCTCCCTCTACAGATCAATCTTCCATCCCCTGAGCAGGCCCTGCTCAGCCACAAACCCATGGAGTTACGTCTCCATCCACAGAATGTTTTATTTTATTTTTATGTATGTGTTTTTTTTTTTTTTTTTTTTTTTTTTTTTTTTTTTTTTTTTTTTTTTTGAGATGGAGTCTCACTCTGTCACCAGGCTGGAGTGCAGGGCGTGATCTTGGCCCACTGCCAATCTCGGCCTCCTGGGTTCAAGTGATTCTCCTGCCTCAGCCTCCTGAGTAGCTGGGATTACAGGCGCCTACTACCACGCCCAGTTGATTTTTGTATTTTTAGTAGAGACAGGATTTCACCATGTTGGCCAGGCTGGTCTCAAACTCCTGACCTCAAGTGATCCACCTGCCTTGGCCTTCATAAGTGCTGGGATTACAAGCGTGAGCCACTGCACCCAGCCTATTTTTATGTTTTTTAGATACAGGGTCTTGCTCTATCATCCCTGCTGGTGTGGGGTAGTATAATAATAGTTCAGTGTAGCCTCTCAAAACACTAGGATTGTAGATATGAGCCACTATGACTGGCCCACAGAACATTTTCTTTCTTTTTTTTTTTTTTTTTTTTTTGAGGTGGTGTCATCTGTCATCTAGGCTGGAGTGCAGTGGCATGATCTTGGCTCACTGCAACCTCCACCTCCTAGGTTCAAGCGATTCTCCTGCTTCAGCCTCCTTTTTTTTTTCTGAGATGGAGGTTTGCTCTTTTGCTCAGACTGGAATACAAAGATCTTGGCTCACTGCCACCTCCATCTCTTGGTTCAAGTGATTCTCATGCCTCAGCCTCCTGAATAGCTGGGATTACAGGCATGTGCTACCATGCCTGGCTAGTTTTTGTGCTTTTAGTAGAGACTGGGTTTTGCTGTGTTGGCCAGGCTGGTTTTGAACTCGTGGCCTCAAGTGATCCACCCGCCCCAGCCTCCCAAAGTGCTGGGGTTACAGGCGTGAGCCACCTCGCCTGGCCACAGAACATTTTTTTTTTTTTGAGATGGAATCTCTTGTTGCCCAGGCTGTAGTGCAGTGGCTCGATCTTAGCTCACTGCAACCTCCACCTCCTGAGCTGAAGTGACTCTCCTGCTTAAGCCTCCCAAGCAGCTAGGATTACAGGTGCCCGCCACCACGCCTGGCTATTTATTGTATTTTTACTTTTTTTTTTTTAATTTTTAAAATTTTTTTTATAAAGACAGGGTTTCATCATGTTGGTCAGGCTGGTCTTGAACTCCCGACCTCAGATGATCCGCCTGCCTTGGCCTTCAAAGTGCTTGGATTACAGACGTGAACCACCACGCCTGGCCTTTTTGTATTTTCACTAGAGACAAAGTTTCACCATGTTGGCCAGGCTGGTCTCGAACTCCTGACCTCAGGTGATCCACCTGTCTCAGCCTCCCAAAGTGCTGGGATTACAGGCATGAGCCACAGCACATGGCCCTCACAGAGCATTTTAATTGACATTACCAATTTGTGGCCCATGGGCCAAGTGCAGCTCATTCATTGTTTTTAAAATATTTGCATTACTTATCAACATTTAGAAATCAGGATTTCAACCGGGCACAGTGGCTCATGCCTGTAATCCCAGCACTTTGGGAGGCCAAGATGGGCGGATCACTTGAGGTCAAGAGTTTGAGACCAGCCTGACCAACATGGAGAAAACCCGTATCTACTAAAAATACAAAATTAGCCATGCATGATGGCGTATGCCTGTAATCCCAGCTACTTGGGAGGCTGAGGCTGTAGAATTGCTTGAACCTGGGAGGCAGAGGTTGTGGTGAGCCAAGATCCCACCACTGCACTCCAGCCTGGGCAACAAGAGCGAAACTCTGTCTCAAAAATAAGTAAATAAATAAATAAAATCACACTTTGTGAAGCTGAGGCACGTGGATCATGAGGTCAGGAGTTTGAGACCAGCCTGGCCAACATAGTGAAACCCCATCTCTACTAAAAATGCAAAAAATTTGCTGGGCATGGTGGCAGGTGCCTTTAATCCTAGCTACTTGGGAGGTTGAGGCAGAATGGCTTGAACCTGGGAGGCGGAGTTTGCAGTGAGCTGAGATTGCGCCACTGCACTCCAGCCTGGGCAACAGTGTGAGACTCTGTCTCAAAAAAAAAAAAAATAAATCAGGATTTTATTTTTCTTATTTCATGAAATCCTCATTTTCAGTGTCTCTTGAAAAATGGGAAAATTTGGCCCTTCTGGGCTGATGATCCCACGTGGCAGCAGTTGGCTAAAGTTGCCCCTCTTTGCCGGGGCTCAGATCTGTTGGCTGTGGACCTCACCTGCCACATCACTCCTGTGCGGCACCTGCTGGCCTGTAAGTGTCTGGTTGGCGCTGCCTTGTTTCATGATCTTTGACCATCAGCTGGTTGGTACAGGTCTCACTGGTAGGAGGAGACACCAGTTTTATTCCACCCGTTCTGGCTCTGAAAGAATTTATCAGCTTCTCTGCCCTGCCCTGGAAACTCAGGGAGTTGGCTGGATTGTCCCCTGGAGGTAGCTTCTGTAACTGCAGTCCTCAGCCTGAGTGCCTGGAATGCCCCCTGTAGGCTGACTGGGAAGGAGCCTGTGAAGGAGGCTGTTCTCCTCTGTGGCCTAGGCCTGCAGGTCTCCAGAAAATGTGTGGAGGGCACCTTGTCCCCTGAGCCCCCTCCAGTGCCTCCCATGACTAGCAGGGCACCCAATCTCCGGACGCTGAGACTCACAACTAGGGACTTTGCTGTCATTGAGAGAGGGAGGGACTCTCACTGACCAGAGGAAAGAATCCCTGTTCCCTCGCAAAGCCCTGGATAAAGAGGCCTGTGCCCAGACACTGGAGAGTGAGGGCAGAGGAGGGGAGGCCAGAGCCCATCCCTACTCACATGCCTCACACCTTCCTCCTTTCCCGCCTTCCCCTCCCTTCCACAGATGCTGCAGCCTCAGTTCAAGTCACACAATACCAATGAGGTGCTGGAGAAGCTGTTCCAAATAGTGCCTGGCGAGAACCCCTACCGCTTCCGGGACCCCCACCAGTGCCGGCGATGTGCTGTGGTGGGGAACTCAGGCAACCTGCGGGGCTCTGGCTACGGGCAGGACATAGACGGGCACAACTTCATCATGAGGTGAGACCCTGCAGAGCCTGAGGGTGGGCCCACGACAGGCCTCTGGGAGGGTGACTGCCTCCTCTGCCTTGTCTGGCAGGGTGCACGCTGCCAGCTACCAGGGTGCTGTGGGGCCCTGCCTCCCAGAGCCTTCCATGGCAGGCTTGCAGCTCTTTCCTTTGCCCTTTTGGGGTGGGTAGGGAGGCAGAATCCCCAGTCTAAGCTTTGCTGGAGGCCTGCACTCTCTTTCCAAGGCTCTGAATTCCTTTGGAAAGAGCCGACATTAGATATCTGGCTGACGTTCGGTGAAAAATCCCACCAGAGGCCAAGCAGGGTGGCTCATGCTTGTAATTCCAGCACTTTGAGAGGCTGAGGTGGGAGGAGTGCTTAAACCCAGGAGTTTGAGGCTACAGTGAGCTATGATTGCACAAGTGCACTCCAGCCTGGGCAATAGACTGAGTCTCTGTCTCAAAAACAAAAATTCCCATCAGAAACCAGCCCTATCCTCCTCGTCCTCGCAGTAGCTGGCCAAGGAATGAGGGCCCCAAGTGCAGCTAGCATCCTGCTTCATAGCAGCAGGGATTCCCTCTGGCAGACACAAGGAAGGCAGATGTTCTGGGCACTGAAAGGAGCTGTTTGGTATTTTCTCTGGGGCTCATTCATTCCCAAGACCTCTATGCCCAGCCATGAGGAAGGGAGAAGGGTTGGGAGGAGCTTCAGTCCTGACCCAGACTCTGCAGTGAAGGCCTGGGTGTGTACAGGGAATAGAGGGCAGGCTCGTGACCTGAACATAGGCTGCTCGCTCTGCTCCAGAGCCTGTGTTTTCTGACGTCCCCCCTTGACTTGGCTGGGCAGAAGAAATGCCACAGTGGGGATCCTTCCACCCGACTCCTTGGTAGAGGAGGAGCCTGAAGAACAGGGCTCCTGCCAATGCCCAGTTTTTACGCATCTCTTAGGATGAGCATTGCAGAAAGACCAGGTTTCCCAGGAGGCGGAAGGGAGGGCTTTGTCTTAGAAACTGTTCCTGTCTCCATAGCAACACGAAGGCAGCACTATATCTCGGAGGCATTCAGCATTCCATGTTAGACCTTCCTCACGTTGGGAAATTGTGCATGTGGGAGGGTAAGCAGAATGGACCAGACCCTGTCCAGGACTCCGAGCAACCTAAGGGTGTCCGTATCCTCCAACTGCGGATACCCCAATGGGAGAGAGATGGGATGGGAGCTGGTCTTAGAGGAGCCACTCCCCTCCCCAGAGACCATGGCCAGGTTGGGGATTGAGGCATCTGTCACTTCAGTGCAGCCCTGGGAACTCGGAAAGCCCAGAACAGTGCTCTCAGGTGCCTGAAGCACCTGCATCAAGTTTGAGCTTTCACTTGGCAGGCACCTCAGTGATGGTCAGGAAGCTCCTAGGTGGAAGCCTGGATTCAGGCCCAAAAGGACTGGCTCTAAGTCGCCTTGCCAGTACTGTCAGAAAGAAATTTATAAGGCTGGGCACGGTGCCTTATACCTGTAATCCCAGCACTTTGGGAGGCCGAGGCAGGTGGATCATCTGAGGTCAGGAGTTTGAGACTGGACTGGCCAACATGGTGAAACCCTGTCTCTACAAAAAATACAAAAATTACCTGTGCATGGTGGTACGTGCTATTAATCCCAGCTACTTGGGAGGCTGAGGCAGGAGAATCACTTGAACCCAGGAGGTAGAGGTTATAGTGAGCTGAGATCATGCCATTGCACTTCAGCCTGGGCAACAAGAGAGAAATTCCATCTGTAAGAAAGAAGGAGAGAGAGAGAGAAAGAGGGGAGGGGGAGAGGGAGAGAGAGTGAAAGAGAGAGACAGAAGAAGGAGGAGGGGGAAGAGAGGGGGAAAGAGAGAGGGAGAGGGGAGGAGAAATTTATAGATGCTTCCTCACAGACCCCAGAATCACTTTCTGGAAGGGGTGACCCAGGTAGTAATTGGTTGTCTGCTGAGGAGAGGAGAGAAGCAATTTATAGATGCTTCCTCACAGGGCCAGGTGAGGAAGGGGGGTGTATAGAGTGGACCCCAGAATCACTTTCTGCAAGGGGTGACCCAGGTAGTAATTGGCTGTCTGCTGGTATGTATAATGAACCAGATGGCAGTCGATAAGCTGGGCTTGCTGGTGTGAGCCTGTAGTCCTAGATACTCGAGAGGCTAAGACAGGTGGATCATTTGAGCCCAAGAGTTTGAAACTGTGGTGAGCTATGATGGCACCACTGTACTCCAGCCTGGGCAACAGAGCAAGACCCTATCTCAAAAACAAAAACAACAGATGGCAGTGGGGGTGACCTCAATTGTAGGCATATCCAGGTTTGGAACTAGTGTTTCTGGAAGCAAGACCGACAAAAGACTCACTGGAGGGCTGAGCTGAATTACAGCAAGATGATGGCCTGACCCACCTGTGCCCCGCCCACCTTGCCACCCCCTCCTCCTCCTCCTATTTGTCCTCTGAGCCCTGTGGACCACTCCAAGTCCAGTTGAGTTGGTACTGCCTTAGTTGGCCAGAAGATCCATCCGCAACTCCAAGAACAGTGCCTGCTAGACAGTAGGTGCATTACAGATACATGCAGAAGTGAAGGGGACTAGGCAGCCAACACGAGGTCCTAGCCAGGGAGCACACACCCTGCTTGTGCCCCTGTCCCTGAGTACTTCTTTGGCTGCTGGAGGCAGCCAAGGACAGATAGATTTCTAGAATGCTGTGTCCCTGAGTTCCAGAGATGCAGCTCATCCTCGCCATCCTACTCTGGCCTCTTTCCAGGGTGTGGCGGCTTCTCCAGGATGAATCAGAGCCTTGAAACGAAACTTTGTCCCTGTTACAGTGCTGTGTTCCTTTTTTTTTTTTTTTTTTTTTGAGATGGAGTTTCGCTCTTGTTACCCAGGCTGGAGTCCAATGGCACGATCTTGGCTCACCGCAACCTCCGCCTCCTGGGTTCAGGCAGTTCTCCTGCCTCAACCCCCTGAGTAGCTGGGATTACAGGCATTCGCCACCATGCCCAGCTAATGTTTTGTACCTTTTTTTTTTAGTAGAGATGGGGTTTCACCATGTTGACCAGGATGGTCTTGATCTCTTGACCTCGTGATCCACCCGCCTCAGCCTCCCAAAGTACTGGGATTACAGGGTTGAGCCACCGCACCCGGCAACAGTACTGTGTTCCTTTCCTTTCCCGTGGAGGCTGTGAAACATTTTTTGGGACCTCTTGCTCCTTTAATTCCCAGATGTTTGGAAGCTGGTGTCTGGCCAGACACAGGGGAAGCGAGGGAGGAGGGGCAGGCTCTGTATGTAGCATGGCCACTCATGCACGCAGAAGGCAGGGTGAGCCTGGCTGACAGGTCCCATGGGGACTTCATGATATCTCGGGCTGCCAAGTCAGTGGAGAATGTGGACGGTGGGTCTTGAGAAGCCAGTTGGGGCCAGCTGCAGCCCGGTGCACTGCAGGATCTCTTAGCCTCGCCATCTCTGATGAGATGAAGTTTGTCACTTAGGTCTTCTCAAGTATACATCTTGGCCGGGCATGGTGGCTCATGCCTGTACTCCCAGCACTTTGGGAGGTTGAGGCGAGATGATTGATTGAGCCCAGGAGTTTGAAACCAGCTCGGGCAATATGGCAAAACCCCATCTCTAGTTTTTTAAAAAAGAGGAAGAGTACACCTTGATCCTAGCTCCTGTCCCGCCCAGATCCCAGCCAGCCTGAGTGTCACCAGCCCAGTTCCTCCACCTCCTGCTTACCCCTGCCATACCCGAAGCAGCTGAGACATACTTCTGGCTCTGACATCCCCTGTAAGGCTTCCTCTCCAACTGCTCTGTTCCTCACAGGTCCCAGGGTGCTTGGCAGTAGGCAGATCCAGACTGTGTCAGTGTGACCCTAGGACACCAGTGCCTGCGTGGGAGTTTAGCAGCCCACAAGCTGTTAGGAATTATTCATGGGTGGGAAAAATACTTCTCAGCTCTTCTAAGATATAGGATCTCTGAACCCTAAAGACCAGGTTCAAAGGGGCAGTTCACTGAAAAACGTGAATTTGGAAGAGGGAGGCAGGAACTAGATCCTTGTTCTGGAGACAGAACATGTTAGTTTCTCTGGAGGGAATTCTGGGCATCTGCTTGAAGCCAAATAGAAGAGAAGTGGTTAAGACCCAGACACTCTCTTGGCTTTGAGGGCTCCCATCCCAAAGCCGCCTCCAGACCCTCAAGGGAAGGGAAAATGGGAGGTAGGAGGTACAACTGTGGGACCAGTGGGGCGAAGGGATCCTGGACAGCACAGCACATGGTCCTCCCCAGTTCCATCCCTGATGAAGACAGCGTGGGTGCCCCTGCAACACAGCAAGTCCTCACCCAGCCCAGCCAGCTGGTGCCAGCCACTGTAAGGACAGGGAATGTTTGTGCTGGTTTTACAGAACTGGCATAAAAAGTTGGGAGAGCCACCTAGAGACTGCCCTCCCTTCCTCCCCGGGTCCTTGTGTTCCTAGTGGAGGGCCAGGTTACAGTCACCCTGCCTTGGTAGTCATGATTCCACAAGGTGGTCCAGGCGAGACAGGAATATCCTCATGAACAGTCATAGCAGAAAAAAAAAAAGACCAACGGGTTTGTGTTTAAGCCTGGTTCACCTGTTATATAAGATGCTTATTAAAAAGGGGAACTTTGGTTTTACTTGTCCTGTATTTTACACAAATTGAAAGGAAGTAGAGGGCTTCTTGGCTTATTATACCCATGGAGAGGGTTTCCAGACAGGAGCCACAGCAATGTCCCCTCTCTCTAGACAGCAGCAGGAGAGAGGGGACATTGCACATCACGAGTGAGACACCAGCAGCAGACACCATCAGAACTTGGGGCATTTCTCTTGGCCTTGGAGTAGAAGGACCCACAGGGTCTTTTTTTTTTTTTTTTTTTTTTTTTTTTTTTTTGAGACGGAGTTTCGCTCTTGTTACCCAGGCTGGAGTGCAATGGCGCGATCTCGGCTCACCGCAACCTCCGCCTCCTGGGTTCAGGCAATTCTCCTGCCTCAGCCTCCTGGGTAGCTGGGATTACAGGCACGCACCACCATGCCCAGCTAATTTTTTGTATTTTTAGTAGAGACGGGGTTTCACCATGTTGACCGGGATGGTCTCGATCTCTTGACCTCGTGATCCACCCGCCTCGGCCTCCCAAAGTGCTGGGATTACAGGCGTGAGCCACCGCGCCCGGCCCACAGGGTCTTAAAGCGGCAGATAGGAACAGGGTGGTGGGTGGTGGCAGGAGTGAGGCTTCCATCCAGCCCAGGGGCTGAGGGGAGGCTTGACCTTCCTATCTTGCTTTCACCGTCTTATAGAAACCTGGCAGAATAGCCAGGTCAGTGGAAGCTGTGGAAGGCTGTTCTTTAAAAGTTATTTCTTTAAAAAATTATAAAAGTAGGCCAGGCATAGTGGCATCTGCCTGTAGTCCTGGCTACTCAGGAAGCTGAGACAGGAGGATTGCTTGAGTTCAGGAGATTGAGACCAGCCTGGACAACATAGTGAGACCCTCTTCTCTACAAAACAGAGAACAAAATACATTGTGGTGATGCACACCTGTGGTCCCAGCTTCTCGGGAGGCTAAAGCTGGAGGATCGATTGAGCCCAGGAGGTGAAGTGTGCAGTGAGCCATGATGATGCCACTGCACTCCAGCCTGGGTGACAGATGAGATGTAAAAATAAACAAACAAAAATTGTCTAGGCTCAGTGGCTTATGCCTGTAATTCCAGAACTTTGCGAGGCTGAGGTGGGCAAATTGCTTCAGGCCAGGAGTTCGAGACCAGCATGACCAACATAGTGAAACCACGTCTCTACTAAAAATACAAAAATTAGCTGGGCGTGCTGGCACATGCTTGTAGTCCCAGCTATTCAGGAGACTGAGGCAGGAGAATCGCTTGAACCCAGGAGGCAGAGGCGGAGGTTGCAGTGAGCCGACATAGCACCACCGTACTCCAGCCTGGGCGACAGAGTGAGACCATGTCTCAACAATAATAATAAATAAAAACGTATATAATAAAAATGCGTTAAGCCCCCAGTCTTATTCTGAGAGTAACTATTGCTTTTATTTTTATATTTTTTGAGACAAAGCCTTGCTCTGTCACCCAGGCTGGAGCTTGATGGTGTGATCTTGGCTCACTGCAACCTCTGCCTCCCAGGTTCAAGCCAGTCTCCTGCCTCAGCCTCCCAAGTAGCTGGGATTACGGGTGCGTGCTGCCACACCCAGCTAATTTTGTATTTTTTTTTTTTTTTAAGTAGAGATGGGATTTCACCATGTTGGCCCAGGTTGGTCTCAAACTCCTGGCCTCAAGCAGTCTGCGCACCTTAGCCTCTCCAAGTCCTGAGATGACAGGCATGAACCACCATGCCTGGCCTGTTTGATTGATTCTGTTGTTACTATTGTAAATAATTCTGCAGTGAATATCCTCATATGCATCTTTGCACACCTATGCAGCCATTTTTATAGGATAGATTTCTAGCAATGGAATTGCTGGGTTGGAGTATACACCATTTGCATTTTTGATGGATGGCCTCAAACTGTCCTCTAAGAATCTTGTACCAGTTTCCATGGCAGTTGATTCTCATGTCACCCTCTTGTCCCTGCAGGATGAATCAGGCACCAACCGTGGGCTTTGAGCAGGATGTTGGCAGCCGAACCACCCACCATTTCATGTACCCTGAGAGTGCCAAGAACCTGCCTGCGAACGTCAGCTTCGTGCTGGTGCCCTTCAAGGCCCTGGACCTTCTGTGGATCGCCAGCGCCCTGTCCACAGGGCAGATCCGATTGTGAGCCTCTTGCTGGCCCTGGTAGAATATGGGTGACAGGAACACCTTGGGCAGAGTCTTCCTGGGGTCCAGATTGTAGAATTCCTTTCATTGAACATTTTGGCCAAGAGGGGCTGGTGAGAAGGGAGGGCCTAAGATGGTGGGTGAGCTGAAGGCACAGCTTGCTCTGTGTCACTTCCTGCGTGGTGACACCTAGCATACTGATGGTGGAAAGATGAGAAAGGACCATCTGGTTTTGGTCTCCTTTTTGGGTGATGGCTCCCAAATGAGGGAGCTCTGCCTTCTGAGGACTTTCTTTGGGGGCAGTTATCCCATCATAGCTGGGAACGATGGGAAATCTAGTTCGCCAAGTATATTTTTTAGCAGTTTTATCAAGATATGATTCACATCCCATATATCTCACCTATTTAATGTATATAATCTAGTAACTTCTCATATATTCAGAGTTGTATAACCACGACCACAATTAATTTTATTTTTTAAAAATTTTATTATGTTTTTGAGATGGAGTCTCACTGTATCGCCCAGGCTGGAGTGCAGTGGGGGAATATTGGCTCACTGCAACCTCTGCCTCCTGGGTTTAAGTGATTCTTGTGCTTCAGTCTCCTAAGTAGCTGGGATTACTGACATATGCCACCACACCTGGCTAATTTTTGTATTTTAAGTGGAGACAGGGTTTCACCATGTTGGCAAGTCTGGTCTCAAACTCCTGACATCAAGTGATCCACCTGCCTCGGCTTCCCAAAGTGTTAAGATTATAGGTGTGAGTCACCACACCTGGCCCACAATTAATTGTTTTTGTTTTGTTTTTGAGATGGAGTCTCACTCTGTTGCCTAGACTGGAGTGCAGTGGCACAATCTCGGCCCGCTGTAACCTCTGCCTCCCAGGTTCAAGCGATTCTCCTGCCTCGGCCTCCCGAGTAGCTGGGATTACAGGTGCGTGTCACCACGGATCCGGCTAATTTTTGCATTTTTAGTAGAGAAGGGGTTTTGCCATGTTGGCCAGGCTGGTCTCAAACTTCTGACCTAAGGTGATCCGCCTGCCTTGACTTCCCAAAGTGCTGGGATTACAGGGAATGAGCCACCACACCCAGCCTCACAATTAATTTTAAAACATTTTCATGTTCTTCTGGACACAGTGGCTCATACCGGTAATCCCTGCACTCTAGGAGGCCAAGGAGGGTGGATTGCTTGAGTCCAAGAGTTCGAGACCACCCTCGGCAACATGGTGAAACTCTGCTCTATAAAAAATACAAAAATGGCCGGGTGCAGTGGCCCACACCTGTAATCCCATCACTTTGGGAGGCTGAGGCGGGCAGATCATGAGGTCAGGAGTTCAAGGGCAGCCTGGCCAACATAGTAAAACCCCGTCTCTACTAAATACACAAAAAAATTAGCTGGGTATGGTGGTGGGTGCCTATAATCCCTACTTGGGAGGCTAAGGTAAGGAGACTCACTTGAACCTAGGAGGCAGAAGTTGCAGTGAGCCGAGATCGTGAGCCGAGATCGCACCACTGCACTATAGGCCAGGTGACAGAGACTCTGTCTCAAAAAAAAAAAAAAAAACAATTGGCCAGGCATGGTGACTCAAGCCTGTAATTTCAACACTTTTGGAGCAGAGGCGGGTGGATCACAAGGTCAGGAGATCAAGACCATCTTGACCAACATGATGAAACCCTGTCTCTACTAAAATACAAACACACAAAAAAAATAGCCAGATATGGTGGTATGCCTCTATACTCTGGAAGCTGAGGTGGGAGGACTGGATCGCCTGTACCTGGGAGGCAGAGGTTACAGTGAGCTGAGATTGTACCATTGCACTGCAGCCTGGGCAACAGAGCAAGGGTCTGCCTCAAAAAAAAAGGAACATTTTCATGGTCTAAGGGGTCTTTAAAGATAAAAATCTAGATACCCCTGGGTCCCTAAGTCATCACCCCCACTCCTCCCACCCCCAGCCCAAGGCAGCCATTAATTTACTCTGTCTCACCATGTATTTTTGTTGTGTGGTAAAATAAACACTATATAAAATTTACCATTTTAACTATTTTTAAATGTAAAGCTCACAATAACATTAAGTATATTGACATTGTTGTATAGCCATCTCCATTTCCAGAACATTTTCATTATCCCAAATGGAAACTGTACACATTAAACACTAACTCTCCATTGTTTCCTCCCCTCAGTCCCGGGTAAGCTTATTCTACTTTGTGTCTCTATGATTTAACTATTCTTTTTTTTTGTTTATTTTTGAGACCGAGTCTCGCTCTGTTGCCCAGGCTGGAGTGCAGTGGCATGATCCCGGCTCACTGCAACCTCTGCCTCCCGGGTTCAAGTGATTCTCCTGCTTCAGCCTCCCATGTAGCTGAGATTACAGGAATGGGGTTCATTCTTTTTTAATAGAGACGGGGTTTCACTATGTTGGCCAGGCTGGTCTCAAACTCCTGACCTCAAGTGATCTGCCCAACTCAGCCTCCCTAAGTGCTGGGATTACAGGCTGGCCTGATTTGACTATTCTTTTTCTGGAGATAGAGTCTCGCTCTGTTGCCAGGCTGGAATGCGGTGGGGCGATCTCGGCTTGCTGCAAACTCCGTCTCCTGGGTTCAAGAGATTCTTCTGCCTCAGCTTCCTGAGTAGCTGGGACTACAGACACGTGCCACCACACCCAGCTAATTTTTTCTGTTTTTAGTAGACAGGGTTTCACCATATTGGCCAGGATGGTCTTGATCTCTTGACCTCATGATCTGCCCGCCTTGGCCTCCTAAAGTACTGGGGTTACAGATGTGAGCCACTGTACCCGGCTTGATTTAACTATTCTTGATGCCTCATATAAGTCAGATCATAACTATATTTGTCCTTTTGTCTGACTGACTTAGCATAATGTCCTTCTTGTTCATCCATGTTGTAGCATGTGTCAGAATTTCCTGTGTTTTTTAAAGGCTGAAAACGCTTCCATTGTAGGGATATATGTGTTTTGTGTATCTGTTTATCCTTCAGTGGACACTTGGTTTGTTACTACCTTTTGGTTATTGTCACCATGTATTTTATAAACACAAAAGTAATGAGTTATAGTTTCCTGACTTTAGGATATTCATTATGTCATGTTTGGGAGACCTGAGGGCTAAAATGAGTGCAATAGAGTTGAAGTACCATAGACATTCAGAGAAGGGCATGTAGGTTACGGGGGCCATGGCTGGCTAGAGAGGTGGGGTCTGTGTGAAGCCTGAGGGTAGTGGATCGAGGGCAGGTGTGAGAGCAGAGACATGGTGGATTTGAGATGATTGCCAGCTCTAATGGAGAGCTTATGGCAGACAGTTGTGGGAGGAAGGTTGGGGCTGGACTAGGGAAGGCCCCAGCACTTGCCTAAAACATCCCGTTTTATTTTGGATGCCATGGGGAGCCATTGGAGGCTCTGGAGCAAGGCATGGCAGTGATGAACTAGCCAGGGAAGAGCAGTCCAGAAGCAGAGCAGTCTGGAAGGTGTGGGGCTGACGTCACTCAGACCTGGTGGGGAGGGGCATCCCTAGGTCCCATGGGGCTACCTGAAATGTTACCTTTCTTTTATTTTTTGAGATGGAGTCTTACTCTGTCACTCAGGCTGGAGTGCAGTGGTGTGATCTCGCCTCACTGCAACCTCTGCCTCCCAGCTCAGCTCACTGAAACCTCAGCCTCCCAAGTAGCTGGGATAACAGCTGTGCACCACCACACCTGGCCAATTTTTGTATTTTTAGTAGAGATGGGGTTTCACCATGTTGGTCAGGCTGGCTTCGAACTCCTGGCCTCAGGTGATCCACCTGCCTTGGCCTCCCAAAGTGCTGGGATTGTAGGCGTGAGCCACTGTACCTGGCCTGAAATGTTATCTTTCTGTCTGCTTACAGCACCTACGCCCCAGTGAAGTCCTTCCTTCGGGTGGATAAAGAAAAGGTAAGCTCCTCACTTCCCACCTCAGTGGAAACAGTGCTGGCCCAGCCCGTGCGCCTGGTCCTTTGGCTTAGGCGTGTTCCATTTCCCCTCCAGAACCTCAGGGTCCCCATGTGCTGGGATGCCTGACCCCAGCCGATGCCACAGGAGCCAGGAGACACAGACACATGTTTGCTGACGGGCATAGACAAGCAGAATCTGCTCAGTCTAGCCTGAATCTCTGCCCCTAAACCCCTCATGTACCTGTCATCTCTTCTCCCAGGTCCAGATCTACAACCCAGCCTTTTTCAAGTATATCCATGACAGATGGACAGAGCATCACGGGCGGTACCCTTCCACAGGGATGCTGGTGCTCTTCTTTGCCTTGCATGTGTGCGATGAGGTGGGTAGGCCTGTGGCAGGGGTAGTGGGAAACCATGGAACAGAGGAGTGCAGCCCTTCTCCAGTCTTAGCAGGCTTCCAGAGGAATGTGATTCTGTAGGCAGAATCCACGTGGCCTTGGTTTCCCCCACCTCTAGGCTGTAAAGCATAGATCTGCCTTTCCCAAATGTTTTTTGCTGTCATGAGTTTACTAAGACCGAAATCACTTCATTAAAAAGTTAAATTATTGGCAGGGTGCAGTGGCTCACACCTGTAATCCCAGCACTCTGGGAGGCTGAGGTGGGTGGATCACTTGAGGTCAGAAGTTCGAGAGCAGCCTGGCAAACATGGGGGAACCCCCTCTTTATTAAAAATACAAAAAATTAGCCGGGTGTGGTGGGGCATGCCTATAATCCCAGCTACTCGGGAGGCTGAGGCAGGAGAATCACTGGAACCCAGGAGGTGGAGGTTGCAATGAGCCAAGATCGTGCCATTGTACTTCAGCCTGGGTGACAGAGCAAGACTCTGTCTTGAAAAAGGAATAAAAGAACATAAATAGAATGGAAAGTGTATGTAGTTGAATTCCAACTGAACGGCTGCCCCCACCAGCTCTGAGCCCCAAGCCTACTTCGTGTAAAAATAGAACTCAGTCGTTCAGAGAACCCGTTGCACCAGTGGCCAGGGCTGCCATGCCACCAAGAGCAGAGCTGAGGCCCAGTATGCCCACGTTGCCAGCAAGTGCTTCATTGCAATGGTGCTGATCAACAGCACTCCATTTCAAAAAATGAAAGGAGGAATTAGCAAGGGCTGGAGAGGAAGGCAAAGGGAAGGGGCTGTCCCCATGTGAATCCATATCCTTAGGCCAGGCCCGGGAGGTCCGGCATCTCCTCGGGGCCTCCGTCTCCCCCGTCCTCCCTGTCATCCCGAGGCCACCCCAGCCGTCCTCTGGGTCCTCGCCTGGGGTGACGCTGCACCGCGCTTCCCCGCAGGTGAACGTGTACGGGTTCGGGGCCGACAGCCGGGGCAACTGGCACCACTACTGGGAGAACAACCGGTATGCAGGCGAGTTCCGGAAGACAGGCGTACACGACGCGGACTTCGAGGCCCACATCATCGACATGCTGGCCAAGGCCAGCAAGATTGAGGTCTACCGGGGTAACTGAGCCGGGCCTCGCCGTGCCCCTCCCGGCACAACCGTCAGGCGCCCGCGCTCAGGCCCGGGACCCGGGACCCGGGACCCAACATGCTGCAGTACAGGGGGCGTCTGCTGTCCCCCGCCAATCACGAGACTCTGGCCACCGGCCGGGCCTGGCACCAATCAGCGCTGCAGTCGGGCGGAGCTTCTGTTTCTCCCAGCTAGTCGTGCGACTCAAGGAGAACTTCCGGTGCTGGGTCCCTCCTCCTCCAATCAACGGCCTTCGGGGGCGGGCCGGCGGCCGCTCAGTCCCCACTTCCTTATTCTTTGGGTTAGGGTTTTCTTTCCCGCTTTCTGAAGAGGAGAGCATGGCGTGGGCCTTGGCGAAGCACTTCCTTCCGGCCCCGCCGAAGGAGCGTCTCAGTCGCTGGCCGGTCCGGGTAGAGAGTGGGCGCCCTCCGCGGTCGCTGCGGGTCTCAGGAGAGCGGTGGCCGCCTGGCCCCTTTCCCCGCCGGCCCGGATGGGCGCGTGCAGACCCACCAAAGAAACGCTGTCGGGGCGGAGCCCAGGGCGCGGAACCCGCCGTCCTACCCCGCCCCGCCTCGGCAGCACTGTGGGACGGCCGCTCCCCCAGGGTCTCTCGCGTCTCCAGGAAGCCGGGAGTGGCGTCCCCTGCAGCGTGGGGTGCGCCCGGGCCGAACTCCGGACAGGTGGAGGGGACAGGGCAGGGCTCGAGGAAGCCCTGTCCCCTCCAGTGCAAGGTGCTCTCACTCACGTGTGCCCTCAGCCCTCCTGTTCACCCGCAGCCTTCTCAGCGCCTCTCCCTGGGCCCGGGGCCTCCTCACCAGCCTGCCTGTTGCTCTGGAAAAAAACCCTGCCTGCTGGCTCCCTCCTTTCCCATCTTTGGCCGGCTCTGGGGAGGTGGCTGAATGGCGGACGGAGGCTGGTGATGGGCCCGGCTGCTCGCTGCATGCACCTCCTTCACCCATCGCCTCTCGCTTGGGGGTGACTTTGCCTAGGGCTCATGTTTTGGTTAAGCCGAAGCTGCCAGGGGTGGCCGACCCGCAGATTCTTTGCAAATCCTGAGCTGGCCCAGCCCGCAGCCCGCAGCCCGCAGCCGGCCAGGCAGAAGGAGACTTGTGCACAGCAGGTCATTTCCCTCTACCCCGCTCTCCATCTCCTGCTCTAGAAGGACTGGGAAGCTCGCGGCTGGGGTTCCACCTGGAAGCTGCTTGCATGGCTGAACCCAGCTTAGGTCCCTGGCTGGGCTGCTGGTGAATTCTCGCCCTTCGAGGCTGGGGAAGTTTAGGAGGGGGCAAGGGCTTCTGTGAAGCTCCCAAACCACTAATAGAACCCCCTTTCCAACAGTGACGGCGCAGATGCTCCCCCTTTTCCTAGTTGACACCACCAGGCAGCCTCCTGGCCCTTGGTGGGTTCCTGCAGCTGGCTGGGGGAACAGGGACTGGCAGGGGACTTGATTAGAGGAGGGGTGGCACGGGCAGTGGGCACCTCTGAAAGTTAATATATTGGGAACTTAGCTTGAATGTGGTCCTTCCCAATTCCGAAAGTAGGAAGAGTAAAAATGGGGGTGATGGGAGGGCAGTAGAATGCCTCTCGGGGCGCCCCCAACCCCACCGTTTTGGAGAGCTAGGCCCCAACCAGTCTTGCCACTCCCATCTCAGTGTTTCCTGAAGAGGCTGTTTTTGAGTGTTGAAAATATGAAAAACAATGCAATTATGCCAAACAGTATTGAGCAGAATAATTTATTTCTTGTTCCTTTATTTTAAATCATGAATCTGGCCAGGCACGGTGGCTCACACCTGTCATCCCAGCATTTAGGGAGGACGAGGTGAGCAGATCACTTAAGATCAGGTGTTCAAGACCAGCCTGGTCAACATGGCGAAACCCCATCTCTACCAAAAAATACAAAAATTAGCCGGGCATCATGGTGTGCACCTGTAATTCCACCTACTCGGGAGGCTGAGGCATGAGAATCCCTTGAACCCAGGCAGTGAAGGTTGCAGTGAGCCAAGATCGTGTCACTGCACTCCAGCCTGGGCAACAGAGCAAGACTCTGTCTCAAAAAATTAAATAAATACCTATCTTTAAGAGGTAGGTCCCAGCATCCAGCCGGATCTTTTCTGCAATAGTTATTTAAACAAACGTTTTTATTTCCTTCCCTTTCTCTTTCTGAATTAAAAAGAAAAAACTCTCTAGTTCTTCGTTGTTCTGAAATGGGCATGATGGTGGGGAGAAGGCCGTCTCTGGAAGGTAGCTGTGACTTATAATGGCTGAGAATGTTAGGGGATATGGGAGGAGCAAGATGACTCCCAGACACCCCCTATAAATGAGGCACCTCATTCCTGAACTCTGCTCTCTAAAACCCCATGGCATTGAAATCTGAGAGGCTACAAACATTTTGGTTAAAATTCAACTCGTCCCCTCTTCTGTTTCTTCTAAGAGGAATTCATTGGAGAGAATTCCTGGTAGCAGCTCCTCGCAGCGGCTGTCCTTTAACCACTTTGGCCTCTATCAACGTGACGTCTCCGGGTCTCCATCAGGCTCCGATGCATTTGGGTGGCTACAGGCTGCACTGTCTCCACCTCTCAGGGAGTGCATCTAAGCCAGGTTTTCCCCTCTGGCACAGCCCTGCCTCTACACAGCCCCATTTTCATCATGATACAGGTGACCTGCAATTTTTTTTTTGGGCGGGGGGAGGGGTGGCGTCTTGCTCTTGTTGCCCAGGCTGGAGTGCAGTGGTGCCATCTCGTCTCAAAAGAAAAAAAAAGAAAGGGGGTTTTACCGTGTTGCCCAGGCTGGTCTTGACTTTAACTCCTGGGCTCAAGCAGTCTTCCCTTCTCAGCCTCCCAAAGTATTGGGATAACAGGTGTGAGCCACTGTGCCGAGCCTGCGACCCACATCTTGACTGCACGTGGTACAAGGGAGGGAACAGCCATCTCTGGAACAGATGCTGGAGGTGGTGTCTCACTGTGCCACCCAGGCTGGAGTGCAATGGCTCCATCTCGGCTCACTGCAACGTCTGCCTCCCAGGTTGAAGAAATTTTCCTGCCTGAGCCTCCTGAGTAGCTGGAACTACAGGCGCCCACCACCACACCCAGCTCAGGGAGCCTTGAGTGGTGCTGCTTGTGGACCTAAGGGTGGTTTCACAGGCTTAGCGTTGATGGGAACAAGGATGAGGGGGAGGTGTAAGGTGACTGGGACTTCACTCACTGAGGCCAGAACTCAAAGCTCGGGACTGCGGCACAGTACCAGGGTGTCTCTGACCAGAATAGGCCTGGGGCATTGGAACTTGGATTTGGTAAACCTGTAAAGAGGTGGTCACTTGGTAGGTGACTGCTGAGGGTTACCATGCACACTTCCCCAGCACTCAACTGAAGTTTATTCTCCATGCTGTTCCTGGGAGGGTGTGTATGTGTCAGGTACTGCACTCAGCCCTTAACAAGGCCCTTGTGGTCCCAGCATCCCAGCTGCTACCACACCCAGCTGATTATTTTATTCTTTTATTTTTAAGAGACGGTGTTTTAGGGCCGGGCGAGGTGGTCACACCTGTAATCTCAGCACTTTCGGAGGCTGAGGCGGGTGGATCATCTAAGGTCAGGAGTTCAAGATCAGGCTGGCCAACATGACAAAACCCCATCTCTACTAAGAAGTACAAAAATTAGCTGACTCATTGCTACCTCCAACTTCCAGGTTCAAGTGATTCTCCTGCCTCAGCCTCCTGAGGCTATTTTTTATATTTTTAGTAGAGACGGGGTTTCACCATGTTGGCCAAGCTGGTCTCTAACTCCTGACCTCAGGTTATCCACTCACCTCCGCCTCCCAAAGTGCTGGGATTACAGGCATGAAGGGGTTTCACCATGTTGGTCAGGCTGGTCTCAAACTCCTGACCTCGTGATTTGCCCACCTCGGCCTCCCAAAGGGTTGGGATTACAGGTGTGAGCCACGCAGCCCAGTCGTTTTTTTTTTTTGAGACGGAGTTTCGCTCTTGTTGCCCAGGTTGGAGTGCAATGGCACGATCTCAGCTCACCGCAAACTCTGCCTCCCAGGTTCAAGCGATTCTCCTGCCCCAGCCTCCCGAGTAACTGGGATTACAGAAGTGCACCACCATACCCAGCTGACGTCTGTATTTAGTAGAGATGGGGTTTATTTATTATTATTATTTTTAATAAAGAGGTTTCACCATGTTGGTCAGGCTGGTCTTGAACTCCCGACCTCAGGTGATCCGCTCGCCTTGGCCTCCAAAGTGCTTGGATTACAGGTGTCGGCCACCACGCCCAGCCGAGATGGGGTTTCACCGTATTGGCCAGGCTGGTCTTGAAGAACTCCTGACCTCATGATCCACCTGCTTTGGCCTCCCAAAGTGCTAGAATTATAGGTGTAAGCCACCACGCCCAGCCTCTGGTTGCTTAACTCCTTTGTCATGATGGAGTTTTTTTTTTTTAAGGGACAAGTCCTCCTGTCACCCAGGCGGGTGCAGAGCTCACTGTAGCCGCGAACTCCTGGACTCAGGTGATTCTCCCACCTCAGCTTCCAGAGCAGCTAGGACTACACGTGCATGCTACCACACCCAACTTTCTCATTTTATCCTTTTAGAGATGGAGTTGACTGGGATGATGCCAAACTCCTGGCTTCAAGTGATCCTCCCACCTTAGCCTTCTGAGCACTTAGGATTGCAGGTGTGAGCCAACTTGCCCTCCTGATGGATATTTTTAAAATATGGGAGTATCAGATTCAAACTTACTTCTTGAAAACAAAATTTAAATAACAAAAATCTGGGGCTGGGTGCAGTGTTCACACCTATAATCCCAACACCTTGGGAAGCTAAGGTGAGAGGATTGCTTGAGTCCAGCAGTTCAAGACCAGCCTGGGTATTAACATAGTGAGATCCCATGTCTAAAAAAAATTAGCTTCACGCATTGGTGCATACCTGTAGTCCCAGCTGCTCTTAGATGCTGAGATGGGAGGATCACTTGTGACTGACAGATAGAGGCTATATTGAGCTATGATCTCACCAATGCATTATAGCCTGGGCAACATAGCATGCCTGCAGGAGGGAAGAGCACAATTAAGTATTTTACCACCAGGCAGTAAATTACAGGCTAACACTTGTAATCCCAGCGTTCTGGGAGGCCAAGGTGGGAGGATTGCTTAAGACCAGCGGTTCAAGGCTGCAGTGAGCTACGATTGCACCACTGCACTGCAGTCTGGGTGACAGAGTGAGACTGGTTTTTTTTAGATGGGAGTTTTGCACGTTGCCCAGGCTGGAGTGCAGTGGCGTGATCTTGGCTCACTGCAACCTTCGCCTCCCAGGTTCAAGCATTCTCTTGCCTCGGCCTCCAGAGTAGCTGGGACTACAGGCGCCCACCACCACACCCAGTTAATTTTTGTGTTTTTAGTAGAGATGGGTTTCACCATGTTGGCCAAGATGGTCTTGATCTCTTGACCTTGTGATGTGCCTGCCTCGGCCTCCCAAAGTGCTGGGATTACAGGTGTAAGCCACCGCACCTGGCGGAGACTCTTGACTATTAAAAAAATTTTTTTGAGATGTTGTTTCATTCTTGTTGGCCCGGCTGGAGTACCATGGCATGATCCTGGTTTACCGCAACCCCTGCCTCCCAGGTTCAAGCGATTCTTCTACCTCAGCCTCCCAAGTAGCTAGGATTATAGGCATGTGCCACCATGCCCAGCTAATTTTCTATTTTTAGTAGAGTTGGGGTTTCTCCATGTTGGTCAGGCTGATCTCCGACCTCAGGTGATCTGCCCGGCTCTGCCTCCCAAAGTGCTGGGATTACAGGGGTTAGCCACCGCACCTGGCCAAAATAAAACATTTTAAAAGTATTTTGGACAGGCCCAGTGGCTCACACCTGTAATCCCAGCACTTTGAGAGGCTGAGGTGGGTGGATCACAAGGCCAGAAGCTCGAGACCATCCTGGCTAACATGGTGAAACCCCATCCTACTAAAAAGACAAAAAATTAGCCGGGCGTAGTGGAACGCACCTGTAGTCCCAGTTATTTGGGAGGTTGAGGCAGGAGAATCACTTGAACCCGGGAGGTGAAGGTTGCAGTGAGCCGAGATGGCGCCACCGCACTCCAGCCTGGGCGACAGAGCGAGACTTCATCTGAATAGCAAAACAAAACATATTTTACCCATCCACAGGCAGCAGACAAGGCAGTACCTTCTGTGACTGTCTGGCAAGGTAAGATGCATTATTCCTTGCTAGGTAAAGGGAAGGTAAAATCCTGAAACTATATGTATATATATATGTGTATGTATGTATATGTGCATACATGTGTGTGTCTGTGCGTATATGTATATATAACTTTATCTTGAGACAGAATCTCACTTTGTCGCCCAGGTTGGAGTGCAGTGGTGCCATCTTGGCTCACTGCAATCTCTGCCTCCCGGGTTCAAGTGATTCTCCTGCCTCAGCCTCCCAAGTAGCTGGGATTATAGGCGCCCATCACTACACCTGGCTAATTTTTGTATTTTTAGTAGAGATGAGGTTTTGTTGGCCAGGCTGGTCTTGAACTACTGACCTCAGGTTATCTGCCCACCTCAGCCTCCCAAATTGTTGGGCTTATAGACATGAGCCACCATACTTGGCCTGAAACTATATTTTTAAAAATAAAAGTATTCCCTTTTAAGTGTGAATTAAGAGTCAATGCTCCTTCTCACTACTCTTGTGAAAAAGAAATCACAGCTTCCGCATCAAGTCTATGTCTGGGTTACCATCAACCCACAAAAAAACAAGAGGAGGTCCCCATCTCCCGCCTCTGTGAGGCTTGCGGAGCTGTGGGTATCTGGACCAGCCTGGTCCTCAAAGTGTGGAATTAACACCTTTCCTCTAGCAACTGTTTCTGTTGCTGAGAACGGCACAGGCTCTCTCTGGCAGCCTGGTTCTCTCCAGGGGGAAGCATGTGAAGCAGAAGAAACATATGGCATCTGCACTTGGGGTGCCCAGTTCCAACCGGCCTCGCTATAAATGACTTTGCATTTCCTTTTTTAAAATTACAAAAATAATGCAACCAATACATAAACATATGCAGTGAAACACAGAGGGCCTTCTTGCAATAAATATCTTTTTTGTGTCTACCATGAGATGGAATGGGTAAAGGGGGCCACAGAGGGAAGAGATGCTGCCCCCTTGTGGGGCCGTGTCAGTCAGTCCCCTGTGCTTCCTGTGAAATGCTGTTACCACGTGCACCTCACTGGAGACCATGAAAGGGAAGAGTGTGACATCTCAGCTATCTTTGCTTTAAATAGAAATAAACAAACCTTAACTAAGACTTGAGCACACTTAGGCCAGGTGTGGTGGCTCATGCTGTAACCCCACCACTTTGGGAGGCCAGGGCAGGTGGTTCACCTGAGGTCAGAAGTTTGAGACCAGCCTGGCCAACATGGTGAAACCCTGTCTCTACTAAAAATACAAAAAATTAACAAGGCGTGGTGGTGCGCACCTGTAATCCCATCTACTAGGGAGGCTGAAGCAGGAGAATCACTTGAACCCGGGAGGCGGAGGTTGCAGTAGGCTGATGTTGCACCATTGTACTCCAGGCCTGAGCAACAGAGCAAGACTGTCTCAAAAAAAAAAAAAAAGTTTCAAAAGTTATCACCTTAACCAAATGATCAAGGTTAACATCACCAGTCTATATGATACAAATACTGTACATGACTGAATAAATCAACCAAGGGGGAAAAGAGATAACTCTCCCTTGCAGAAGAGTTCAGTAATTTATGTAGGTAGCTGCTCTGCCCTCAAGGAGGGCGTAACTTCCTTGAGGTGTGGGCTGCATGTACATAATTACTTCCTTTCAAATAGTAAGATACTGGCCGGCCCTAGGCACAGTGGCTCACGCCTATAATCCCAGCACTTTGGGAGGCCAAGGTGGACAGATCACCTGAGGTTTGGAGTTTGAGACCAGCGTGGTCAACATGGTGAAATCCCCGTTCCACAAAAAATGCAAAATTTAGCTGGGTGTGGTGGCACACGCCTGTAATTCCCAGCTACTCAGGAGGCTTCGGCATGGGAATCGTGTGAACCCAGGAGGCAGAGGTTGTAGTGAGCCGAGATCACACCACTGCAACTCTGGCCTGAGCAAAAGAGCAAGACTTTATCTCAAAAAAAAAAAAAAAAAAAAATAGTAATAATAGTGAGACAAGAATGGGCAGCTCCGCAGCAGAATATTTTCCCATAAACAATGTTTGCCAAGCCTCACTAAATAAAAATCAAAAAAGCAATGACATAATCTGTTTTTGCCAATCAGACTGGCAAAGTTTTAAACACTGATAATAGTGTTGGCAAGCATGTAAGGTAATACGTATTTTTGTATCACTGTAACATAAATTGGTAAAAACGTTTTGGCAAGCATAACTGACAATGAATTAAATGTCCCTACTCTTTGACCCAACAATTCTACTCCCAGGAATATATCCTCAAGTGATTTTTACCAGTGCTTAAAAATAAGAACAAAGTTGGGAGTGGTGACTCATGGCTATAATTCCAGCACTCTGGGACACCCTAAGCTCAGGAGTTCAAAACCATCCTGGGTAACATGGAGAGACCCCATCTCTACAAAATATACAAAAATTAGCTGGGCGTGATGGTGCAGGCCTGTAGTGCCATCTACTTGTGGGGGCTGAGGCAGGAGGATCACTTGACACTGCACTGAGGTTGCAGTGAGCTGAGATCATGTCACTGTATTCCAGCCTGGGTGACAAAGTAAGAGCCTGCCTCAAAAAAAGAACAAAAGTCAAAGATTACAGGCTGGGTAAAGGGTTCATGCCTATAATCCAAACTACTTGGGAAACAGAGATAGGATTAATTGAGCCCAAGAGTTTGAGACCACCTGGGCAACAATGTGAGACCCTATCTCTACAAAGATAAATAAGCAATAAAGGAATCTTTAAAAAAAAAAAGGTGTTTGGGCTGGGCATGGTGGCTCACACCTGTAATCCCAGTGCTTTGGGAGGCTGAGGCAAGAGAATCACTTGAACCTGGGAGGCAGAGGTTGCGGTGAACCAAGATCACACAGCCTGGGCTACACAGTGAGACTCTTGTCTCAAAAAAAAAAAACTGTGGGTAGCAGCCATGTAGTGGAAATCCCCCATGCCTGTCACTAGAGGAACCAGGAGATAAATGCGGGGACAGCCACACATTGGAAGGACAATGGACAATGTTTCCTGGGTGAGGAAGATGTATGTGTGCTGGACATATCAACAAGTCTAACACAGGCTGATCAGTGGAAGAGCAGGTCACATAGTAGTATGAATACAATGTTCCCGTTTTTTTAAAAGAAAAGAAAAATGGGTTAGTTTATGCAAATAAAAGGCAATATGATAGAACATTCACCAAGCTGCCAGGAATCAGGATCCCAGAGGAGTAGGGATAGAGCGCACTCTTACTTTATACACACACGCGTTTTTAAAATGAGTATGTATTTGTCTAATAAGCGGAAAAATACAAATAAAAACAAATCATGATTAGTAAAGCATTTCTCATACTTATTTTAAAATGTCTTACTTAGCATAATGAATGATGCATACAGCTATAATTTATCCATCCTTATTTATTTTTTTGTATCAGGGTCTCGCTCTTACCCATGCTGGAGTGCAGTGGCGCCATTTCAGCTCACGGCAGCCTCAACCCAGGCTTAAGCGATCCTCCTGCCTCAGCCTCCCCAGTAGCTGGGACTACAGGTGCGTGCTACCACACCCGGTTAAGTTTTTTCTATTTTTATTACAGATGGGGTTTCATCATTTGGCCGGGCGGATCTTGAACTCCTGAGCCAGTCCTGAACTCCTGAGCTCAACCGATCCACCCACCTCTGCCTCTCAAAGTGCTGGGATTACAGGTGTGAGCCACTGCGCCCGGCCAATCCATCCTTATTCATATGATGTAGGAATCAAAGTACCCCATAAGGTCCACTATAATGGATAAACAGCATAATCAGAGTTTTCCCTTGGTCATAATTTCTATTCCAAACTCTTACTCAGCTCCAGGCCCAGTGTGACACCCCAGGGGTAAGAACTAACTACATGTGTGCTCAGAAACTCACCTGGAGTCTCCTGGCTGCCACCACTGAGTACCAGGGGCCTAAGCAGAGGGAGCATCTGAGAGGAGAAGGCAGGCCCAGGACCAGCCCCTTCATCAGCCCTTGCCAGATCACTCTCTCTCGAGGGGTCAGGATTCACTGACTTCCGTGTTTCTCCCCAAATCTGAAGTTTACAAAAGTAGCTGAGCTGCTCATCAGGGAGACAGAAGACTACTTTCTGCTGTGGAGAACAGAGGTGAAAAGGAGAAGGGATGACCAAGGAAGTCTCTGGGTTTCAGGATAAGGAAGACGGCCCCAAGAGCAGGAGAAACACTTGTGAAGGGTCCAGTGAAGAGACAGATGGGGGACAGCTCTGACCTCTCTGCTCCCGCTTCCCTCGTTCCATCCATGGTGGCAGGGTTCACACCATGTCCCGCAGGGCCTCCTCCACATAACCTCCATGTCTACCATTTCTTCAGGGGCTGCAGCTGGTTTCACAATGCCTAGGCAAAATCAGGAGGGGGTCCTGGGGCCAGTGAATGCCAATGTGACCAGATTACTATAAAGATGGGGGAAATGCGGCTTTAAAAAAGTGGTGAAAGGACCCAATTTTCCAAAATGCAAAATTTTCCTTCTATTGCCCCCCATCATTTGCACACATTTTTGTCAAGTCCAAATATAATTTGAAGTGAGGTAGGTAGTTTCTCTCTCCTCGTGCCGCTATCCTTGGGGTGATGTCGGGGCCTGTGCCCTGAACACACTTGTCTCCCATGCTGGGGCAGTGCCAGGGCTGGCACCAGTGGCTGGTGGAGCTTCTCAGTTGGCTATTTTCTCGATCTCGTCCAAATCATCCGTGTCCAATCTTTCTATCTTCTTATCTGGAGAAAAAATACACAGGTCTCTACCCTGCCCGGGAATGTGTCCCGTGAGTAGGGGACAGCAGGGCCCCTAGTCACTGACAGCAACAGTCAGAGCCGAAGGCCCCCAAGCCCGGTCACAGTGGAGCTGTCCTTGGGGTCCCTGGGCCCTGAAGTCTCCAGGTGTGCTCCCTGAGAACTTCCATATGGTCAGAAAGGAGGTGGGGGTGCCAGGGACAAAGGCTGTCTCAGAGCTACAGAAGATCCTACCCCTTCCCCCACCCTGCCCCACTTAGGAAAGGGTGCCAGGCACAGGACCCTCCCCGGGACTCACTAAAATGCTCCTGGATTCTGTTCAGAATGTTCATGCTGTGCTTGCTGTCCACCATGTTCACTGCCAGGCCCCTCTTGCCAAAGCGGCCCGTGCGCCCGATCCGGTGTAGGTATGTCTCGTTGTCAGGGTTCCCATCCTTGTCCACGGGAAGATCAAAGTTGATAACGACGGACACTTGTTCAACGTCGATCCCTGCAGGAAGCAGAGTTGGATGCTGAAAGGACTAAGGACGGGAGACAGAAATAACTGTCGTCCACAGGTAGGTCAATGCATACCAACTTTGGATAGAGGGAAAGAATTTGGGACAGGCCGACTCTGGGAATTGAGTAAAAGAGAGGGCACATACAGGCAGGGAGCAGAACCTGGAGGAAAAGAATAGAACTTTCACAGGTGCCAACAAAATTATGAAATCCGTCAGTAAGCCTCTGGGAGACACAATGTTCTGGAGATGGGCACCCCTGGAAGAGCAGGCTCCGTTCTCTACCAGTCAGATGCCAGTACATTTCCTTCCACCAAGTCAGGAAGCCTGGCTTCTGTTTTTTTTTGAGATGGTGTCTCTCTGTCACATAGGCAGGAGTGCAATGGCGCAATCTCGGCTTACTGCAACCTCTGTCTCCTGGGTTCAAGCAAGTCTCCTGCCTCAGCCTCCCAAGTAGCTAGGACTACCAGCACACGCCATCATGCCCGGCTAATTTTTGTACTTTTAGTAGAAACAGGACTTCACCATGTTGGCCAGACCAGTCACGAACTTCTGACCTCAGGTGATCCACCCGCCTTGGCCTCCCAAAGTGCTGGGATTACAGGCGTGAGCCACTGGTCTGTGTGAGTTCTTATCACCTGAAGAAAATCCAGTCTCTCCTAGAAAGGAGTATGTCACCAACCCCATGCTGTATATCCATGTACACAGGAAAGTCGTCACCAACCCCATATATAACCAACCCCATCCTGTATACAAGGATTTCTGGCTCTAACTGGGCCTGGGACCCCGAGCCTGGCAGACCAGGTGGGACACATTCTCTGCTCACCGCGGGCACACACGTTGGTGGTCACCAGAACCTTCTCTTTGCCCTCTCGGAAGCGCTCAATCACCGCAGCCCTCTGCTCCACCATCATCTCCCCACTCAGCAGAGCCACCTGGTGGCCTTCTTTTGAGAGCTCTGCTGCCAGCCAGCTAGCTGTTTTTCGAGTCTGGAGGAAAAAAACAATTGAGAGATGAAAGCATTTGAGTATATTCTTTTTACTTTTTGAGACAGGGTAATCTTAAAACTCCTAGGCTGAAGCCATTGTCCTGCCTTGGCTTCCCAAAGTGCTGGGAGTATAGGTATGAGCCACCGCGGTCAGCTGAAGGTATTTTTTAATCTGGAAGGCTATACCTAAAATTTAGCAGCTAAAGGCTACATTTCTTAAAATTATAAACCAGATATAGTGCAACAGGAAGTAACAATGTCACCTGGGTTGTAATCTTACAAAAGTATTTGTAGAGGCTCGGCGTGGTGGCTCACACCTGTAATCCTAGCACTTTGGGAGGCTAAGGTACATGGATCACTTGAAGTCAGGAGTTCAAGACCAGCCTGGGCAACATGGTGAAACCCTGTCTCTGCTAGGCGTGGTGGGGAGCCTGTAAGTCCCAGCTACTTGTGGGGGCTGAGGCAAGAGGATAGCTTGAACCTGGGAGGTCGAGGCTGCAGTGAGCAGCCAAGATTGCACCAACGCACTCCAGCCGGGGCAACAGAGTGAGACCCTGTCTCAAAAAAAAAAAAAAAAAAATTTTATACCACAAAATATTTAACCTAGGGCACAAATATGAGTTGATTTTCTTGGTTTTGCAATAATATATTATCCACAAATAAGACATAAAGTTCAGGGCCTCTGTGTTTAGGCTATGTATACCTTGGGATAGTACAATTAGCCACTAAAGGAGAACCTGTGTCTTAAATCTTCACCAACCACTTCTCTTCCCATGGCACCCAGGGACATCCAGTCCTCCTGAGCCCTGCTTGGAGCTGGCTGAGAGGGAGGGGCCAGGCCTGCTGCTGCTACTCACATGGCAGAAGATCATGGCTTGAGCAATGGTGATGGCCCCGTAGAGGTTACACAGGGCCTGGAACTTCTCGTCTCTGCTGCTGCACAGGACATAGTACTGTTTGATGGTGTCCAGGGTCTCTTCCTCACGCTTCAGTTTGATAACGTTTGGGTCTGGGACCACTTTCTGGGCAAACTTCCACACAGAGTCTTCAAAGGTGGCGGAGAAAAGCAGCATCTGGCAGTTCCTGGGCAGCATCCTGCAAGGGAAGGCCCTGGCATGTGGCCCCAGGTGTGCCCGGGAAGCAACAGAAGCACAGCCTCCCCAGCTGGGAGGGTCTAGGTGCCCAGGAAGGCTGACGGGGGAGAAGCATCTCGGGGAGGAGGAGCAGCAGGCCTGGGTTGAGGGTAGGGGTAGGGAAGAGTCCCTAGATCTCCTTTCTCAACCCAGGATTGGAGGGACTGTGGTCGGTGCTGACATGGAAATGGCCCGTCAAACAAATGCTGCTGAGAATGCCAGAGCCAAGACCCAGCAGAAGCCAGAGGAGGCGTCTGAAGTAAAGGGAGAAGACGCTGCCGAAGAGGAGGCTGAGAAGTCCTCTGCCCTCGAGATCCCTACCTCTGGATGCGGATGCTCTGATCCTGGTGGCCCTGAGTGGCTATCATGACGTCAGCCTCATCCAGAACAAACACCTTGATTTTCTTGGGATCAATGAACTTGAGCTTGGAGCACCAGTCCAGCACGGTCCCAGGGGTGCCAATGACAATCTGCTCACTGATCTTCTGGCCTCTTTCCACTGTGGAGACCCAGGTGACTTTCATGGGTATTTCAAAGGCAAAGCCCGCTCTGGAAATCAAAGCTCTGCCCATCCTTCTAGGACTAGGAGAACAAGTTATTTCCAGATGTCAAAACACACATGAGTGTTCCCTTCAGCCTTGGTTTCTTCTGCTGTGAAGTGGCCAGATGCCACCTATCTCAGTGCACTGTGTTCAGGATCAAATCCCACACAGCAAACCTTGAATAAGCATCAGTTCCCTTCTGCTTCCTCCTATCATTCAACATCATCCAACTCTTTATGTTTGTTTGTTTGTTTATTTATTTATTTATTTAGAGACAGGGTGTCACTCTGTTGCCCAGACTAGAGTGCAGAGACACAGTCATGGCTCACTGCAACTTTGACCACACAGGCTCATTCAGTCCTCCTGACTCAGCCTCCTAAGTAGATGGGACTACAAGCTGGCACTTCCATGCTTGGCTAATGTTTTTATTTTTTGTCTCATTATGTTGCCCAGGCTGGTCTCAAACCATGGGTTCAATCGATCCTCCCACCCTGGCCTCCCACAGGGCTGAGATTACAGGTGTCAGCCACTGCACCTGGTCTTGCTTACTTTTAAAGAAAGACAGCTGCTCCCGACCTTCCATCCTTAGTCCTGTTAATCCCTCTTTAGTAAGCATGTCCCAGAAGTCTGGATGCCAAATTCAAAACTCTACCTTCTGAGTGAAGAACTCTAGATATTAAGAACCCCCAGCTATGCATGAATTTTTTTTTTCAATCAGCCAAAAATCCTATTTTAAGACTGAAAAAGACTGTTAACAAATGAGCAGGTATTCAGGTAGATGTACTAAGAGCAATGAAGTTAGGCTCCAGGGTCAGACTGAATTAGAAAGCTGAATATGGTCATCGCATCTTCAAAACTCAAACACCCGAACCCCTACCCTGCTCACTGTTCAGGTGTCACCTGCTATACTCACATTTATTGCCTCGAACGGCATAGGCAAGCTTCAGCTCTGGGTAAAATTTGCCCATCTGCTCAATCACGTTTCCTGTTTGAAGCGCCAGCTCGTATGTTGGGGAGAGGCACAGACACTGACGGAAAAGTCATCAAGCATGAGTTTAGGAGAGCCATTTGATAACAGGCCTGAAAGCACCCAGCCTGCTGATGTTATTAGCACTTGAATAACACAGGGAAGCAGGTCCTCCCACCCAGGCCCAGCTTTCAGCTGTAGACCAAAGCCTGCAGCAGGCGGCCCTGGTGTGGTGGAGACCTTTGGAAGCCAAGATCTAAGACTGCTGCTTCCGTGCATTCTCCCAGTATAGGAACGCTCTCTGCTTACGCCACAGCCTAAGGCACCAGAAGATTCAGATGGCACCGTGCTCCCCAGAGCAGTCAACCCAGGACACCCAGCCCCGCAAAGCCCTCACCTGGGGGTGTCTGTCTGCTGGCTCCACTCGGCTGAGCATGGCCAGGACAAAGGCAGCTGTTTTACCAGTGCCAGACTGAGATTGGGCAATCAGGTTCTGTGGGCTGGATCAAGGAAGAACAGAAATGAAGCTTATATTGGTGAAACTCAGTAACACATCAAAATGTTCTTTCTGAATGGAAGGCAAATTTCCCCCCAAAATTACTTTGATACATTTTTTATGTGCTGTTAAAAAGCTGCTTAAATCATAAAGGAAATGATTGTTTTAAATGGGCTTACACCAAGAAATTCTCATTCTGGCCTCTAGTACAGCTAGGGTACAGTAGTTTTGCACCACAAGGGTCGCAGGAAAATCAAGTGTGCAGAGTACAATCTGTGCCCAGGCAAGTCCCCAGTGATATTTTTGGCTGAGCCCTGATGCATCCTCAGAAGTTGGCTGCTTCTGTGTGTGCCTTTCCCCAGCTTTATGGAGAAGATGCCAAGTCAGGTGGATGTTTTACATTCCACTTTATGGAACCCAGCATCATGGGAACAGGTGGCATGTTTGTCATTAAAAAAGATAAATAGGGCGGGGCACGTTGGCTCACGCCTGTAATCCCACCACTGTGGGAGTTTGAGGCGGGTGGAACACCTGAGGTCAGGAGTTTGAGACCAGCCTGGCCAACATGCTGAAACCCTGTCTCTTCTAAAAATACAAAAATTAGCTGGGGGTGGTGGTGGGCACCTGTAATCCCAGTTACTTGGGAGGCTCAGGCAGAAATGCTTGAACACAGAAGGCAAAGGCTGCAGTGAACCAAGACTGTGCCACTGCACTCCAGCCTGCAGGACACAGTAAGACTCTGTCTTAAAAAAAAAAAAAAAAAAGATAATAAGCTAAGGTGGGCAGATCACTTGAGGAAAGGAGTTTGAGAACAGCCTGGCCAACATGGCAAAACCCTGTCTCTACTAAAAATATAAAATCAGCCAGGTGTGGTGGCACAGCCTGTAATCCCAACTACTCAGGAGGCTGAGGCAGGAAAATCACTTGAACCCAGAAGGCAGAGGTTGCAGTAAGCTGAGATCGTACCACTGCACTCCAGCCTGGGCAACAGAGAAGACTCCATCTCAAAAAAACAAAAAAAAAAGAGAGAGATAAATTTGTCAGATGCAGTAACACATGCCTGTAATCCTAACACTTTGGGAGGCTGAGGCAAGAGAATCACTTAAGGCAAGGAGCAATACTCTTTTTCTTTAAAAAAAAAAAAAGCTTTTTTTGAGACAGAGTCTCACTCTGTCACCCACTGGTATTATCTCAGCTCACTGCAACCTCTGCCTCTTGGGTTCAAGCGATCCTCCCACCTCAGCCTCTCTAGCAGCTAGGATTACAGGCATCGGCCACCATACCCGGCTAATTTTTATGTATTTTTGTAGAGATGCAGTTTCACCATGGTGGCCAGGCTGGTCTCAAACTCCTGACCTCAAGTGATACATCTGCCTCAGCCTCCCAAACTACAAAAAAATTTTTTTAAAGTCAGTGGGGCATGGAGGCACATGCCTATATTCCCAGCTGCTCAGGAGGCTGGGAAGTGGGAGGATTCTTTGAGCCCAGGAGGTCGAGGCTGCAGTGGGCTATAACTGCACCACTGCCCTCTAGCCGATGAAACACAGTGAGACCCTGTCACAAGAAGCAACCGGAAATAATGACTCATCTCAGGATGGCACTCACTCTGGTTGGGGTGGGAGAAAGATGTGGAAGGAGGGGAATTCAGGGGCTTCAACTAACTGGACCTGCTTCCTTTCTTGGCAGGATAGGGCTACAGAGGTGTTCTTGGTATTATTCTTTACACCTTTGTGTAGGTCTCAAAAATTTCCAAATAACATTTTTTGTTTGTTTTTTAATTCTTTGCAATGCTATTTACATCAAAATAGAGTTTTTCAGGCCAATTTTTTTTTTTTTTTTTTTTTTTTGAGACAAGAGTCTCGCTCTGTTGCCCAGGCTGGAATGCAGTGGTGCAATCTCAGTTCATGGCAACTTCTGCCTCTGGGGTTCAAGCGATTCTCCTGTCTCAGCCTCCTGAGAAGCTGGAATTACAGGCACATGCCACCACAACAGGCTAATTTTTGTATTTTTAATAGAAACAGGGTTTTGCCATGTTGGCCAGGCTGGATTTGAACTCCTGATTTCAGATAATCCACCCGCCTTGGTCTCCCAAAGTGCTAGGATTACAGGAGTGAGCCACTGCGCAGGGCCGTAAACTCAGTTTTTAAGATAGCATAGAATCAAGCACTGCCTTTCTCTTATCAGTTTCTATTGTTAACTGGGAAAGGCAGAAATTCTACCTAACTCCATCTGATTCTTTCTGCAATTGCCCAAGCTGTTTACCTGAAGAAACACATGGCCCCAAACAGCCTCTCATGTTCTCAGGCACAAAAACGAAGTTTGTGGAAGACTGACTTAATTACATTTGGGAGAGATGCGCTTGGCTCTGCATACTCACGGTTCAGCAAGCATCATGGGTAATGCGTTCTCTTGTATCTTGGATGGTCGGTTGAAGCCCATAGCATAGACTCCCTGGAGCAGCTGTGGTTTCCTAGGAAGCCAGAAAGACAGAAGATGGATGCCTAGAAGTTGGAATTGTTTTAGAGGCCTAGAATCTTATCTTTTTCTATATCTAGTAAGGAATGATAAGAATGCTTCCTACCTCTGTCAGACCTATTTTCCTATGCCTTAAAAAACACTGTTAAAAACCAAACCAAACCAAGCTACAGTCTTTCCCTAACGAATCTTAATCTGTAACCATTCTACAATTCACAAAATACAGACTGGTTTCTTTTCTCAGAGAAATTAATGCTTTCAGCAGACCCACAAATCTGGCTGGCCTTGGAGGACAAGTATTCCGTGAACACAGTAAGGCAGTGATTATTAATTCATAGCATTAAATAAAATATATCTAAAAATAGGCCAGGTGCAGTGACTCATGCCTATAATCTCAATACTCTGGGAGGTCAAGGCAGGCTGACCTCCCGAGGAGTTCGAGACTAGCCTGGGCAACACAGTGATACTCTGTCTCTATAAAAATTACAAAAATTAGCTGGGCACACCTGTAGACCCAGCTACTCAAAAGGCTGAGGTGGATGGCTCGCTTAAGCTCCGAAGGTCAAGGGTGCAGTAATCTGTGATTGAGCCACTGCACTCCAGCCAGGTGACAGAGTGGGACCATCTCAAAACTAAGTAAATAAATGAAAATAGGCCGGGCGCACTGGCTCACGCCTGTAATTCCAACACTATGAGAGGCCGAGGTAGGTAGATCAGGAAGTCAGGAGTTTAAGAGTAGCCTGGCCAACATAGAGAAACCCCATCTCTACTAAAAACACAAAACATTAGCCAGGCATGGTACCGCCTGCCTATAATCCCAGCTATTCAGGAGGCTGAGGCAGGAGAATCGCTTGAACCAGGGAGGCAGAGATTACAGTGAGCAGAGATTGAGCCACTACACTCCAACCTGGGCAACAGTATGAGACTCCATCTCAAAAAATAATAATAAATTAAAATAAACAACTGGCCGGGCACGGTAGCTCACGCCTGTAATCCCAGCACTTTGGGAGCCCAAGGCGGGCGGATCACCTGAGGTCAGGAGTTTGAGACCACCCTGGCCAACATGGTGAAACCCCGTCATTTTTTTTAAAAAAGAAAATAAACAATATTGACTATACTGCTAAGATTTAGAAGTCCTTTTGTTCTATGTTCCTTCCAAAGCCAGCTGTCCAAATATTCGGGACTATCAAGAGGTAAGGAAATTGATGGGCTGGGTGTGGTAACTCACTCCTGTAATTCTAGCACTTGGGGATACCTAGGTGGGAGGACTGTTTGAGGAGTCCAGAAGTTCAAGACTGGCCTGGGCAACATAATGAGACTCTCTCTCCAAAAAAACAAAATGAAACAAAAAACAAACATGAGCTGGGCATGGTGGCATGCACCAGTAGTCCTAGTTACTTGGGAGGCTGAGGCAGGAGGATCGCCTGAGCCTAAGAGTTTGAGACTATAGTGAGCTATGATTGCACCACCCCACTCAGGGCTGGGCAACAAAGTCAGGTTATCTCTTTTAAAAAAAACGGCCAGGCCAGCACAGTGGCTTACACCTGTAATCCCAGCACTTTGGGAGGCTGAGGCAGGTGGATCACGAGGTCAGAAGTTTAAGACCAGACTGGCCAACATGGTAAAACCCCATCTCTACTGAAAAATACACAAATTATCTGGGCATGGTAGCTCGTGCCTATAATCTCAGCTACTTGGGAGGCTGAGGTAGGAGAACTGCCTGAACTGGGACCCAAGAATGGGAGGTTGAAGTGAGCCAAGATCGTGCCACTGCACTCCAGCCTGGGCTACAGAGCGAGAAAAAGGCCGGTGTAGCGGCTCATACCTGTAATCTCAGCACTTTGGGCGGCCAAGGTGGGTAGATCACGAGGTCAGGAATTCCAGACCAGCCTGGCCTATGTGGCGAAACCCTACCTCTACTAAAAACACAAAAAATTAGCCAGGCATGGTAGTGGGTGCCTGTAATCCCAGCTACCCAGGAGGCTGGGGCAGGAGGAGAAAAAAATTTCCTTTTTTTTTTTTTGAGACCGACTCTTGCTCTGTTGCCCAGGCTGCAGTGCAGTGGTGCAATCTCAGCTCAATGCAACCTTCCCGTCCCAGGTGCAATTCTGTGCCTCAGCCTCCAGAGTAGCTGGGATTATAGGCACCCGCCACCACACCTGGCTAATTTTTAAATTTTTAGTAGAGATGGGGTTTCACCATCTTGGCCAAGCTGGTCTTGATCTCCAATCTTGTGATCCACCCGCCTCAGCCTCCCAAAGTGCTGGGATCACAGGCGTGAGTCACTGCGCCAGGCCTTTTTTTTTTGACACAGAGCCCTGCTCTTGCTGCCCAGGCTGGAGTACAGTGGCATGATATCAGCTCACTGCAACCTCCACCTCCCAGGTTCAAACGATGCTCCTGACTCAGCCTTCTGAGTACCTGAGATTACAGGCTCGCACCACCATGCCCGGCTAATTTTTGTATTTTTATTAGAGACGGAGTTTTGCCATATTGGCCAGGTTGGTCTCGAACTCCTAACCTCAGGTGATCCACCTGCCTCTCGGCCTCCCAAAGTGCTAGGATTATGGGCATGAGCCATACCACACAGCCAGAAAAAATAAAATTGATGAAGCCAGTTTCTAGTAGCTGATATACAGTAAATAGTTAAAGGAAGTTTGATTAACCACTAAACTTTATAAATGCTCAGATTCACTTATGTCTAAACAGACAAGCACTAACTACTTCTTTTTCTTTTGTTTTGTTTTTTTCTTTTCTGTTTTTTTTTATTTTTTATTTTACTTTTTTTTTTTTTGAGACGGAGTTTCACTCATGTTACCCAGGCTGGAGTGCAATGGCGCGATCTCGGCTCACCGCAACCTCCGCCTCCTGGGTTCAGGCAATTCCCCTGCCTCAGCCTCCTGAGTAGCTGGGATTACAGGCACGCGCCACCATGCCCAGCTAATTTTTTGTATTTTTAGTAGAGACGGGGTTTCACCATGTTGACCAGGATGGTCTCGATCTCTTGACCTCGTGATCCACCCGCCTCGGCCTCCCAAAGTGCTGGGATTACAGGCTTGAGCCACCGCGCCCGGCCTACTACTTTTTTTTAATAGAGACGATCTCACTCTGTCATCGAGGCTGGAGTGCAGTTGTGTGATCTGGGCTCAATACAACCGACACCTCCCGGGCCTCAAGAGATCCTCCCACCTTAGCTCCTCTAGTAGCTGGGACTGCAGGCACGTGCCAGCAAACCCCACTAACTTTTAAAAAAATTTTTTGTAGAGATGGGGTTTCACCATGTTGCCCAGGCTGGTCTTGAACTTCTAAGCTCAAGAGATCCCCTCGCCTTGGCCTCCCAAAGTGCTGGGATAACAGGCATGAGCCACTGCACCTGGACACCAACTTCTTATGTAAGCAGCGACACAAGAATTATCCATTTAAGTTGCTCTTACATTGTATTTACAACAAGCTCTCTGCTACCTCTAAATTGACAAGATGTTTAAGAAAAATCATACCAGATTGTTTCTAAAGAAAAGGCAACCCAACTGTTTTCTAAGCCTTCCTTGGAGTTTAGCAGGCTCTCTAAAAAGCAAATTGTGGCGTATGTTGGTTCTCAGACACAAAAAACTCTAAAAACATTATCTTTTGTGTCTTTCATTTGGGAGAAAATGCTGTGACACTTGGCAGCTTCTGATATGGTTGCCATATCAGAAGCTTTTAAGTACAAATCTTTTAAGTACAAAGCAGACCAACTATATTAGGTGACCTTGGTTTCATTCTTTGTTTCCTTTTCCCGCCAACAACTAAATCAGACAGAATCTGCCTTTCACAGAGGACAATTCATCAGTGGTTACACTGAGAGCTCACATCGTCTAAATGAAAGGAATATAAAAAGCCCGTTGGAAGGGCAAACTATCACTCTGAGGAAATAATACCGCATGTCTAGCTGCCCTGAAACAGCTTAGGAATAGAAGTAGAGATGACAGATTTGGTGAATAAAGCCCTTGACAGAGGAAACACATAAAAAAGATAATTTTCCAAGAATTTTTTTTTTTTTTTGAGACAGAGTTTCTCGCTCTTATTGCCCAAGGTGAAGTGCTGGAGTGCAACGGCATAAGCTCAACTCACTGCAACGTCTGCTTCCTGGTTCAAGCAATTCTCCTACCTCAGCTTCCTGAGTAGCTGGGACTACAGGCATGTGCCACTATGCCCGGCTAATTTTTTTGTACTTTTAGTAGAGATGGGTTTCACCATTTTGGCCAGTCTGGTCTCAAACTCCTGACCTCAGGTGATCTGCCTGCCTCAGCCTCGCAAAGTGCTAGGATTACAGACGTGAGCCACTGCACCCAACTATAAGTGAATTTTTAAACAGTCACATTTTAGGTCAGGAACGGTGGCTCATGCCTGTAATCCCAGCACTTTGGGAGGCCAAGGCAGGCAGATCACCTGAGGTCAGGAGTTCGAGACAAGCCTGGGCAACGTGGTGAAACCTCATCTCTATTTTAAAAGAAAATTGTTATTGGGCCAGGTGCAGAGGCTCACACCTGTAATCCTAGCAATTTTGGAGGCTGAGGCAGGAGGACTGTTTGAGGACAGGAGTTCAGGACCAACCTGGTCAACACAGTGACACCATGTCTCTATTTAAAAAAATAGCCGGGTGCGGTGGCTCAAGCCTGTAATCCCAGCACTGTGGGAGGCCAAGGCGGGTGGATCACGAGGTCAAGAGATCGAGACCATCCTGGTCAACATGGTGAAACCCCGTCTCTACTAAAAATACAAAAAATTAGCTGGGCATGGTGGCGCGTGCCTGTAATTCCAGCGACTCAGGAGGCTGGGGCAGGAGAATTGCCTGAATCCAGGAGGCGGAGGTTGCGGTGAGCCGAGATCGCGCCATTGCACTCCAGCCTGGGTAACATGAGTGAAACTCCGTCTCAAAATAAAATAAAATAAAATAAAATAAATAAAAATAATAATAAAATAAAAAATAAAAAATAAATAAATAAATAAAAATAAGGGCCAGGTGCGGTGGCTCACGCCTGTAATCCCAGCACTTTGGGAGGCTGAGGTGGGCAGATCACGAGGTCAGCAGTTCGAGACCAGCCTGGCCAATATGGTAAAACCAAATCTCTAATAAAAATACAAAAATTAGCCAGGCATGGTGGCGTTTGCCTGTAGTCCCAGCTACTGGGGGAGCTGAGGCAGAAGAATCGCTTGAACCTGAGAGGTGGAGGTTATAGCCAGCCAAGATCATACCACTGCACTCCAGCCTGGGTGATAGAGCAAGACTCCATCTCAAAAAATAAACAAACAAATAAATATGGCTGGGCACCTTCGCTCATGCCCGTAATACCAACAGCCTGGGAGGCTAAGGTGGGCAGATCACTCGAGGCCCGGAGTTTGAGACCAGCCTGGCCAACATGATGAAACGCTGTCTCTACTAAAAATACCAAAATTAGCCAGGTGTGGTGGCTCATGTCTGTAATCCCAACTACGTTAGAGGCTAAGGCACGAGAATCACTTGACCCCAGAAGGTAGAGGCTGCAGTGAGCCAAGATTGCACCACTGTGCTCCAGCCTGGGCAACAGAGTGAGAATCAGTCTCAAAAGTAAATAAATAAATAGAAATAAAAAATAAAATTGTTCTTCAAGATTACTTAACAACTAGTTAGCTTTCTTAAGTGTTTCTTACTCAGTGGTAATAGCTGAAAGGAATGTGGCCTCTATTTGTCGACACTGGGCATGCTATAGATTTTGCTGAACTAAGGCAAAGAATCCACTGATTCCACATTCTGTTTTTTTTTTTTGAGACAGTTTCACTCTTGTTGCTCAGGCAGGAGTGTAATGGCATGATCTTGGCTCACTGCAGCCTCTGCCTCTTGGGTTCAAGCGTTTTTCCTACCTCAGCCCTCCTGAGTAGCTGGGATCACAGGCATGTGCCACCACGCCAGGCTATTTTTGTAGTTTTAGTAAAGACAGGGTTTCTCCATGTTGGTCAGGCTGGTCTTGAACTCCTGACCTCAGGTGATCCGCCCGCCTCAGCCTCCCAAAGTGCTGGGATTACAGGTGCGAGCCACCGTGCCTGGCCGAATCCACCACATTCTTATTCATCAGCTACTTTCTATGAATGCGATCCTGGCAGGCAATAGTAAGTAGATCTTGTGTTCCTCACAACACCCAGTACTGTGGCAGGTATATAACACACTGATCCACACTTAATCCTCTTTACTAATTTACTGAAGAAAACCAAAAACATAGTATGACCTTCAGTGCTTTCCACTTAGATACAAGAAATTCAGGCTCCTTTGATGGATTTTTTTTTTTTTTTTGAGACAGTCTTGGTCTGTCACCAGGCGCCAGGCTGGAGTGCAATGGCGCGATCTCAGCTCACTAAAACCTCTGCCTCCCGTGTTCAAGCAATTCTCCTGCCCCAGCCTCTCAAGTAGCTGGGACTACAGGCACGCACCACCACGTCTGTCTAATTTTTGTATTTTAGTAGAGACGGGGTTTTACTATGTTGACCAGGATGGTCTCAATCTCATGACCTTGTGATTTGACTGCCTTGGCCTCCCAAAGTGCTGGGATTATAGGCGTGAGCCACCGCACCCTGCCCTAGATTTTTTAAAAAGCAGATAAACTGTTCTTAAGACCATAAATCCTATAGTCTAACAAAAAGGCTTACCTATGTTTTTTTAGACAAAGTCTTGCTCTGTTGCCAGGCTGCAGTGCAGCGGCACAACCTTGGCTCACTGCAACCTCTGCCTCCCGGATTCAAGTGATTCGCCTGCCTCAGCCTACTGAGTAGCTGGGATTACAGGCACAAGTCACCATGCCCAGCTAATTTTTGTATTTTCAGTAGAGATGGGGTTTCACCATGTCGGTCAGGCTGGTCTTGAACTCCTGACCTTGTGAGCCACCTGCCTCGGTCTCCCAAAGTGCTGGGATTACAGGCATGAGCCACCATGCCCAGCCTTTTTTTTTTTTTTTTTAAACCAAATAGCACATATTCTCACTTAAGGGCTTACCTAATCAGAAATGTTCCTGACATCCAGAAATCACCTGTCAGCCACTATTTTACTGAAAGTTCTAAGAGCATAAAAGAAATAAGACTTTTAGCTATGATGAATAAATTTGAGGCATTTGAAAATTCCTACCAAGAGAATAGGGTAGCCAAGACACAAGGGTGGGAGATTAATGCTGCAAATTTTTTGTACTTTTTGACTTATGAATCATGTGACTTATTCATGTGACTTCTTTCCAAAGAAGAAAATACACTAACTTTGTAAAATTATCACAAGAATCTCTGAGATGCTAAGTTTTATTGGGGAGAGATTAGCAAGGAAGAGCTGTTGAAAGGAGCAAATACTCACAGTCGAAGCTCTTCGAAAGACTTCACTGAGTACAGGGGGGAGTTTGGATCCCGCTGGAGGACTTCCACTTGATTTGTGTTATCGACAAGGTTGCTTCTGATCAGCTTGTTGAGTAAGGACTGGGCAGCTCTGTCCTCTGTCAGGAAGAAACCAGTAGATCTTCACACTCATCTGGCAAACCTCACCCTAATGAAGCCGCTCATTCTCCCTCTCTATACTAGCACCTGTGCAGTCAAGCATGGCTGGAGAAAAACCACCACACTGATAGGTCTCACTTTATTTATTTTAGAGACGGGGGTCTCACTGTCATCCAGGCTGGAGTGCAGTGGTATAATCATAGCTCACTGTAGCCTAGAATTGCTGGGCTCAGGTGATGCTCCCACCTCAGCCTCCCAAGTAGCTGGGAGTCCAGGTGTGCACTACCACACACAACTTATTCTAAAATCTTTTGTAGAGACAGGGTCTCACTATGTTGCCCAGGTAGGTCTCAAACTCCTGGCCTCAAGCAGTCCTCCCATCTCGACCTCCCACAGTGTTGGGATTACAGGCGTGAACCACCATATCAGGCCTTGTTTGGTTCTCCTCCTCTCACTGACAGTTCCTTCTCTGATTCCGCTCATCTCCTGGATATTATAGCTTGGAGTGCCTCTGGCTCCAGAAAGGCAAGCCCTGGGTCATACTGTCTCTTGCCAAGGGCATCCAAGAATAATTACCTTTCTCCTCTTCATCTGTTTTCTCGGCAGTGGTACTGGTTTTGATAATACCTACACAAGAAAACAGTTGTCATAATTAGAAAGGCAAATATGAGAACCACCTAAAATGTGGGACAATATAAGTAAATACACTGAAATTTATCTTATTTATTTATTTATTAGATGGAGTTTTCCTCTTGTCGCCCAGGCTGGAGTGCAATGGCGAGATCTCAGCTCACTGCTCTGCCTCCTGGGTTCGAGCAATTCTATCGCCTCAACCTCCTGAATAGCTGGGATTACAGGCACACACCACCACACGCAGCTAATTTGTGTATTTTTAGTAGAGACGGGGCTTTGCCATGTTGCCTAAGTTGGTCTTGAACTCCTGACCTCAATCAAGTGATCCGCCCACCTGAGCCTCCCAAAGTGCTGGGATTACAGGTGTGAGCCACTGCACCCAGCCTGAAATGTATTTTAAGTAATTAAAACATAAATAGTTGGCATTTCTTTATGTTTAGTGAATTTTTACATTTCGAATTTTTTTTTTTTTGAGACCGAGTCTCCCTCTGTTACCTAGGCTAAAGTGCAGTGGCGAAATTAAAGCTCACTACAACCTCAACCTCCTGGGCTCAAGTGATCCTCCCACATAGGTGCATGCCACCACATCCTCCGGCCTCAGCCTCCTGAGTAGCTAGCACTACAGGCATGCACCACTATTCCCAGCTAATTTCTTTTTTTTTTTTAGATGGAGTTTCGCTCTTGTTACCCAGGCTGGAGTGCAATGGCGTGATCTCGGCTCACCGCAACCTCCGCCTCCTGGGTTCAGGCAATTCTCCTACCTCAGCCTCCTGAGTAGCTGGGATTACAGGCACGCGCCACCATGCCCAGCTAATTTTTTGTATTTTTAGTAGAGACGGGGTTTCACCATGTTGACCAGGATGGTCTCGATCTCTTGACCTCGTGATCCACCCGCCTCGGCCTCCCAAAGTGCTGGGTTTACAGGCTTGAGCCACTGCGCCCGGCCGGCCCAGCTAATTTTTAAAGAAAATTTTTTTGTAGGGATGGGTCTTGTCATGTTGCTCAGGCTGGTCTCAAATTCCTGGCCTCAAGTAATCCTCTTGCCTTGGCCTTTCAAAGCACTAGGATTAGTGGCATTAACTACTGTACCCAGCTGAAAATTTTAAAATTTTAGAAATTTTAACTAATTTCAGACAAATCAGAGTATATTACCTCTTACTAACCCTAATTTAAAATATAGCCTTATTAGCAAACATAGTTTACCATTTTTTACCTATCAGATTGGCAAATTCTAAAAGTTTGACTATGAACTCTGTGATGAGGTTGTAGGGAAACACTTTCATCTTGCTGATAGAAATATTGATATAATACTTAAGGAGAATACTTTGAAAATAATAGGGCCGAGCGCAGTGGTTCACTCCTGTAATCCCAGCACTCTGGGAGGCTGAGGCAGGCAGATCACCTGAGGTCAGGAGTTTGAGACCCGCCTGACCAACATGGAGGAACCCTGTCTTTACTAAAAGTATAAAATTAGCCAGGCGTGGTGGCGCATGCCTGTAATCCCAGCTGCTTGGGAGGCAGAGGCAGGAGAACTGCTTGAACCCAAGAGGCAGAGGTTGCAGTGAGCCAAGATCAAGCCATTGCACCCCTGACTGGGTCAAAAAAAAAAAAAAAAAAAAAAAAAAAAGAAAAAAAAGAAAAAGAAAAAATTGCAAATTCATAATCCATATAGCTTTCACCTAGCAAATCCATTTTTGGAGAATCTAACCTACAAAATACTTGCATACATGTAAAAAAGAGCTAAATTCACGGTTATTCCATGAAGCATTATTTATAACAAAAGAATGGGACCAACCCAAACATCTATGATTGCTTAAAAAATCATGGTATATGCTCTATTGAACAATGTGTTTCATTAAAAAAAAAAAAAAAAAAAAAAAAAAAAGCCGGGCGTGGTGGCTCATGCCCGTAATCCAAGCACTTTGGAGGCCAAGGCGGGTGGATCACCTGAGGTCGGGAGTTCAAGACCAGCCTGACCAACACGGTGAAACCCCGTCTTAAAATTAAATAAATAAATAAAATCATGGTATATCCACACAATGCAGTATCACATAATCACAAAAGACAAGGAGGGGCCAGACATGGTGGCTCCCAGCACTTTGGGAGGCTGAGGCAGGTGGATCACCTGGGGTCAGGAGTTCAAGACCAACCTGGCCAACATGGTGAAACCCCATCTCTACTAAAAATACAAAAATGAGCTGGGCATGATGGCAGGTGCCTGTAATCTCAGCTACTTGGGAGGCTGAGGCAGGAGAATCTCTTGAACCGGGGAGGCGGAGGTTGCACTGACCTGAGATTACATCATTGACTCCAGCCTGGGTGACAGAGGAAGACTTCACCTCAAAAACAAACAAGCAAAAAAAACCAGGGAGGAAATTATATGGAAAGCTTGCCAAGTTATACTGCTGAGTGAAAAAACAGGTGTACTATATGTATCATGCCACCTTTTGGTTAAGAGAGAGAGAGAATATAATAATCTACACTTATATTTGCTTTGCACAAAGTCTTTGGAAGAATATTAAAAATCCATGAACAGTGGCTATTTATGGGATAGGATGGTGTTACTATCTGAATTGTGTATACCCCAGTCTCATATATTCAAGTCCTAACCAGGAGCTCAGAATGTGACCTTATTTTATTTATTTATTTTTTTTTGAGACGGAGTTTCACTCATGTTACCCAGGCTGGAGTGCAATGGCGCGATCTCGGCTCACCGCAACCTCTGCCTCCTGGGTTCAGGCAATTCTCCTGCCTCAGCCTCCTGAGTAGCTGGGATTACAGGCACGCGCCACCATGCCCAGCTAATTTTTTGTATTTTTAGTAGAGACGGGGTTTCACCGTGTTGACCAGGATGGTCTCGATCTCTTGACCTCGTGATCCACCCGCCTCGGCCTCCCAAAGTGCTGGGATTACAGGCTTGAGCCACCGCGCCCGGCGAATGTGACCTTATTTTAAAATAGGGTTGCTACAGCTGTAATTAATTAAGATGAGGTCACTAGGGTGGGCCCTAATCCTTGTACCTTATTATCCTTTCTGAATTTTGAACCCAGATTCACTGCTCATGCAGTATCTGGATTTTATTTAAAAAAATAAAATTAGGGGCCAGGTGCGGTGGCTCACGCCTGTAATCCCAGCACTTTGGGAGGCCAAGGCAGGTGGATCACAAGGTCAGGAGTTTGAGACCAGCCTGACCAACATGAAAAAACCCTGTCTCTACTAAAAATACCAAAAAAAAGGCCGGGCGCGGTGGCTCACGCCTGTAATCCCAGCACTTTGGGAGGCCGAGGCGGGTGGATCACAAGGTCAAGAGATCGAGACCATCCTGGTCAACATGGTGAAACCCCGTATCTACTAAAGCTGCAAAAAATTAGCTGGGCATGATGGCGTGTGCCTGTGATCCCAGCTGCTCAGAAGGCTGAGGCAGGAGAATTGCCTGAACCCAGGAGGCGGAGGTTGCGGTGAGCCGAGATCGCGCCATTGCACTCCAGCCCGGGTAACAAGAGCGAAACTCCGTCTCAAAAAAAAAAAAAAAAAAAAAAAAAAAAGTACAAAAATTAGGTGGGCGTGGTGGCCCGTGCCTATAATCCCAGCTACTCAGGAGGCTGAGGCAGGAGAACAGCTTGAACCTGGGAAGCAGAAGTTGCAGTGAGCAGAGATCGAGCCACTGTACTCCAGCCTGAGCAAAAGAGTGAGACTCTGTCTCAAAAAAATAAATAGAAAATTAAAATAATAAAATAAAATAAAATACAGTGACACAAGCCTGTAATCCCAGCACTGTGGGAGGCAGAAGCAGGCAGACCGCTTGAGCCCAGGAGGTCAAGACTAGCCTGGGCAACATGACAAAACCCCACCTCTACTAAAATTATAAAAAATTAGATGGGTGTGGTGGTGGACAGACACCTGTAGTCCCAACTACTTGGGAGGCTGAGGTGGGAGGATCTCTTGAGCCTGGGTGGCAGAGGCTGCAGTAAGCTAAGATCACACCACTGCACTCTAGCCTACACGGCAGAGTAAGACCCTGTCTCAAATAAAATTTTTAAAATTTGGTGAGAAAAAGATTTTTTAATTTAAAATTTGTCAAAATATTATCAAATGAATGGCAGTATAATTCAATAGAGACAGTATAATCCAAGAGACTCTTAATTTTAATAAATGAAAGGATAGATAAAATGTGAAAAATATATCCCTTCAGTAACAAAATCTAATTTATTTGCTTGTAAACAGCTGAAGGTTATACTAAATGACAGCTCTCTGTACAATGCAGCTATGAGTGCAAAGCAGCCACCCAGATGGAACTCTTCTAGCTTGTAGTTACTAGTGACTCACCATTGGTATCTGCTTTGACTTTCTCTTCCTTGATCTGCAAATTGGTCATCTGAATAGGGATACAAGAAAACAGAGTTAAGCAAATGACCCAATAAAAGGAAGGCCCCTAAGAGAAACTTCCTAGTAAAAGTCTAGTCTGAAACTTTCAGCACCAGTATTCAGGGAGTTGGTTTGTTCCCTCAAAGCAGAATTGCTGAAAGTCTGTGTGAAAACACCATTTCATGTATCTTCAACCGCCTTACAACAAGAGGGGTGGACTAAATATAATGGGGGAGTGGGGAAGTCTTAGAAAACCTCAACCTCTGCTTCTCCCCCAACTCAAGTTCTTTCTATTTATTTAATTTCTGAGACAAGGTCTCACTCTGTCAGCTAGGCTGGAGTGCAGTGGCACGATCATGGTTCACTGTAGCCTCAACCTCCTGGGTTCTAACAATCCTCCCACCTTAGGCTCCCTAGTAGCTGGGACCACAGGTGTGGACGACCATGCCTACTTACTCAAACTCCTGGGCTCAAGCAATCCTCCCATCTTGGCCTCCCAAAGCACTGGGATTACAGGTGCAAGCCACTGCACCAGCCTTCTGTCATTTTCATTAGTTACCTCTATACTAGAGAGCAGAGCCATGTAATAACCTAAGACCATGAATCATTTATTAAGTGAAGGTACACAAGTCTATGTGGTGGGAAAAAAAGGTCTTCTCCAACTATAAGGAAACATTTATTTACACCAGCGTTCTGACAAACTGAATGCTTAGAGCCAGATACCAAATATGTTTAGGCCTATATTCCTAATATTCATATTATAGCAAGGTTAGGGGCACAGATTTAACAAGGTTTGAAACCAGTTATCAGTAACTGTCTTTCAGAGATCTGATGCTGAACACTACATTTTAATCTCCAGAGTGCAAGGATCATGCCCTTGATAATGCTTTGTAATTTCTTTGTGGAAATTGCCAGTTTTCTACCTGACCTGCTCCTTCCCCTGAACTCCAGTGCCATCTTTCCAATTGCCTGATGAGTACCGTGCAGAAGAGAACACAGCAGGCCTGACCACTCTCCTTAGGAAAGCCTGCTTGCAAGGTTGGCCCTTGGCTGTCGCCTGGGAACTTGGACTTTGGGAGGGTTCCCACCATTCCTAGAACTGACAAGAGGGGGTCATTCTGCCTCAACTGTTTGTAAAAACATGTAATTTATGCTACACACCCGTGTTCCTTCTGGAAGTCTGGAATTCTGGTACATGCTAGGCCCAGGGTGACTTTATTACAGGCCCCCAATAAATGCCCCAAGTAGAGTCTCTAACAAGCTTCCCTGACACCACTTCATATGTGCTGTTACAATTTGCTACTGGAACAATTCAGCATACTCTGTGGACTCCATTGGGAGATAACTTGGAGCTTTGCCTAGTTTCCTCTGGACTTAGCCCATGAGCCTTTTTCTTCCACTAATTTTGCTTTGTATCTTTTCACCATAATAAATCATAGCTTTGAGTAAACTACATACCAAGTCCTGTGAGTTCTCCTAACAAAACAACCAACCTGGACGTCTCTTGGGGACTCCCGCCAACAGGTACTTATCAAGAAGTCTCCTTATCTTAAATTCAGAACAGCCAAACCTGAACTCAGCATTCCCTTTTTTTTTTTTTCTTTTTTTGAAACAGGTTCTCACTCTGTCGCCCATGTTGGAGTGCAGTGGTGTGATCACAGCTCACTGCAGCCTTGTCCTCCCTAGGCTCAGGTGATCCTCCCACCTCAGCCTCCTGAGTAGCTGGGACTACAGGAGTGCTCCACCACCACACCCAGCTAATTTTTTGTTGATTTTTGTAGAAATTGAGTTTCACCATGTTGCCCACACTGGTCTTCCCGGGTTCAAGTGATCTGCCTGCCTCAGTCTCCCAAAGTCCTAGGATTACAGGTGTGAGCCACCATGCCCGGCCTTCACCATTCTTCTTCTTCTTCTTTTTTTTTTTTGAGACAGAGTCTCGCTCAGTAGCCCAGGCTGGAGTGCAGTGGCATGATCTCGGCTCACTACAACCTCCACCTCCACCTCTACCTCCCAGGTTCAAGCAATTCTCATGCCTCAGCCTCCTGAATAGCTGGGATTAACAGGTGCTAACTACCACGCCCAGCTAATTTATGTATTTTTAGTAGAGACAGGGTTTCACCATGTTGGTCAGGCTGATCTCAAACTGTTGACCTCAAGTGATCTGCCTGCCTTGGCCTCCCAAAGTGCTAGGATCACAGGTGTGAGATACCATGCCCGCCGCCTTCATTCACCATTCTGTCAAATGTGCCCTTCCTTCCACTTTCCTATTCCCCTTATTGGGACAGTAGTAATATCAATAGAATCCAGGTTGAAAACAGAAACCTTTGGCTTTCTCTCCCTTCTCTCCTTTATTATGTTAGCAAGTCCTACCCCCCTCATATCTCTTATGTCCATCCCCTCATTTTTACTTCCACTGCCCAACACAGGCCCTCTATCTTGGGGCTATCAGAATAACTCCACACAGATATTTCTGTTAGCTATCACTTCTAACATACTCTGTTCTCTGTGGTTCAATAAATATTGCCAGCCCTAAGATCTAATCCTGTCAATGTCCATTTCAAAAATCTCCATACCGGCTGGGCGAGGTGGCTCACACCTGTAATCCCAGCACTTTGGGAGGAGGAGGCGGGCATATCACCTGAGGTCAGAAGTTCGAGACTAACCTGAGTAACATGGGGAAACCCCGTCTCTACTAAAAATACAAAATTAGCCGGCCATGGTGGCGCATGCCTGTAATCCCAGCTACTCGGGAGGCTAAGGTAGGAGAATCACTTGAACCCGGGAGGCCGAGGTTGAGGTGAGCCGAGATGGCACCGTTGCACTCCAGCCTGGGTAATAAGAGCGAAATTCTCTTACAAAAAAAAAAAAAAAAAAAAAAAAAAAGCCCATACTGGGCTCAGTGCAGTGGCTCATACCTGTAATCCCAGCACTTTGGGAGGCAGAGGTAGGCAGATCGCTGGAGCCCAGGAGTTAGAGACCAGTCTGGGCAACATAATGAGATCTCATCTCTTAAAAAGAGATTAAAAGGGCCAGGTGCGGTGGCTCACACCTGTAATCCCAGCACTTTGGGAGGCTGAGGCGGGTGGATCACCTGAGGTCAGGAGTCTGACCAATATGGTGAAGCCCCCTCTCTACTTAAAAAAAAAAGAAAAAAAATTAGCCGGTCGTGGTGGTGCGCGCCTTTAGTCCCAGCTACTCCGTAGGCTGAAACAGGAGAACCGCTTGAACCAGGCAGGTAGAAATTGCAGTGAGCCGAGATCGCGCCACTGCACTCCAGCCTGGGGACAGAGCGAGACTCTGTTTCAAAAAAGAAGAGTCACATAAGACTTGAGACTACTAAAAAACCAACAGTCCATTAACACTAAACAAACCAAAACTTTGGGTCTTAGATATAAGAACAAAAAAACCAGTGTACGCTGTAATTACATTCCAGTTAAATGAAAATTATTAAAGAACAAGTATATGAAACTGTCACTTTAAACATCAATGAAACAATGTGTAGTGCCTCCTTCCAACATCTGCAGTAGACCGAGCTATTAAATCTAAAAGCGAATCTGTTATTCTGCAAAGAGCAACAAACTGCCAACCACGTTAAGCATGGATCTAAGAAATGTTAAATACAGAGTAGCACAGAAACATGCAAAGAATAGTTGCTTAATGAAAAAGGGAATCCGCATCTAAACTTGGCTTTCCTTACAATCGTCTCTGAGAAGGAGGTCAACAGAGGAATGACAGCATACATAGTGGGGCGAATTTACCAAAGGATGAAGTCCCTAAGCAGCCCAGATGGGGATAAAAAGCTGGACATTACATTCGTTTATTCCCGCGAGCAAATCAAGGGCAAGTGCTCCAGCTAACTCCAGGAGCGCGTTGCCCAGAGGCCTGCCCAATCCGGGAAGCTCCTTGAGCTTTCAGCAGATTCCTCTTCGGCCCCTGCTACATCCTCCCCTCCTGGAGCTGAAGCCACTGACCGACTTTACAGCCGCTTCCTGTTCATCCACCGCCAGGGCCCACGAGTCGGTGGCCATAGTCCCGGACAACGGAGACCCACTTGTGAAAATATGAGCCGCACCGCGCCCCAACGCCGACCCTAAGCCCGCCACCAGAACGAGAAAGCACCCCACGCGGACCGGAAGCAGCGATGAGCACAGGTGTCGTCAGTTCCCACCCAGCGTGCAACGTCATCATTCTGCGCGGCGCTAGCCTCACCCCTCTCTTCGTACGCAAACTCCGCGCTTTTTGCTTACCCTTCCCCAAGGCACGTCCTAATTTCTTTTCTTCCTTTCTTCCTTCTTTCCTTCCTTCCTTCCTCTTTCTTTCTCCCTTTCTTTTTCTTTTCTTTCTCTTTCTTTCTTTTTCTGTCTTCTCTTTCTTTTTTTTTTTGAGAAGAGTTTCGGTCTTGTCACCCAGGCTGGAGTGCAATGGCGCGATCTCGGCCCACTGCAACCTCTAACTTCCTGGTTCAAGCGATTCTCCTGCCTCAGCCTTCCTAGTAGCTGGGATTATAGGCGCCCGCCACCATGCCTGGCTAATTTTGTATTTTTAGTAGAGACATGGTTTCACCATGTTGGTCAGGCTGGTCTCTTTTGAGACGGGATCTCATTCTGTCGCCCAGGCTGGAATGCAGTGGTGCCATCTCGGCTCACTGCGGCCTTGACCTCCCACCTCACCCTCCCAGGTAGGTGAGGGCCCAGAGGCTTGCACCACCATGTCCTGACCTCACGTAATCCACCTGCCTCGGCCTCCCAGATTGCTGGGATTTACAGGCCTGAGCCATTACGCCCGGCTCCTCGTTTCTTAAAATCCCTGAGCTCTACAAAGTAGAACTGTAATCCTCCGTTTATTGCCTTATTTCACACTGAAATAACCCAACATTTATTTTTAAGCCTGTCACATCTCATATTAAATGTGTAAGTCTGAACTGTAGGAGGACTTTAAACAAAGGAACGTTCCATAAGAATACTATATGACACCAGTTTCTACTGCTAGGAATGCGACCACAGGTAAGAAAACAAAACCAAAATGCAACAAAATGCCTTTAAACCCCATAATTCCACCACTCCAGTAAATACAACACACAATACGTTTTCTCTTTTTTCTTTTTTTTTGAGACAGGGTCTCATTCTGTCACCCAGTCTGGAATGCAGTGGTGCTATCTCGGCTCACGTGACCTCCTACCTCACCCTCCCAGGTAGCTGGGCCCACAGGCCTGCACCACCACGCCCGGCTAGTTTTTAAACTTGTTGCAGAGACGGGGTCTCACTGTATTGCTCAGGCTGCCCTTGAACTGCGCTCTATAGATCCTCCTGCCTTGGCTTCCCAAAGTGTTGGGATTACAGCGGTGAGCCACCACACCTGGCCATTATGTTGAAGGACTGCATAATTAAACACATAACTGTATAATCTATTTATATGAGGTTCAAGAATAGGAAAAGTGAAATCTATGCTGATAAAAATCCACGGAGCTTGCCTGTGGAGAAGGATGTTTGAGTGAGACATAAGGGAACTTCCTGGGTAATAGAATTATTCTGTATCTTGATTGGGGCCTGGTTAAATAGATAGTTAAGTCATGCTACTTTGTATTTCTAAACTGTGTTTATTTACTTTGAGACGGAGTCTCATTGTCACCCAGGCTGGAGTGCACTGGCGGGTCTTGGCTCACTGCAACCTCTGCCTCAGCCTCCTGAGTAGTTGGGATTACAGGCATGCACCACCAAGCCTGGCTAATGTTTTTTGTTTTTGTTTTTTGTTTGAGACAGAGTCCCTTTGTCTATTGTGAGGTGATGGGATCTTGGCTCACTGCAACCTCTGCTTCCTGGGTTCAAGCAATTCTCCTGCCTCAGCTGCCCAAGTAGCTGGGACTACAGACATGTACCACCATGCCTGCCTAATTTTTAATGTATTTTTAGTAGAAATGGGGTTTCTCCATGTTGACAAGACTGGTCTGGAACTCCTGACCTCAGGTGATCTGTCCGCCTCGGCCTTCCAAAGTGCTGGGATTATAGGCATGAGCCACTGCGCCCAGCCTAATGTTTGTATTTTTAGTAGAGACAGGGTTTCACCATATTGGCTAGGCTGGCCTTGAACTCCTGAACTCAAGGATCTGCCTGCCTGGGCCTCTCAAAGTGCTGGGATTACAGGTGTGAGCCACTGTGTCTGGCCTGCTTTTTCTTTTTTATAAGCAGTTCCCAAGGAAGAATAACTGTTTTTGTTTTTGTGACAGGGTCTTGCTGTTACCTAGGTTGGAATGCAGTGGCATGTTCACAGCTCACTGGAGCCTTGATCTCCCAGGCTCAAGCGCTCCTCCCACCTCTCAGAGTCCCAGCTCTCTGGTAGCTGGGACTATAGCAGTGCGCCACCACCCCTGGCTAATTTTTGTGTAAGAACTTGTGTATTTAAATTATCATTGTATATAAATGGTACCTCTCAATAATGTGATTAAAAATTAAAACAGCCGGGCGCGGTGGCTCAAGCCTGTAATCCCAGCACTTTGGGAGGCCGAGGCGGGTGGATCACGAGGTCAAGAGATCGAGACCATCCTGGTCAACATGGTGAAACCCCATCTCTACCAAAAATACAAAAAATTAGCTGGGCATGGTGGTTCGTGCCTGTAATCCCAGCTACTCAGGAGGCTGAGGCAGGAGAATTGCCTGAACCCAGGAGGCGGAGGTTGCGGTGAGCCGAGATCGCCCCCTTGCCCCCCAGCCCGGGGAAAAAAAGAGAAACCCCCCCCCCAAAAAAAAAAAAAAAAAAAAAAAATTAAAACAAAGGGCTGGGCGTGGTGGCTCACGCCTATCATCCTGGTACTTTGGGAGGCCTAAGCAGGTGGATAACCTGAGGTCAGGAGTTCGAGACCAGCCTGGCCAACATGGTGAAACCTCGTCTCTACTAAAAATACAAAAATTAGCCGGGCGTGGTGGGGTCGCCTGTAATCCCAGCTACTCGAGAGGCTGAGCTGGAGAATCGCTTGAACCCAGTAGGTGGAGGTTGTAGTGAGCCAAGATTGCACCAGTGCACTCCACCCTGAGCGTCAGAGCAAGACTCTGTCTAAATAAATAAATAAATAAAATGAAATACATGCAATAACATGGATGAGAGATTTGACATCTCGTCGATTCTCAGCCTTTTGGCTAAGATCAAGTGGAGAGATTTGACATCTCATAGACATTATATTCTGTGCGTGAGAGAACCCGGGTACAGAAAGTATATATTGCATGATTCCATTCATAGAAGCCCAAAACAGGTGTATCTAATCTATAGAGATAGAAATCAGAACAGTGGTTGCCTGGGGGTGAGCTAGGGTGAGTAGGATTGACTGGAAAAGGGGTACAAGGGAACTTCAGGGGTGATGAAAATGCTGTATATATATATATATATATTTTTTTTTTTTTTTTTTTTTTTTTTTGAGATGGAGTCTTGCTGTGTTGTCAAGGCTGGAGTGCAGTGGTGCAATCTTGGCTCACTGCGACCTTCACTTCCTGGATTCAAGTGATTCTCCTGTCTCAGCCTCCTGAGTAGCTGAGACTACAGGCGCCCATCACCATGCCTGGCTAATTTTTTGCATTTTTAATAGAGACGGGGTTTCATCACGTTGGCCAGACTGGTCTCAAACACCTGACCTCAAGTGATCCGCCCACCTCAGCCTCCCAAAGTGCTGGGATTACAGGTGTCACTGTGCCAGGCTGAAAATGCGCTATATCTTAATTGAAGCAGTGATTACAGGTGTTTACAATTGTCAAAACTCATTAAATTTTATAGCCACTGTCTTTGCTTGCACTCTATGTTTAGGTAATAAATAGACACAGCAATGTAATGAAAAAATGTAACAAAAAATACAAGTAGTAATAAATTTATTTGTATAGTTAAAAGAAAAAGGAGGATGTGAGGATTTTTTTGTTGTTGCTCTGTCACTCAGGCTGGAGTGCAGTGGCACAAACACAGCTCACTGCAGCCTCAAACTCCTAGGCTCAAGCGATCCTCCCATCTTGGCCTCCCAAAGTACTGGGATTACTGAGCCCGGCCCACTTCTGTTTTTGTTTGTTTGCTTTTGTTATAGAGACAAGGCCTTGCCCTGTTACCCAAGCTGGAGTACAGTGATGTGATCGTAGCTCACTGTAACTTCAAACTCCTGGCCTCAAGCAATCCTCCTGCCTCAGCCTCCCAAAAGTACTGGGATTACAGGTGTGAGCTACCACACCTAGTCCTAAACATGTTAACAGGACAGATTTCTCTGCAGTATCTCCCTGCTACCAGCTAGGAATTCAGCGGTGATTAAGTTAGATATACTCCCTGCTCTTACTGGACTTAAATATTTAAGTGAGGACAGATGCTTAACCAGGAGTCCCAAAAGCAGCATAAGGCAAATACAGCCTTGTGGTTAAGAGTTGGGCCCTGGAGCCAGACTGTCTGGGCCCACTTACAAGATCTCTCTGTGCCTGCTTCCTCATCTGTAAAGTAGGAATCACAACACCTTTGTTGTAAGGAGCGAATGAGAGAAGCTATGTAGACCTTCAGAGGTTGCCTAAGATAATGCTGATTCAGGAAGTACAGGGCACCATGGGAGATTATGATGGAGGAACTGGCCTGGCATGGTGGCTCACGCCTCCTGAGTAACTGGGATTACAGGCATGCACCACCAAATCTGGCTAATTTTTTATTTTAGTAGAGACGGGGTTTCTCCATGTTGGTCAGGCTGGTCTCGAACTCCCAACCTCAGGTGATCTGTCCACCTCAGCCTTCCAAAGTGCTGGGATTACAGGCATGAGCCACCATGCCTGGGTAATTTTTTATTTTTATTTTTATTTATTTATTTTTTTTGGTGATAGAGTCTCACTCTGTTGCCAGGCTGGAGTGCAGCGGTGCGATCTCGACTCACTGCAGCCTCCGCCTCCAAGGTTCCAAGTGATTCTCCTGCCTCAGCCTCCCGAGTAACTGACTACAGGCGCATGCCATTACGCCCAGCTAATTTTTGTATTTTTATTAAAGATGAGGTTTCACCATATTGGCCAGGATGGTCTCGATCTCTTGACCTCATGATCTGCCCACCTTGGCCTCCCAAAGTGCTGGGATTACAGGCATGAGCCACTGCACTTGGCCAATTTTTAATTTTTTTTTGTAGCGATGAGGTCTTTCTATGTTGCTCAGGGTGGTGTCAAACTCCTGGGCTCCTCCTGCCTTGGCCTCCCAAAGTTGCTGAGATTAGGTGTGAGTAACCTTGCCCAGCTGAGAAATTTAGATAACAAGGATGCATCTCTCATTGGAACAGGAGGGAGAGGGAAGGACCAGTGTTCGTGGAAGAAGTTCTAGTGGTGGAACGGTGAGGGAGTTTCTAAATGTTAGCCATTTTCTTGGAATGAGAAGCTCATTTGCTGACACCTGAGGGGGACGATAGGGTTGGAATTATGAGGTGAGTGAAAGTCTCGAAATAGTCAGTGAAGTGTGGGGAGTTAACCAGAACGGTCCATGAGAGTAGAGGTTACTGCAGCTTTTTCTGAGGTTGTCCCTTCCATTGATGTTAAATACCAAGTCAGAGCTTTTCAAAGGCGGGGAAAGTTAAAAAAAAAAAAATCAGATGAATGGAGTATTTAATTTGTTCCTCTGATATAATCCTACTTGCTGTAGAAATGAACAAAGCTGGCCAGGCGCAGTGTCTCATGCCGGTAATCTCCACATTTTGGGAGGCTGAGGTGGGTGGATCGCTTGAGACTAGGAGTTTGAGACCAGCCTGACCAACGTGGTGAAACTCTGTCTCTACTAAAAATACAAAAATTAGCCGGTGTGGTGGTTCACGCCTGTAATTACAGTACCTTGGAGGCCAAGGCAGGTGGATCACCTGAGGTCAGGAGTTAAAGATCTTGGCCAACATGGTAAAACCCCATCTCTACTAAAAATCCAAAAGTTAGCCAGGCATGGTGGCACTTGTCCCAGCAACTCAGGAGGCTGAGGCACAAGAATCTCTTGAGCCCAGGAGGCAGAGGTTGCAGAGAGCTGAGATGGCACCACTGCAACAGAGCAAGACTGTCTCAAAAAAAAAAAAAAAATTCAAAGTGCTTGACACCAAACTTGAGAAATTGCAAAAAGATCTCTAATGCATGCATTCTAGATCCATGTGGGATGTCCTGCTTATTGGAAAGACACATTTCACTTGGGCCCCTGATGCTTCCAATCTACCACCAGCTGTTACTGTGGCTTCAGCTTCTTCTACATGTATTTCTTCTGACCTGAACAAGGATGGAGTGACTGGTGACTATGATAGTATAACATAAATATTGATAAGTTCTGTGTGTGAAAAATTACACAAACCCACCTCATGGTGAATTCCTTGCATTTACAGTCTTCACTGGAAAGCTGTGATTTACAGCATTACTGTGAAAACTGCTGAGCCAAGCATTTCAGTCCAACACTGGGACAGTGATCTACATATCAACAGAATGCTCCCTTGACTTTACAGAGCATTTAGAGTGAATTTTGTCTAAGATCAAAGATAACTTACACACCTAAATATGTTTACTTATTAGATTTCAGAAAACTTTAACCAGTATGACCGTGAGCACCTCCACCATGCCAGTACGGAATGATTGCAGAGCTCAGCCACAGGCAATCCCAATGCACAGAATGCTAAACTTGACATTAGTCCTTTTCCTTGTTAAAACAAACAAAAAAATCCCAAATACCAGAAGCAAAAACATGCTGCTGTTTCTCCTACCTTCTTTTTTAGGAGATGGGGTCTTGCTCTGTTGCCCAGGCTGGAGTGCACTGGCATGGATCACATCTCAGTGCAGCCTCAGCCTCCCAGGCTCTGGTGATCCTCCCACCTCAGCCTCCTGGGTAGCTACGACTACAGGCATGAGCCATCATACTTGGCTAACTTTAAAAATTTTTTTTATTTTATATTTTGATTTTTGAAATCCTTGCTTAAAAAAAAATTTATTTTTTACAGACGGAGTCTTACTATGTTGCCCAGGCTGGTCTCAGACCCTTGGACTCAAGCAGTCCATCTGCCTTGGCCTCTCAAAGTGCTGGGATCACAGGAGTGAGCCACTGAGCCTGGCTTAATTTTCTTTTTTAAACTTTTCAAGACACAAGATCTTGCTATTTGCCCTGAATGGTCTCAAATTCCTGGCCTCCAGTGATCCTCCTGTCTCACCCTCCCAAGTAGCTGGGATTACAGCTGTGACATTCTGTACCCAGATGTTTCGGTTTTTTTTTTTTTTTTTTTTTTGAGACAGAGTTTTGCTATTGTTGCTCAGGCTGGAGTGTGATGGAGTGATCTTGGCTCACCACAACCTCTGCTTCCCGGGTTCAAGCAGTTTTCCTGGATCAGCCTCCCTAGTAGGTGGGATTACAGGCGCCCACGACCATGCCAAGCTAACTTTTTACATTTTTAGTGGAGATGGGGTTTCACTATGTTGGCCAGGCTGGTTTTGATCTCCTGGCCTCAGGTGATCCACCCACCTCAGCCTCCCAAAGTGCTGGGATTACAGGTGTGAGCCACCACGCCTGGCTCCTTCTTATACTTATTAATGATTTCTTGGTAATATGAAAACTTCATAATTAAGTTCCATTAATGTGAAAAATACATCAACAGTTAGTTCTTATGCATATAGCCAATGAATGCCACTCAAGAAAAATAATAAAATGGTTTATAGGTAATGAATATATCCAGAATTTTCCATGGGGCCAAAAATTCCTTTTCCCAAGTTTCTCTGTTCTAGAGCAGTTTTCTTTTTCTTTTTTCTTTTTTTGTTTTCCAGATGGAGTCTTACTCTGTTGTCCAGGCTGGAGTGTGCAGTGGCGCAATTTCGGCTCACTGCAACCTCTGCCTCCCGGGTTCAAGCAATTCTGCTTTAGCCTCCTGAGTAGCTGGAATTACAGGCATGCACTACCAGATCCCGCTGGTTTTTATGTTTCTAGTAGAGAAGGGGTTTTACCATGTTGGCCAGGCTGGTCTCAAACTCCTGACCTCAGGTGATCCACCCACCTCAGCTTCCCAAAGTTCTAGGATTATAAGCGTGAGCCACCACACCCACTCTTTTTTTTTTTTTTTTTTGAGTCAGGGTCTTGATCTATTACCCAGGCTGGAGTGTAGTGGCACAATCATAACTCACTGCAGCCTTGAACTGCTGGGCTCAGGCAATCCTCCTGCCCCAGCCTCCCTAGTAGCTAGGACTACAGGCATGTATTACCATGCCTGGCTTTTTTTAAAAAAATTATTTTGTGGAGACAGGTCTCCTTTGTTACCTAGGCTGGTCTTGAACTCATAGGCTCAAGCAGTCCTCCCTTCTCAGCCTTCCAAAATGCTGGGATTACAGGCATGAGTCAACCTGGCCAGCTATCATATCATATACAGGTACTTAATACACAGTAGAAGAATCTCTGGAGACCAAAGCTAAGCAAGCTCAATGCAGATTTACATCACTGTTGGCTCTAGGCTACACAAGGTCCCAGAGGCAGCTATGGCCCTGGGAGCTAGGTAAATGGAATGGAATGGAAGGAATAAGGAAGAAATACGAGCTGTAGTAGCACTGGGGTAACACTCCAGAACCATCCACAACAGTGGGACTTACCTTTTTAAAAGACATATACTGTTTGTGAGTCTCCTCAGGAAAATACATCTAAACTCAAACTACTGCATATATAATTCATAGACTCCATGAAACACAGTCAGTGAATTCTTAGAGGTCCAAAACCCCTAATTAAGAACTGTTGGCTAGGCACGGTGGCTCATGCCTGTAATCCTAGCACTTTGGGAAGCTGAGGCTGGTGGATCACTTGAGGTCAGGAGTTCAAGACCAGCCTGGCCAACATAGTAGAAACCCTGTGTCCACTAAAAATACAAGAAATTGCCGGGCGCGGTGGCTCACGCCTGTAATCCTAGCACTTTGGGAGGCCAAGGTGGGTGGATCGCCTGAGGTCAGGAGTTCAAGACCAGCCTAGCCATCATGGTGAAACCCCATCTTTAAAAAAAAAAGAAAAAACAAAAAATACAAGAAATTAGGTGGGCGTGGTGGTGGGCACCTGTAGTCCTAGGTACTTGGGAGTCTGAGGCAGAAGAATCACTTGAACTTAGGAGGCGGAGGTTGCAGTGAGTAGAGATTGCAACACGGCACTCCAGCCTGGGCAATAGTGAGACTCTGTCTCCAAAAAAAGGAACTGTTGACCTATACTTCTACCAGACTCCCATTCCTTCTGCTGTCAAAGAGTCTACAGCACCCCCATTCCCAATTTCCTTCTCAGACTTGGGGCTACACCAGTAGAGAGGTTGTATGTGCTGTGAGAAGAAGGTGCAGGTCTGGTCTGCCTGTGGCCTACTGAAGAGTCTTATACTTCTTTAATTATTGCCCTTGGTTTTAGTTATTTCAGGGTTGGTCCACAGGACTCAGGGAAGGAGAAAAAACTATAAAAATTTCTTTTCTCTTTACAAGAATTCCAAGATGTGTCAGAGTTAACCAGAAGCATAGAGAAGACTTTACATAGTCAAGTATCCACCCTAGGAATGTGGTAGAATTGGCAGTCTGTTGGTCTCTTTGGATTGTCAGATTAAAGAAACCACCTGGAGGCTGACACTGGCCCCTTCCCTTCCCAGGAGACAGATCTGACCTAAATACAGAGATGCCTACAAGGAAGACCTAGGATTGCAATAGTTCTTGGCATATAAAACTCTTCTTTCAGGTCTTAGAGTAAGTGGCCACTCTGTACCAAAGCCAAAGAACTGAAGAGTACTCCTCTTGGCTGGGGTTTCATATTGCTCTTGCAAAATTCAGTTTCCTCTCATCTTTTCTGTCATTCTATGGGTACCAACAGCCTTGGCCAGGTGTGAGTAGTGTCCATTACTACTGTTTGCTCTATCTTGCACAAAGCTGTCAAGTAAGGCTGAAGCAAAGGCCTTGGTGATACTCTTGCCTTAGGCAGATAAATGGCAGCAGTGCAGCTAGTCCCTCTGCACCCATTTGTATTCCAAAGGTAGTAAACACAGCTGTTCAGAAGCCCTTTATAATAAAGACGTCAAATATCTGAAATCACTTCGCAGCTCTGACAAAACTTGCCTTCTGGGTATGGAGACAAAGCAAGAATTTGTGACGACTGCTGACCACGTCTAGAACTGCCTTGAAGCTGGCCATTAGAGACTTGAAACCACAATTTTCACTAAATCTCAGATCACATTTGCTTGGGGCTACTATGGAGTAAGATGATATTAAGGACACAAAAAGGATGTTGCAAATGCTCATTAGATCAGGTTTTGTGGCAAGCTGGGGCCACCAGTAATTCTCCACGATGACTTCTCCGCAGGACTTGCTTACGCACAAGCACAGGACCCACCACTAATCAGATGCGCACTCTACACAGACTGTACCCACCAAGAATAGGCCACAGTCCTGTGGCACAAACCCATATACAAAGGTCTGAGAGGTTGGCATTTTGGTCCATGCTTATTTAACAAATCCCCTTCTGCTGTGGACATTAGGATGGGGGCCTGGCAATACTCAGGTGAGCTGTCTCATCCCTGGTCCAAAGCAGCAGCTCTCAGGCCTCCTCTGCTGCCTCATGCCATTCCAGACATGATGGCTGGGCTTACACACCTATTCTATTGGAGGCCTGTCTCTCTGTGTTCCCTTTTCACTGCTATTCCCTGACTTCCACAGGAGCTGAAGCCTGGCCCACCCACTCCAAACCAGAGAACAAGCACAGGCTGCCACAGGAGATCCTGGGTAAGAAATCAGCTGCAGCATCTAGAGTAGCATGAAGGAAGCACTGGCCAAATTAAAAGATGAAACTTCCAAAAGGTAAATCTCTATGTATTCATGCCTAATTTTCCAATATTGTGTAAATAATTTTTTCTACCATCCCCCATCATTTGTACACATTTTTGTGAAGTCCAAACATAATTTGAAGTGAGGTAGGTAGTTTATCTCTCTTCGTGCCGCTGTCCTTGGGGTGATGTTGGGGCCTGTGCCCGGAACGCACTGTGCTGGGGCAGTGCCAGGGCTGGCACCAGTGGCTGGTGGAACTTCTCAGTTGGCTATTTTCTCGATCTCATCCAAATCATCTGTGTCCAATCTTTCTATCTTCTTATCTGGGGGAAAAATACAGAGGTCTCTACCCTGCCCTGAGAATGTGCCCTACTTTAGGCCACAGCAATCATTCATTCAGCCCCGAAGGCTACTGCCTGAGCAGGGAGCAGTAGGGCTCCTAGTTACTGACAGCAACACTCAGAGCCCCAGGTTCCCAAGCCTACTCATAGGAGAACTGTCCTTGGGGTCCCTGGGTCCTGAAGTCTCCAGGTGTGCTCCCTGAGAACTTCCATACGGTCAGAAAGGAAGTGGGGGTGCCAGGGACAAAGGCTGTGTCCGAGCTACAGAAGATTCTACCCCTTTCCCCACCCTGCCCCACTAGGAAAGTGTGCCAGGCACAGGACCCTCCCCGGGACTCACTAAAATGCTCCTGGATTCTGTTCAGAATGTTCATGCTGTGCTTGCTGTCCACCATGTTCACTGCCAGGCCCCTCTTGCCAAAGCGGCCCGTGCGCCCTATCCGGTGTAGGTATGTCTCGTTGTCAGGGTTCCCATCCTTGTCCACGGGAAGATCAAAGTTGATAACGACGGACACTTGTTCAACGTCGATCCCTGCAGGAAGCAGAGTTGGAGGCTGAGAGGACTAAGGACAGGACACAAATCAGTTGTGTGGTCCATCCATACAATGGAATATGACTCATTATTAACAGACCGCAGGACTAACAGACGCATGTTGTTGAGGAAGCCCGATCTGAAAGTTCGGGCTCTATGAGATTTAGATGATGCCCAAAAAAGGCAAAACTACAGGCACAGAAACCAAACTAGCAGGGACCAGGAACTGGGGTACAGGGAGAGGTGATGAGTCCCTGAGAGTTGGAGAGAAGTAAGGACAGGAGACAAAAATCACTGTTGTCCACAGGTAAGTCAATGCATACCAACTTTGAGTAGAGGGAAAGAATTTAGGGGCTGCGTGCAGTGGCTCACACCTGTAATCCCAGCTTTTTGGGAGACCAAGGCAGGCGGATCACCTGAGGTCAGGAGTGCAAGACCAGCCTGGCCAACACTGCAAAACTCCATCTCTACTAAAAATACAAAAATCAGCCAGGCGTGGTGGTGGGCACCTGTAATCCCAGGCTGAGGCAGAAGAATCGCTTGAACCCGGGAGGTGAAGGTCGCATTGAGCTGAGATTGTGCCACTGCACTCCAGTCTGGGTGACAGAGCAAGACTTGGTCTCAAAAAAAAAAAATTGGGACAGGCCAACTCTGGGAATTGGGTACAAGAGAGGGCACATACAGGCAGGGAGCAGAACCTGGAGGAAAAGAATAGACCTTTGACAGGTGCCAACGAAATTATGAAATCCGTCAGTAAGCATCTGGGAGACACAATGTTCTGGAGATGGGCACCCCTGGAAGAGCAGGCTCCGTTCTCTACCAGTCAGATGCCTGTACATTTCCTTCCACCAAGTCAGGACACCTGGCTTCTGTGGGAGTTCTTTGCACCTGAGGGAAATCCAAACACTCTTTCCTAGAAAGGAATATCGTCACCAACCCCACCTATCTCTCTGAGACTAGCAGACTTTCCTGTATGCAAGGATTTCTGGCTCTAACTGGGCCTGGGACCCCGAGCCTGGCAGACCAGGTGGGACACATCCTCTGCTCACCGCGGGCACACACGTTGGTGGTCACCAGAACCTTCTCTTTGCCCTCCCGGAAGCGCTCAATCACCGCAGCCCTCTGCTCCACCATCATCTCCCCACTCAGCAGAGCCACCTGGTGGCCTTCTTTTGAGAGCTCTGCTGCCAGCCAGCTAGCTGTTTTGCGAGTCTGGAGGAAAAAAACAATTGAGAGATAAAAGTATTTGAGTATATTCTTTTTACTTTTTGAGACAGGGTAATCTTAAAACTCCTAGGCTCAAGCCATTGTCCTGCCTTGGCTTCCCAAAGTGCTGGGAGTACAGGTATGAGCCACCGCAGTCAGCTGAAGGTATTTTTTATCTGGAAGGCTATACCTGAAACTTAGCAGCTAAAGGCTACATTTCTTAAAATTATAAACCAGATATAGTGCAACAGGAAGTAACAATGTCACCTGGGTTGTAATCTTACAAAAGTATTTGTAGAGGCTGGGCGTGGTGGCTCACACCTGTAATCCTAGCACTTTGGGAGGCTAAGGTACATGGATCACTTGAAGTCAGGAGTTCAAGACCAGCCTGGGCAACATGGTGAAACCCTGTCTCTGCTAGGCGTGGTGGGGAGCCTGTAAGTCCCAGCTACTTGTGGGGGCTGAGGCAAGAGGATAGCTTGAACCTGGGAGGTGAGGCTGCAGCGAGCCAAGACTGCACCAAGGCACTCCAGCTGGGGCGACAGAGTGAGACCCTGTCTCAAAAAAAAAAAAAAAAAAAAAAATTTATACCACAAAATATTTAACCTAGGGCACAAATATGAGTTGATTTTCTTGGTTTTGCAATAATATATTATCCACAAATAAGACATAAAGTTCAGGGCCTCTGTGTTTAGGCTATGTATACCTTGGGATAGTACAATTAGCCACTAAAGGAGAACCTGTGTCTTAAATCTTCACCAACCACTTCTCTTCCCATGGCACCCAGGGACATCCAGTCCTCCTGAGCCCTGCTTGGAGCTGGCTGAGAGGGAGGGGCCAGGCCTGCTGCTGCTACTCACATGGCAGAAGATCATGGCTTGAGCAATGGTGATGGCCCCGTAGAGGTTACACAGGGCCTGGAACTTCTCGTCTCTGCTGCTGCACAGGACATAGTACTGTTTGATGGTGTCCAGGGTCTCTTCCTCACGCTTCAGTTTGATAACGTTTGGGTCTGGGACCACTTTCTGGGCAAACTTCCACACAGAGTCTTCAAAGGTGGCGGAGAAAAGCAGCATCTGGCAGTTCCTGGGCAGCATCCTGCAAGGGAAGGCCCTGGCATGTGGCCCCAGGTGTGCCCGGGAAGCAACAGAAGCACAGCCTCCCCAGCTGGGAGGGTCTAGGTGCCCAGGAAGGCTGACGGGGGAGAAGCATCTCGGGGAGGAGGAGCAGCAGGCCTGGGTTGAGGGTAGGGGTGGGGAAGAGTCCCTAGATCTCCTTTCTCAACCCAGGATTGGAGGGACTGTGGTCGGTGCTGACATGGAAATGGCCCGTCAAACAAATGCTGCTGAGAATGCCAGAGCCAAGACCCAGCAGAAGCCAGAGGAGGCGTCTGAAGTAAAGGGAGAAGACGCTGCCGAAGAGGAGGCTGAGAAGTCCTCTGCCCTCGAGATCCCTACCTCTGGATGCGGATGCTCTGATCCTGGTGGCCCTGAGTGGCTATCATGACGTCAGCCTCATCCAGAACAAACACCTTGATTTTCTTGGGATCAATGAACTTGAGCTTGGAGCACCAGTCCAGCACGGTCCCAGGGGTGCCAATGACAATCTGCTCACTGATCTTCTGGCCTCTTTCCACTGTGGAGACCCAGGTGACTTTCATGGGTATTTCAAAGGCAAAGCCCGCTCTGGAAATCAAAGCTCTGCCCATCCTTCTAGGACTAGGAGAACAAGTTATTTCCAGATGTCAAAACACACATGAGTGTTCCCTTCAGCCTTGGTTTCTTCTGCTGTGAAGTGGCCAGATGCCACCTATCTCAGTGCACTGTGTTCAGGATCAAATCCCACACAGCAAACCTTGAATAAGCATCAGTTCCCTTCTGCTTCCTCCTATCATTCAACATCATCCAACTCTTTATGTTTGTTTATTTATTTATTTAGAGACAGGGTGTCACTCTGTTGCCCAGACTAGAGTGCAGAGACACAGTCATGGCTCACTGCAGCTGTATCAAACATCTCATGTACCCCATAAACATACACACCTACTATGTACCCACAAAAGTTCAAAAATTAGAAAAAAAATTCTGAAAAGGCATAGATAGTAAGGATATAAACAATTAGAAGATGAAACTTCTTCAGTGACATTGTTCTCCTCTATAATCATACAATTCTCTCTGAAGTACCCGATTTTTTTTTATTTTTTTAAATTTTTTAAGACAGGGTTTCACCATGTTGGTCAGGCTGGTCTTGAACTACCAACCTCAGGTGATCCGCCCGCCTTGGCCTCCAAAGTGCTTGGCTTACAGGTGTAAGCCACCATGCCTGGTCTCCTGATCTTTAATGTTATTATTTTTTTTGCCAACAATGTTCTACCTAGACTAGGACACTTCCTCTTAGGCAGACTCTTTCACAGTTCTTATCTTTCTAATACACTCTGCCCCCTCAGCTATCCTGTCATCTATTTCAAATATGTCAGTTGCTTTTACGTTGTGGTGCAAGGCGTGGTGGTGCACGCCTGTAATCCCAGCTACTCAGGAAAGTGAGACGCAAGAATCACTTGAGCCCAGGAGGCAGAGGTTGCAGTGAGCCAGGACTGCATTGCTGCACTTCAGCCTGGGCAATGAGGGAAACTCTGTTTATCTGCCCTTTTAACTTAAATCCAAATTGGAAAATTTTAAATGATTATTTTCCAATAAGTTTCATTATGTAATTTACTTTGCAAGTAAAGTTGGCTTCAAGTTGGCATTAGGACATTGTATGTAGACTTGATTTCTGCAAGTCATAAAGTCACATTTATTTCAGAGATTCATAAAATGCAACCAAACCTCTAGCAACACTTTTTTTTTTTCTTGAGACAGAGTCTTACTCTGTCACCCAGACTGGAGTGCAGTGGTGTGATCCTGCTTCACTGTAACCCCCTCACAGGTTAAAGCGATTCTCCTGCCTCAGCCTCCTGAGTAGCTGGGATTATACGTGTGTGCCACCGTGCCTGGCTAATTTTTTGGTATTTTTAGTAGAGACAGGGTTTTTCCATGTTGGTCAGGCGTGTCTCAAACTCCTGACCTTCAAATGAGCCACTTGGCTCGGCCTCCCAAAGTTCTGAGACTACAGGTGTGAGCCACCATGCCTGGGCAACAACACTTTTAAAATTACTTAAATAATATTAGTTGTAGGCCGGGCGCGGTGGCTCAAGCCTGTAATCCCAGCACTTTGGGAGGCCGAGGCGGGTGGATCACGAGGTCAAGAGATCGAGACCATCCTGGTCAACATGGTGAAACCCCGTCTCTACTAAAAATACAAAAAAAATTAGCTGGGCATGGTGGTGTAATCCCAGCTACTCAGGAGGCTGAGGCAGGAGAATTGCCTGAACCCAGGAGGCGGTGGTTGCGGTGAGCCGAGATCGCGCCATTGCACTCCAGCCTGGGTAACATGAGTGAAACTCTGTCTCAAAAAAAAAAAATAATAATAATAATAATAATATTAGTTGTAAAACAAACTAGTGTAGAAAAAAAAAATTTTTTTTAAGAGACAGAGTTTCACTGTGTTGGCCAGGATGGTCTCCATCTCCTGACCATGTGATCCACCCGTCTTGACCTCCCAAAGTGCTGGGATTACAGGCGTTAGCCACCGCACCTGCCCTACAAAAGAATATTTTTAGAAAATTAGCTGGTTGCAGCCGGGCACAGAGGCTCATGCCTGTAATCCTAGTACTTTGGGAAGCCAAGATGGGCTGATCACGTGAGGTTAGGAGTTCAAGACCAGCCTGGCCAACATGGCAAAACCCTGTCTCTACTAAAAATACAAAAATTAGCCAGGCATGGTGGTGGTGTCTATAATCCCAGCTACCTGGGAGGCTGAGGCAGGAGAACTGCTTGAACCCGAGAGATGGAGGCTGCAGTGAGCCAAGATTACACCACTGTACTCCAGCCTGGGCTACAGAGGGAGACTCTATCTAAAAATAAATAAATAAATAAATAAAATTAAAACAAATTAATTAAAAAACATTGGGTGCAGTGATGTCCACCTGTCATCCTAGCTATTAGGGAGGCCCACGTGAGAGAATTGCTTGAGACCAGGAGTTTTAGGCTTCACTGAGGTATGATTGCACAACACTGCACTCCAGCCTGGGCAACAGAGCAAGACCCTGTTTCTAAAATAAATAAAAATAAACACATCTAGAATGCAGACTCTTTGAAAAGCAACTGGTCTGGTCTTGCAAAACGTTAAATGTAATAGGGAGAGAAAAAGGTAGGAGGACAATTCTAGCTAAATCGAAAGAAACAAAGTACAACAACCAAGTGCAATGTCTAAACACTGAACGCTGACTTGATCTTGGTTCAGAAACCAAACGGCCATAAAGGAACACTTTGGGGACAGCTGGGGAGGAATAAAAATTGACTGGATATTAGTTATTCTAGGAAATCAATTTTCCTGGTTGTGATAAGGGTATCCACAGGAATGCCAAAGAATGTCTCATGAGATGCATATCTGCAGTTTACTTACAAATGGTTTGACAAAAATATATACATGTGTATATATAAAGCAAATATGGCAAAATGTTAGGTTTTTGAATCTAGGTGGAGAAAATACATGTGTGTATTGTATTATTTTAGCTATTGGGTATGTTTTAAAACATTTCAAAATAAAAAGAATTAGGTTAATGATCTAGGATCACATTCACATACTCACATTTATTGCCTCGAACAGCATAAGCTAACTTCAGTGCAGGGTAAAATTTGCCCATTTGTTCAATCACTTTTCCTGTTTGGAGGGCGAGCTCGTATGTTGGGGAGAGGCATAGACACTGGCAGGGAAAGAATGCAGAGTGCAAATTCAAGACAATAGCTCTTTTGCAAAGGGGAATTACCAGTAGGACTCAGCCACTCCTCCAGCTGAAGCTGAAGGAAAGAATATGTACATTAAAGTGTATACCATTTGATTCTTTGTTTTTTTGTTTGTTTCTTGAGACAGGGTCTCACTATGTTGCCCAGGCTGGAGTGCAGTGGCTGTTCACAGGCGTGATCCCACTATTGATCAGCACAGGAGTTTTGACCTGCTCTGTTTCCGACCTGGGCTGGTTCACCCCTCCTTAGGCAACCTGGTGGTCCCCCGCTCCCAGAAGGTCACCATACTGACGCCAAACTTAGTGCGGACACCCGATTGGCATAGTACACTACAGCCCAGAACTCCTGGGCTCAAATGATCTGCCCACCCAGCCTCCCTAGTAGCTGGCACAACAGGCACATGCCACTGCACCTGGCCACCATTTGATTCTTTAAGCTACAAAGTCATAGCTAGAATTCTTAGGGGTCAGAACTCTGGCTGGGTAAAGACACGTGAAAACAGATACCAGCCACTGAAATACAAAAACCCACCCACAAGCAAGGATCTAAAGTTCCAATTGGCATTAGCTTTCTTTTCACTTACTCAGAAAGCTCTCAGAACTTTCTAATGGATGACAGTTGCAGATGAAACAGGTTTTCCTGCAACTAAAGGAGCCAAGCCTGTATGAAGTATCCCAGAACTGGCTCATGGAAAAGGAAACAGGATTTTTGTTGCCACTGGAAGATATACCATATTATTTGTGCTCAATTTAAGGAGTTTAGTTTGTGTAAAAATTATTCATAGCCTGGCTTCTATTTTTTTGAGACAGAGTTTTGATCTTTTGGTCCAGGCTGGAGTGCAATGGTGTGATCTCAGCTCACTGCAACCAGTGCCTCTCAGGTTCAAGTGATTCTCTTGCTTCAGCCTCCATGTCTGGCTAATTGTTTATTTTTAATACAGACAGGTTTTCACCATGTTGGTCAGGCTGGTCTAGAACTCCTGACCTCAGGTGATCCGCCCTCCTTGACCTCCCAAAGTGCTGGAAATACAGGCATGAGCCACTGTGCCTGGCCCATAGCTTGGCTTTTAATCCATCAAATGGAAATCCCCTTCTAAACCTAAATTCCCAAGTCCTTACCTGGGGGTATTTGTTTGTAGGTTCTACTTGGCTAAGCATGGCCAGCACAAAGGCAGCTGTTTTGCCAGTACCAGACTGAGATTGGGCAATTAAGTTCTGTGGGCTGAACAAGAAACAAACTGGTTAGGAGCTTAAATATCAAGTAATCTTTTAATTAATAAAGTTTAAAAAAATCAGTATTAAAAATTCATGTATGGAAAGAGACCTTGGATGAGAGTATAGCAGTTACATACTCCAGCTTCACAAGAACAAAGCACTATAGAAAGAAGGTTTTCTGTGGGATTTGAGGCACTCCACATCTTTTTTTTTTAATTATTTTGAAATGAGGTCTCACTCTGTTGACCAGGCTGGAATGCAGTGCAGCCTGATCAACTTGGCCCACTGCAGCCTCGACCTCCTGGGCTCAAGTGATCCTTTTCCTTCAGCCTCCCAGAGTGCTGGGATTATAGGTGTGAGCCACCGCAGTGGGTCTACTGATTCTTTTAAAATGTGAGTCAGCTCATGTTACTTCTCTGCTCAAAAACCTTCCAATCATTCCTCATTTCATTCAAAGTACAAGTTGAAAGCCTCATAATGGCATACAGGGTCCTGCATGATCTGCTCCCCATTACACCTCAGCTGTCATTTCTTACTACTCTCTCTCCCTTACTTCGCTCCAGCACACGGCCCCAGTGCTGCTCAGGGAAGAGGCCAGCCATGCTCTTTCTTAGGGCTTGTGCATTGGCTGTACTCTGCTTGGGACAGCTGTCCCCAGGTAACATACTAATTCCTTTCTCTCCATCAAGTCTTTGCCCAGCTATCACCTACTTCAGGAGATCCTACCATAACCACTTGATTTAAAAGTGTTATCTACCTTGAAATGCCTAAAAAAAAACAAGATGTAGGTTTTGGTGGCAGGGTAGGGAGCAACAGTGGCAAGAACCAAGTCTTGCCTTGAAGGTGGCAAGCAGCAGCCTCTGAAGCAGCTCAAGAAGCAGGCAAGGCTGGGCATGGTAGCTTACACCTGTAATCTCAGCACTTTGGGAGGCCAAGGTGGGTGCATCACTTGAGGTCAGGAGTTTGAGACCAGTGTGGCCAACATGGTGAAACCCTGCCACTCCTAAAAATACATAAAATTAGCTGGGCATGGTGGCAGGTACCTATAGTCCCAGCTATTTGGGAGGCTGAGGCAGGAGAATCGCTTGAACCTGGGAGGTGGAGGTTGCAGTGAGCTGAGATCACACCACTGCACTCCAGCCTAGGTGTGGTGGCTCATGCCTACAATCTCAGCACTTTGGGAGGTTGAGGTGGGTGGATTTCTTCAGCCTAGGAGTTTGAGACCAGCTGGGCAAAATACTGAAACCCTGTCTCTACAAAAGATACAAACATTAACTGGACATGGTGGTACATACCTGTAGTCCCAGCTACTTGGGAGTCTGAGGTGTGAGGATCCCTTGAGCCCAGGAGGTAGAGGGTGGAGGTTGCAGTCTGCAGTGATCTGAGACTGTGCCACTGCATTCCAACCCCGGTGACAGAGCAAGACCCTGTCTCAAAAAAAAAAAGCAGCAGCAGCAGGCCAAAGAGATGGACAAGGAAAATGAGGTCTTCCAGCAGGATTAAAAAAAAAAAAAAAAAACAGAAGAAACTTGAACTAAAAGTGAAGTCATGGGGGAAGACCCCCAGCCACAAGTGGAATTTTAAAATCTGACAAAAATAAGCTGTTCCTTGTGCCTGAGGTGATGGTGACTCTTCTTTGTTTGTTTGTTTGGAGACATGGTCTCACTCTGTTGCCCAGGCTGGAGTGCAGTGGCATGATCTCAGTTCACTGCAACCGCCACCTCTCAGGTTTCAAGCAATTCTTGTGCCTCAGCCTCCTGAGTAGTGGGACTACAGGCATGCACCATAGTGCCTGGCTTTTTTTGTTTGTTTGTTTGTAGAGATGGGTTTCACCATGTTGGCCAGGCTGGTCTCGAACTCCTGACCTCGAGTGATATGCTCGCTTCAGCCTCTCAGAGTGCAGGGATTACAGGTGTGAGCCACTGCATCTGGCCGCCACAGTGGTAACTCTTGATTCTATTTCTGTTTAAACATCTAGATTCCCTGTCTCTCAGTGCTTATATAGGTTGGGGAAAAAAAGAAGAAAAATAGATTCCCTTACTTGGCATGTTCTCCGAAAAAAGTAAAAAAAAAAAAAAGAAAAGAAAAATAGATTCCCTATCAAAACATCTGTTGCCCTTTGTAGTTAGAATAAAGTGTTGTACATTTAATTTCTTTTTTATTTTTGCCTTTTAATACAGATGAAGTCTTACAATGCTTCCCAGGCTGGTCCCAAACTCCTGGACTCAAGCCATCTGCCTGCCTTGGCCTCCCCAATTCCTGGGATAACAGGCATAAGCCACCCTGCCTGGCCAAAATTTATTATAATAATTTTTTTTTGGAGACAGTCTCACTCTGTTGCCCAGGCTAGAGTCCAGTGGTGCAATCTTGGCTCACTGCAACCTCCACCTCCCAGGTTCAAGCGATTCTCGTCTCAGCTTCCTGAGTAGCTGGGACTACAAGTGCCTGCCATCACACCTGGCTAGTTTTTGTATTTTTAGTAGAGTGGGGTTTTACCATGTTGGCCAGGCTGGTCTTGAACTCCTGATCTCAAGTGATCTGCCTGCCCTGGCCTCTCAAAATGTGGGGATTACAGGCGTCAGCCTCTGCACCCAGCCAAAATTTATTATTTTTAATTGAAGTAAAAAATATATAACATTTGCTCTTTTACCCACTTTTAAGTATACTATTCAGCAGCATTAACATTTGTAATTTATTACCTGTTATATTTTAATAAAAATGAATTATCTACATTTCAAACTAGAATGTAAGCTCCTGTGGGCATGAATTTTGGTCTGTTGTGTTGACTAATGTATATAACTGCCTAGCATAGTATCTGTTACATACCAGGCACTCAATAAATATTTGTTAATGATGAAAGGTACTAGATAATTCTAGTGATAATGCTGGTCTCTTCTAATATTTTCAATTTAAAAATGGGAAATCTAAAATGAAATGGATTGTAACAGGACACATACGGCTCAGCGAGCATCAGTGGCAATGCATTCTCTTGTATCTTGGATGGACGATTGAAACCCATGGCATAGACTCCTTGGAGAAGCTGTGGTTTCCTAGAAAAACAGTTAAAGATGAAAGTCACAGTCTCTTTGGTTGAGGAAAGCAGCAAAGTATCTGGAAGATTTTTCTCTTTTACTGTTTACACATAGATTTTTGTTTGTTTTTCAGACAGAGTCTTGCTTATTGCCCAGGCTGCAGTGCAGTGGTGCAGTCTCAGCTCACTGCAACCTCTGCCTCCCAGGTTCAAGCAATTCTTGTGCCTCAAGCTTCCCGAGTAGCTGTGATTATGGGTGCATGTCACCATGCCCCACTAATTTTTGTATTTTCAGTAGAGACAGGGTTTCACCATGTTGGCCACATTGGTCTTGAACTCCTGACCTCAAGTGGTCTGCCTGCCTCAGCCACTCAAAGTGCTGGGATTACAGGTGTGAGCTACTGTGCCTGGCCTATACATAGTCTGTAATCAACAATAATTGAGCTGTGCTGAATACATGTTAATACAACTAAAACTTTTATAGATCATCTGGAAATTTTACTAAATATCCCAAACACCTAAAGTATTTATTTATATTTTTTAGATGGAGTCTGGTCTTGCTCTGTTGCCCAGGCTGGTCTGGAACTCCTGGCCTCAAGTGATCCTCTCACTTTGGCCTCCAAAAGTGCGGGGACTGGAGGTGTGCACCACTGCACCCAGCTAAATTCTTTTATAAAATTTGGGCAGCGGCTGGGCACAGTAGCTCATGCCTGTAATCCCAGCACTTTGGGAGGCCAAGGCCAATGGATCATGAGGTCAGCAGATTGAGACCAGCCTGGCCAACATGGTGAAACCCCATTTCTACTAAAAATACAAAACTTAGCCAGGTGTGGTGGTGCACGCCTGTAATCCCAGCTACTCAGGAGGCTGAGGGAGGAAAATTGGTTTAACCTGGGAGCAGAGGTGGCAGTGAGCCGAGATCGTGCTACTGCACTCCAGTACTCCAAGCCCAGGTGACAGAGGACAGAGCAAGATTCTGTCCCAAAAAAAAAAAAAACTTGGTTAGCTAAAACTGTTCTGTTGTGATAAAAAGTAAAAAGATATCTATAACAGGCCTAAGATCTCTATTTCAGTGCAAAGGTAAGAGTCAGGAAGTGAATAAATACTCACAGCCGAAGCTCTTCAAAAGACTTCACCGAGTACAGGGGGGAGTTTGGATCCCGCTGTAGGACTTCCACTTGGTTTGTGTTATCGACAAGGTTGCTTCTGATCAGCTTGTTGAGTAAGGACTGGGCAGCTCTATCCTCTGTCAGGAAAAAAAAGCAAAGAATTTTTTTTTTTGAGACAGAGTCTCTCTCTGTCATCAGGCACCAGGCTGGAGTGCAGTGGCGCAATGTCAGCTCACTGCACTCCTGGGTTCAAGCAATTCTCCTGCCTCAGCCTCCCGAGTAGCTGGGACTACAGGCTTGCGCCACCACGCCCAGCTAATTTTTTTTTTTTTTTTTTAGACGGAGTTTCGCTCTTGTTACCCAGGCTGGAGTGCAATGGCACGATCTCGGCTCACCGCAACCTCCGCCTCCTGAGTTCAGGCAATTCTCCTGCCTCAGCCTCCTGAGTAGCTGGGATTACAGGCACGCGCCACCATGCCCAGCTAATTTTTTTATAGTTTTAGTAGAGACGGGGTTTCACCATGTTGGCCAGGATGGTCTCGATCTCTTGACCTCGTGATCTGCCCACCTCGGCCTCCCAAAGTGCTGGGATTACAGGCGTGAGCCACCGTGCCTGGCAAAAGCAAAGAATTTTAAAAGTCTTTGAAACCTACCAGGTGTTTACTCGAATTCAGTTGCCATTTGTGTTTTAAATAATAATGTACTAGGTCGGGCGTGGTGGCTCACACCTGTAATCCAAGCACTTTGGAGGCCAAGGCAGGCGGATCACCTGAGGCCGGGAGTTTAAGACCAGCCTGACCAACATGGTGAAACCCCGTCTTAAAAAAAAAAAAAAAAACTACTGATCATTCAAATTCAAGGTACATTATAGTTTTGACTTATAAATTAAAATAGTTTATTTTAAAAAAAAAAGGTTATGATACTCACACGACTCATTTAAGCCTCATATTCTTCTCCATATTCTAACAGCCCTCTTTACCTGCAGTTATCTATTCCTCCTATCCAGACCCACATATTTACTCCCCAGTTTGCACTCCATATAAATCTAAAGTAATTAACATATCACAACAACGAAAAAAATTAGGAATTAAAGTCTATACCTTAATATTTTATAAGTTGATCTCATCATCCATGTCAAATATATCAAAACATCATTAAGCTTAATTTTATTGAACAATAGAGAGGCAACTTAAAATTTCTTTTATAACACCCTGTTCAACTGTTCAGTTGTTCAATGTAAAATTTCTTTAAATGTAAACCATTAGAATTCCTTCGCCTACTGACTATAATGAACTTTTATGCTAGCACTGTATCTCCTATTAGTCAAGCCAAACTGGGTATAAAAACGAAGCTTCATAACAATCCACTTTCTTTTCTTTTTCTTTTTTTTGTTTGCTTAACCTTGTTTTTACCATTGTATGTAGCAAGTTTCTTGAAGACAACAATCCACTTTCTTAGAATGCAGAAGCTTGTTATTATATAAAGCTCCATGGCTGTGTTACCTTTCTCTTCTTCATCTGTCTTCTCTGCGTTGGCACTGGTCTTGACAACAGCACCTTTAGCAGACACAAAGTGGCCATCATTCAGAATCACATCCGATACCCAACAGCTGACACAATTCAAATTCTATGACACTAGAAGTTTTTGTAAAGGCCTGGGGAGCAAAAAATAAATGAGGAAACCGAGGCACTGATAAAAAACATTTTATTATCCCTAAATAAACAAAGATGTAAAACACTGATGTTCATATTTCTATTCTTTCCTACTCTAGGTCTCCTCCCCGTACCTCAATATCTAGTATTTCCCTCATTGAATCAGTACTTCTGAAATATTATAGAAAGATTATTAGAGCGATTAGTGATCGGAAAACTACCTTGATGCTCAAAAGAGGAATATCTATGCAAATTGTATTTTATCAATATGTGAACACACTGATGCCATTCAGATTCATGTATATAACAAATGAGCACCAAGACCAACAAAAAATATTCATGTATATAAATTTGTTTTTCTTTATTTGAGACAGAGTCTCACTCTTGGCCAGGGTGGAGTGTAGTGGTGCGATCTTGGCTCACTGCAACCTCTGCCTCCCGGATTCAAGAGATTCCACTGTCTCAGTATCTTGAATAGCTAGGATTATAGGTGTGCACCACCACACCCAGCAAATTTTTGTATTTTTAGTAGAGACAGGGTTTCACCATGTTGGTCAAGCTGGTTTTGAACTCTTGACCTCCGATAATCCGTCGGCCTCAGCTTCCCAAAGTGCTGGGATTACAGGTGTGAGCCATTATACCCAGCCTATAAATGATTCATAAAATCTATAGTCGAATGATACTATGGTTATACAAAAATCACACAAAAAAGATTTTAAGTGAATTTTGAGAAAGGCAGATGTTACATTTACTTCCTGTAATATTAAGTATATCAACAGTAATTTAATGGAAATCTTAAATTTTTGATAAATATGATTTAAGAATAAATAAACTGTCAGGTTGCTCATACTTTGTCTATCTCATCCCAAATTGAAGAACATTAAGAAAAAAATTAGTCTTTGTCAGTATAGTCCCATGGTTAGTAATTAGTCCCACTTAAGTATCCTCATTTTTTTCACCCCCTCCCTTGCTGTCAGTGTGCAATCCTCATTCTTATATTAAAAACACTTTGAAGCCAGATGTAGTAGCTCACTCCTGTAATCCCAACACTTTGGGAGGCTGAGGTGGGAGGACTGCTTGAGCCCAGGAATTAGAAACCAACCTGGGTAACATAGGGAGATCTCATCTCTACAAAAAATCAAAAATAAAAAATTAGTTGGGCATAGTGGGTTGTGCCAGTAGTCCCAGCTACTCAGAAGGCTGAGGCGGAGGATCACTTGAGTCTGGGAGGTTGAGGCTCCAGTGAACCATGATAGCACTACTACACTCCGGCCTGGGCAACAGAGCAAGACCCTGTCTCTTAAAAAGTAAACAAATAAACATAAAAAAATTAAAACACTTTGGTCACATAATCCAGTTTGTTGGTTCACAAATCAAATGGTTACCAGTATCTGCCAATGCCCTGCCTAGTACAAATAGTTTTTTTTCTTTCCAGACAGCTGTTATGCCAAAACAGAAATACTGAAGGAAATCACATTTGTTTTCAAACTAGCTGTTAGTTACTTACCATTGGCATCTGATTTGATTTTCTCTTCCTTAAGATGCAAGTTGCTCAACTAAATGGAGAATATGGGGGAGGGGGAAAGTATCAGGAAAACCACTTAAAAGATTTGGTATCAACAGAGCCTCCCTAATCAAGCTGGGGATAAAACAGCCATTCTCAAGGTATATTCATTAGGACCAATTCATTAGGTTGTTCTGTTTACTAAATGTCTGATGAGAATAAACAACATTTCTCATAAATACATCAGTGGAAAAAATGCTCCAAATCTGTACCTTCTACTTACAATTCTAGGAGAGAAATATAATTTGTGAGTTTGCTTAATGCCCTGATTATAAACTCTCTGTAGCATATTATTAGAGTTGTCATTCTCTCATATTTCTTTGGTGTGTGTGTGTCGGGGGGAATGGCTCCATTCCAAATCATATTTCAAACAAGGAAATTTAAAGAGATTTTGAAAATGCAGTCATAATTTGGAGAACTGGGAAAGGAGGACTGCAACAAAAAGCATCTGTGAGGCCAGGTGTGGTGGCACTTGCCAGCACTTTGGGAGGCCGAGGCGGGCAGATAACCAGGTCAAGAGATTGAGACCATCCTGGCCAACATGGTGAAACCCTGTTTCTACTAAAAATACTAAAATTAGCTGGGTGACTATAGGCACTTGCCTATAGTCCCAGCTACTTGGAAGGCTGAGGTGAGAATCGCTTGAACCCAGGAAGCAGAGGATACAGTGAGTCGAGATTGAGCCACTGCACTCCAGCCTGGGTAACAAGAGCGAAACTCCGTCTCAAAAAAAAAAAAAAAGAAAAGAAAAAGAAGAAAAGCATGTGTGGGTAGGCATCAGTCATGCTGCAACTTTCAAGACATAAGACCACAGCGTGCTGATGTGCAGACTCATATTCAAGTCACCTTTTGCTGGTGTCTGATGTAGTTGGGAATGGCCTGGTGCATTGTGACACACTGTGTAATCAAAATACCCACTGGGGTGAAGTGAGAATAGAAAGGAAGAGGCAGAGCAGAGACATTTCAAAGAATGAATTATTAAGACTTTGATCGAATACTGTACATTAGAGATATCCTAGCAGGTCTTATCTCCCCTATTAGAATGCATATACTTTCCTGACAGGGATTGTTTCATTTTTTACTGCTCCTTGAGGAGCAGGGCTACCCTACAGGAAATATGCCCAGAGTAGTAGACTATTTTTAGTTTTTGGATGTAGCACAGAGCAAACTAAGTGCTCTAGTTGTAAATTTTTATTTAAAAAAAATTTTTTTTTTTAAAGGTCAGAAAGCATTCAGAAGTCTCGGACCACAGCACAGGGATTAAATGGAAACTCTGGCGTGAGTAAGTAACCCTTCAAGCTAAAGCTAACCCTAATCACAAAATATCAAGCAAGGCATCATCTAATAAAAATTAAAAAAAAAAAAAGAAAATCACAACCTAACAGTTCTTTCTTTTTTTTCTGCAGACAGGGTCTCACTCTGTTGCCCAGGTTAGAGTGGTGCAGTGGCATGATCATGGCTCACTGAAGCTTCAACCTCCTGAGGCTCAGGCAGTCCTCCCACCTCAACCTCCCAAGTAGCCAGGACTACAGGAGCTCACCACCATGCCTGGCTAATTTTTTTTTGGCGGGGGGGTGGGGACAGAGTCTTACTCTGTTGCCAGGCTGGAGTCCAGTGGTACGATCTCGGTTCACTGCAACCTCTGCCTCACGGGTTCAAGCGATTCTCCTGTCTCAATCTCTGGAGTAAGTGAGATTACAGGCACATGCCACCATGCCCAGCTAATTTTCGTATTTTTAGTAGAGACAGAGTTTCACCATGTTGGCCAGGATGGTCTCGATCTCTTGACCTTGTGATTGCCCACTGCAGCCTCCCAAAGTGCTGGGATTACAGGCATGAGCCACTGCACCTGGCCTGCCCAGCTAATCTTTTATTTATTGTAGAGTAAGAATCTTACTGTGTTGCTCAGGCTGGTGTTGAGCTCCTGGGCTCAAGTGATCCTCCAGCCTCAGCCTCTCCAAGTGCTGGGATTAGAAATGTAAACCACTGCATCAGGCTGCATTTCTGCTGTCCTTCTAAGTTCAAGAACAGGGGAAAAGGGAAAGACAGTAGACAGGGGAAAACAAAAAAATGTTTTAATGAGTGGTTTGTTGGGAATGGAGGAGCCCCATTTCTCTTCACGGAAATGGATCGGAAGTTTCTGTTGTCTTTTTGCTTTGGTACTGGGAGAGAGGAAGCAGAAAGGGAACACAGTGGAGAGATCAGAAAAAAGGAAATTAACAAAAAGGAAATCATTCAACTGGAGAAGGCCAATTGAAAAAAAAAAAAGAAATTATAAAGCAGTAAAAATCATTCACTAATTCTGAAGGATAAAGAACACACAATGGGGGAGGGTAGTTGGGGATAGCATGCTGGGCTTAATACCTAGGTGATGGTTTGATAGGTGCGGCAAACCCCCATGGCACATTTTACCTATGTAACAAACCTGCATGTCCTGCACATCTACCCCAGAACTTAAAAAAAAGTAAAAATAAAAAAAAACAACAAACAACTGGGAGCAGTGGCTCACGCCTGTAATCCCAGCACTTTGGGAGGCTGAGACAGGTGGATCACTTGAGGCCAGGAGTTCGAGACCAGCCTGACTGACATGGCGAAACAGCATCTCTACTGAAAATACAAAAATTAGCTGGGGGTGATGGCACATGCCTGCAATTCTAGCTTCTCGGGAGGTTGAGGCAGGAGAATCGCTTGAACTTGGGAAGTGGAGGCTGCAGTGAGCTGAGATCGTGCCACTGCACTCCAGCCTGGGCGACAAGAGTGAAACTCCACCTCTAAGTAAATAAATAAATAAATAGACTGCTCACATCCTGCCAATTAACCTGGTCTAGTACTCAGGGCTGTTAAAAAGAGAAAGAGAGGCTGGGCGCTGTGGTTCATGCTGCTAATCTTAGCACTTTGGGAGCTGAGGTGGGTGGACTGCTTGAGCTCAGGAGTTTCAGACCAGCCTGGGCAACGTGGCAAAACCCCATCTCTACAAAAATACAAAAACTAGCCAGTCGTGGTGGCATACTTCTGTAGCCCCAACTACTCGGGAGGCTGAGGTGGGAAAATTTCTGGAGCCTGGGAAGTCAAGGATGAAGTGAGCATGAAGATGCCACTGCACTCCAGCCTGGATGACAACAAGACCCTGTCTCAAAAAAAACTTTTTTTTTTTTTTAATAGCAAGTGTACAGGAGTAAAGTTAACAGTACTCATTCCTATGGTAATAATTACTATCTAAAATAAATGACAGAGACCTGAAGTTTAAACGAGTTAATGAGGTATAAATGAGTTAGAAATAACCATTACCATTTTCTTTTTGTTTATTTTTTGAGACGGAGTTTTGCTCTTGTTGCCCAGGCTAGAGTGTAATGGTGGAATCTCGGCTCACTGCAACCTCTGCCTCCTAGGTTTAAGCGATTCTCCTGCTACAGCCTCGCAAGTAGCTGGGATTACAGGCATGCACCATCACGCCTGGCTAATTTTATTTTTATTTTTTTTAGACGGAGCCTCAGTTGCCCAGGCTGGAGTGCAGTGGCACAATATCAGCTCAATGCAACCTCCACCTCCTGGGTTCAAGTGATTCTCCTGCCTCAGCCTCCCAGTAGCTGGGATTAGAGGTACCTGCCACCATGCCTGGCTAATTTTTTTGACTTTTTAGTGGAGACAGGAATTCACCATGTTGGCCAGGTTGGTCTTGAACTTCTGACCTCAGGTGATCCACCGGCCTTGGCCTCCCAAACTGCTGGGATTCCAGGCGTGAGCCACCACATCTGGCCCATATTTTTAATATTTTTAATATTCAACAATAAAAGAACATACAACAATGAAAGGATCATTTTTTAAAAATTATTTTTACTTATTTATTTTTTTTCAGACTGAGTCTCACTCTGTTGCCCAGGCTGGAGTGTAGTGGCATTATCATGGCTCATTGCAGTCTCAACTTCATAGGATCAAGGATCCTCCTGCCTCACCCTTCCAAGCAGTTGGGACTACTGGTGTCTGCCACCACACTGGGCTAACATTCTTTTGTTGATACATTGTTCAACTCAAAGTTAACAGAGTAAAATGAAATGTATAGGAAAAGGTGGTAGCAACACTATAAATAAAAGTAATAGATGTCCTTTTGATTACAATGTATCAGAATTCTGATGAGGTTCTCGTAGAATCTACAAGCTACACAGTCTTTACTTGGCTGTAAGGATCTCAAAGCCTACAACATAAAAGCAGCACTAAAGTTTGCATTACCCACCTTAGTGTCAGGGAACTGACTGCTGAAACTTACGTTGAAAGAGTTAGTTCAGATACCTTTCTTTGCTCTATTTATTTGAATCAAAAGAAAAAAACAATTTTTCTTGCAACTTGATTGGAAACCATTTTGAAATCAAGAAAACTAATGAAAAGGCAAGCCAGACAAATAGACAAAAACTCCCACCATTTCCAAATTGCTCAAAGCCCTACTTTTATAATAGCCAGAATTTTAAGTGCCGTTAATATTTTAGTTTTTAAGATGTCAAAATAATTGAGAACTATTCAGTTACACTTCATTTTATTCAAAAGCTACTTGAGAACAGATTCTTGAAACATAAGAAGGAAGAGGCTGGGCATGGTAGCTCACGTCTGTAGTCCCAGCACTTTGGGAGGTTGAGGAAGGCGGATCACCTGAGATTGGGAGTTTGAGACTAACCTGACCAACACGGAGAAACCCCATCTCTACTAAAAATACAAAAAATTAGCCAGGCATAGTGGCACATGCCTATAATCCCAGCTACTTGTGAGGCTGAGGCAGGAGAATTGCTTGAACTTGGGAGGCGGAGGATGCAGTGAGCTGAGATCATGCCACTGCATTCCAGCCTGGGCAACAAGAGCTAAACTCTGTCTCAAAAAAAAAAAAAAAAAGAAGAAGAAGAAGAAGGAAGGGAGAAGAAGGAGAAGGAGGAGAAGGAGAAAGAAAGAAGAAGGAGGAGGAGGAGGAAGAGGCAGCGGCAGCAGAAGAACAAGAAAAAGGGGAGGAGGGGGGAAGAGGAGGAGGAGGAGGAGGAGGGAAGAAGAAGAAAGGAAGAAGGAGAAGGAAGAAGGAGAAGGAAAAGGAGAAAGAAGAAAGAGAAGGAAGAAGGAAAAGAAGAGGAAGAAGAAGGAAGAAGGAGAAGAGAAGAAGGAAGAAGAAGAAGGAGGAGGAGGAGAAGGAGGAGGAGGAGGAGGCGGCAGTGGCAGCAGAAGCAGAAGAACAAGAAAAGGGAGGAGGGGGGGGGAAGAGGAGGAGGAGGGAAGAAGAAGGAAGAAGGAGAAGGAAGAAGAAGGAGAAGGAGAAAGAAGAAAGGAGAAGAAGAGAGGAAGAAGGAAGAAGAAGAAAGAAGAAGAAGGAAGAAGAAGAGAAGGAAGAAGAAGAAAGAAAGAAAAAGGGCCGGGCGCGGTGGCTCAAGCCTGTAATCCCAGCACTTTGGGAGGCCGAGGCGGGTGGATCACAAGGTCAAGAGATAGAGACCATCCTGGTCAACACGGTGAAACCCCGTCTCTACTAAAAATACAAAACATTAGCTGGGCATGGTGGTGCGTGCCTGTAATCCCAGCTACTCAGGAAGCTGAGGCAGGAGAATTGCCTGAACCCAGGAGGTGGAGGTTGCGGTGAGCCGAGATCGCGCCATTGCACTCCAGCCTGGGTAACGAGAGCGAAACTCCGTCCCCCGCCAAAAAAAAAAAAAAAGAAAAAGAAAAGAAAAAGGAAGAAGAAAGGAGGAGGGGGAGGGGGAGGGGGAGGAAAGAAGAAGAAACATTTAATGGTAAATGAACCATCCTGAATAGGGATCATTTTAGGCAAAATTGTGAGGTAGGAGATTTAGAAAGTCCTACTCATCAGTCTTTGGCCTCTAAATTGAAAAAGAGGGCCAAGCTGAAGTGGGAGGATCACTTGAGGCCAGGAGTTTGAGACGAGTCTGGGCAACATAGTGAGACTCCACCTCTATAAAGATGAAAAATAAACATATCGGCAGGACACAATGGCTTGTGCCTTTAATCCCAGCATTTTTGGATGCTGAGGAGGGAAGATCCCTTGAACTCAAGGAGTTCAAGACCAGCCTGGGCAAAAAAGCAAGACCCCCACCTCCTAAAAAATAAATAGGCCAGGCACGGTGGCTCATGCCTGTAATCCCAGCACCTTGGGAGGCCGAGGTGGGTGGATCACCTGAGGTCAGGAGTTCGAGACCAGCCTGACATGGTGAAACCCTGTCCTCTACTTTAAAAGTGCAAAAAAATTAGCCAGGCATAGTGGCACCTTTAATCCCAGCTACTTGGGAGGCTGAGGCAGGAGAATCACTAGAACCCAGAAGGCAGAAGTTGCAGTAAGCCAAGATTGTGACATTGCACTCCAGCCTGGGCAAAAGAGTGAGACTCTGTGTCAAAGAAAATAAATAAGTAAAATAAATAAATAATAAATTTAAATACATTTTAAAATAAAATAAGTAAAAAATATTAGCAGGGCATGGTGGCATGTGCCTGTAGTTCCAGCTACCAGGAAGGCTGAGGTGGGAAGATTGCTTGAGCACAGGAGTTCCAGGTTACAGTGTGCTATGATCTTGCCACTACATTCCAGCCCGGGTGACAGAGTGAAACCCCATCTCTATTAAAAAAAATATATACACACACACACACACGCCAGGCACAGTGGCTCACGCCTATAATCCCAGCAATTTGGGAGGCTGAGGTGGGCAGATCACCTGAGGTCGGGAGTTAGAGACTAGCCTGACCAACATGGAGAAATCCCATCTCTACTAAAAATACAAAATTATCCAGGCATGGTGGTGTATGCCTGTAATCCCAGGTACTCAGGAGACTGAGGCAGGAAAATCACTTGAACCTGGGAGGCAGAGGTTGTGGATGATTTGAGATCATGCCATTGTACTCCAGCCTGGGCAACAAGAGCAAAACTCCATCTCAAAAAAATACATATATAATATGTATATTTTTATGCTTGTCTGTGTGTATGTGTGTATATATGTGTATATATATGTGTGTGTATGTGTATATATATGTATATGTGTGTATATATGTGTACGTATATATATACACACACACACACATATATACACACACATACACACACATATATATACATACAACCAGGTGTGGTGGCTCACGCCTGTAATCCTAGTACTTTGGGAGGCCGAGGTGGGTGGATTGCCTGAGCGCACGTGTTTGAGACCAGTGTGGGCAACATGATGAAACCCTGTCTCTACTGAAATACAAAAATTAGCTGGGCATGGTGGCATGTGCTTGTAGTCCTACCTACTTAGGAGGTTGAGGCATGAGAATCGCTTGAACCCGGGAAGTGGAGGTTGCAGTAAGCCTAGATGGTGCCACTGCACTCCAGAATAGCACTGCGAGACTCTGTCTCCAAAAAAATTTTTAAAAAGTGCCATTCATAGACAATACTAAATATGTAACCTCAAAGAAAATACTAATCTTAAAGATTAATGATGCAGCTTCTTTGGAAAACATCCTGGCCATTCCTCACAAGTTAAACACAGAGCTACTATATAATCTAGCAGTTCCACTTCTAGATATATACCCAAGTATTGAAACTATACATCCACACAAAAACTTGTACATTAATTGATCAAAAGCAACATTATTAATAGTAGCTAAAAAGTAGAAATAATCCAAATGTCCAGAAGTTGATGAATGGATAAATAAAATCTGGTATATTTATACAATGGAATATTATTTAGCAACAATAAAGTACTGATAACATGCTACAACTAATGAACCTTAGTTCATTATACTAAGTAAAATAAGCCAGTCACAAAGGATCACATACCATGATTCCATTTATATGAAATGTTTAAAAGAGGCAAATCTAAAGAGACAGAAAGTAGATTAGTGGTTGCCTAGAGCTGGGGAGTTTGGAGGGAAGCAGGGAGTGATTGCTAATATGTAGAGTTTGCTTTTGAGGTGATGAAAATGTTCTAAAATTGACTGTGATATAAGCTACACACCTCTGAATAGACAAAAAGTCAGTGAACTGTACCCTTTAATGTCCTAATAATAGGGTTCCAAAATTCTGTTTCATAAAATGCAGGAATTTGTTGTTGTAAGGTTAATAAAATGGCTGGTTTGGGCCTGCTAAAAACAGCAGGAGTTAATCATTTTACACCTGAGTTTTTATTATCACTGGATAATTATGAGTTTCTGTTCTATCTGAAAGATAGTTCTGTGACGCAAACTCAAGCCAAAAAGAAAATGACAAAGCTACCACTCCCAACAAACCCTCTTAGGCACACTAATAGGTTAAAACAATGACAATTTAACCTGACGTGAATGGCCAGGCCCGTGGCTCATGCCTGTAATCCCAGCACTTTGGGAGGCCGAGGCAGGTGGATTGCTTGAGCCCAGGAACTCAAGACTGGCCTGAGCAACATGGTGAAACCCTATTTCTACAAAAAGTACAAAAATTTGCCAGGTGTGGTAGTGCACACCTGTAGTCCCAGCTACTTTCAGGGCTGAGGTAGGGAGGACTGCATGAGCCTGGGAGGTCGAGGGTGCAGTGAGCCACAAACATACCACTGCACTCCAGCCTGGGTGACAAAGTTAGATCCTATCTCAAAAATAACAACAACAACAACCACAACAATAATTAAAAAAAAAAACTGACCTAACAAGAAGTTAGTTAAAATAGTTAAAACTCTCAAAAATAATAAAAAATAATTTTTTTAATTAAAAATCTCTCAGAACTACTTGAAATACAGATTTATCTCTATGCTGACTAATGATGTCATTTTTTTCTAAGTGTATACTGTGCCTTGAGATATTGGCTAATAAAAATATGAAGCCAGCACAAGGAAACACAGGAAAGTGTTATTTCATTTTTATCTCAGCCTTTATTTTGTATTTGCTTGACAACGTACATAATATATTTAGTAAATAACAAAACAGTAAAGTATGTGATTGCTAAATAGATATGTACATATTGAGAGTGAATGGTCGAAGGTTTCTTTGCAACAGAGCCATGTAACAGAATAACAAACTACACAGTTCCTTTACTCATTTAACAATGCCTGCCAGGTTAGGCCTGAGAAATGCTCAGATGGATAAGGGCCACAGTTAAGGGAGGGGATGACATAATGAAAACAGGAGCATTAAGTGGAAGTAGGTGTTCTGAGTGCTGAGACCTCCCTCACCCTTTTCTCTACCCTAGATTCCAGAACACTGAGTCAGACCTCCACCATCTAGGCAGGAGATTAGAGGATCCCTCTCTGCAAAATCTGGCCAGAACTGGGAAAGTTCTCAGGACACTGATATGGGCCGCTAAAGATACACAGTTAAGGTCAGAATAGACAAGTCCCACTCATGGGTTTAGAGCTTCCACTTATCTTTGTAGTCACCCACTTCTAAATATGAATGGCCAAGCAAGGATTATAGACATCTGAGAAATAGTCATCATGAAAAAGTAGACACGGAAATATGTAGATAAAACACGCTGCACATGAAACAGAAACTGGGCAGAGAGAAGAATAAAAATATCCTCCAAATGATGAGGATGTTATGACCATGAAAGCAGTACAGGGTATTGTCTGTAAAAAAGGAACAGTAAAGGAAGAAGAAAAAAGTTCCTGAAATTAAAAACATGATAGTAGAAGTGAAAATGAAATACACTAGACAGTAGTTGAGAAAATTTCCCAGGAAATATAGAAAAAAAGAAAAAAAAAGAGACAAAGATGAAAAATAGAAGAAAAAGAAAACTAAAAGAACACAAAAAGAACTAATCATTTAAAAACTGACAAATTAGGTTAATCAAAATTGAAAATGTCTATTATTTGAAAAGTATTGTTGAAAAAAGACAAGTTGTAGTTTGGAAGAATATATGCAAAACATATCCGATAAAGTATTTATCATGCCTGTTATCCATCCCAGCACTCTGGGAGGCCAAGGTGGGTGGATTGCTTGAACCCAGGAGTTCAAGACCAGCCTGGGCAATATGGCAAAACCCTGTCTTTACAAGAAATACAAACATTAGCCAGAGGTGGCGCATGACTGTGTTCTCAGTTCTCTGGTGGCTGGGTGGGAGGATCCCTTGAGCCCAGCGGGTGGATGTTTCAGTGAGCCAAGGTCGTGCCACTGCACTCTAGCCTTGGTGACAGAGTGAGACCCTGTATCAGAAAAAAAAAAAAAAAAAAAAAAAAAAAAAAGAACTTCTATGCAGAATATATGAAGAACCTTCCCAACTAAAAACAAAAACAATCCTACTTTATTTTATTTTTTTATTTTACAATCCTACTTTAAAAATGGGCAAAAGATTTGAAAAGCCACTTCAAAGAAGTTACATAGATGGCAAATAAGCACATGAAAGATTTTCAACATCATTAGTCATTAGGGAGATATGTAAGTTAAAACCACAATAAGGCACCATCATGTACCTATTAGAATGAAAGAAACTGGCCGCGCGCAGTGACTCAGGCCTGTAATCCCAGCACTTTGGGAGGCCGAGGCGGGTGGATCATGAGGTCAAGAGATTAAGACCATCCTGGTCAACATGGTGAAACCCCGTCTCTACTAAAAATACAAAAAATTAGCTGGGCATGGTGGCGCGTGCCTGTAATCCCAGCTACTCAGGAGGCTGAGGCAGGAGAATTGCCTGAACCCAGGAGGTGGAGGTTGCGGTGAGCCGAGATCGCGCCATTGCACTCCAGCCTGGGTAACAAGAGCGAAACTCCGTCTCAAAAAAAAAAGAATGAAAGAAACTGTGACAATTCTGTGCTGCATGTGGGGAATTTGAAGCTCTCATCCACTGCTATTGGGAATTCAAAATGGTACACTTTGGAAAACAGTTTTGCATATAAAGTTACACACCACATAATGCAGTAAATCCTACTCTTCAGTATTGACTGTACCCAAGAGAAATCCAAACATATGTCCATACAAAAATCTGTACCTTAATTTATAGAGTAGCTTTCTTCATAATTGTCTCAGACTGAAAAATACCCAAGAGGCCATCAACAGAAGAATAAGCAAACTGTGTGTATCCACAATGCAATTCTACTCAGCAATAAAAGCAAAAGACTACGATACATGCAACTTGGTTGAATTCCAAATCCATACTACTAAGTGGAAGCAGCCAGACTTTTCAAAAGGTTACATATGATATGGTTCCATTTTATGACATCTTGGAAAAGGCAAAACTATAATGACAGAAAACATATCAGCAGTTGCCAGAGAAGGGTGAAAAGTGGGAGCGAACTATAAGAAGCTGTAGTTCTTTGTAGAGATGATTTATGTGTTAACTGTGGTGGTGGTTACAGCAACTGTATGCTTTTGTCAAAATATATTCAACTGTTAACTAACAAAGTTTAATTTTACTCTATGTAAATTATACCTCCACAAGCCTGACTTTTAAAAAATTAAAGGGCTGGCTGGGCACCGTTGCCTCATGCCTGTAATCCTAGCACTTTGGGAGGCCGAGGCAGGCCGATCACTTGAGGTCAGGAGTTTGAGACCAGCCTGGCCAACATGGTTAAACCCCGTCTCTACTGAAAATACAAAAATTAGCCGGGCATGGTGGTGCATGCCTGTAATCCCAGCTACTAGGGAGGCTGAGGCAGGAGAATCACTTGAACTCAAGAGGCAGATGTTGCAGTGAGCCAAGATCAAGCCTTTGCACTCCAGCATGGGGGACAAGAGTGAAACTTCATCCCCCACCGCCAAAAAAAAAAAAAAAAAAAAAAATTAAAGGGCCAATCCAACAGATCTAACATTCATCTAATAAGAGTTCTGGGAAAAGCCATGCAGTGGTATACACCAGGAGTCCGAGCTACTAGGGAGGCTGAGGCAGGAGGATCCCTTGAGCCCAGGAGTTCAAGGTTGTAGTACACTATGATTGTGCCTGTGAATAGCTACTGTACTCCAGACTGGGCAACACAGAGAGATCCTGTCTTAAAAAAAAAAAAAAAAGAGAGAGCGAGCGAGCGAGCTCTGGAAAACAGGGAATTAAGAAAAAACAAAAGGAGAAGAAATCAACAATGAAATTATTCAAGGAAAGTTCTCATAACTGAAGAATAAGAGTTTTTCAGATTGAAAGTACCCATACCCAGGAGCCAGTAATATGGATGAAAATACACCCATACCAAGACATGTCACCATGAATTTTCTGAATATTTAAGACAAACAGAAGATTCTCCAGAATTAGAAAGGGGAAAACAAGTCATATCAAGAATCAGGATGGTCTCAAACATTGCAACAACAAATACAGAAATCTAGAAGGCAATGGAACAATACTTTTAAAATTTGGCAAGAAAATAATTTTCAACCTACAATTCTATACCCAGCTAAACTATCATCCAAATTACAGGGCAAAATAAGATTTTTTTAAGACATTCAATATTCTTAAGGTAATTTACTTCCCATACACCTCCAGAAAGCTGACAGATGACTGCACTAAAATAAGTAATAAGAGAGATGAAGAGTGGGGGTATAGAAAGGAAGGAATCCAGGAGAACCAAAAGACAAGAGAAAGGAAGAAGAAATCTGCAGAATGAGGCTGAAGGGAAATTTGCTCTGTTCCCCTCTATCCTTCAATATGAACTGTGCTCTAAAGACAGGAGTAACTAGTCCAATTTGAAGCAGACCTAAAAGGCCTGGGAGAAATAGAATTGTTAGAATATTTGATGAGTCTAAGCATCCTGAGATTAAACTTAGACAACTGGAAGAGAGTTTGGGGTTGAATTGATAACTAAGAAAAAAAAAAAAAAAGCAAAAACGTGAGGCAATTAAGAATTCCAAGTGGCCTGGCACAGTGGCTCATGCCTGTAATCCCAGCACTTTGGGAGGCTAAGGCAGGTGGATCATGAGGTCAGGATTTCGAGACCAGCCTGGCCAACATGACAAAACCCCGTCTCTACTAAAACTACAAAAAATTAATTGGGCATGGTGGCATCTGCCTTTAATCCCAGCTACTTGGGAGGCTGAGGCAGGAGAATTGCTTGAACCAGGACCTGGGAGGTGGGGGTTGCAGTGAGAGGAGATCGCGCCACTGTACCCCAGCCTGGGCTACAGAGTGAGACTCTGAAAAAAAAAAAAAATCCAAGTAAAATAAATATTATAGAAAAGTAAAAGTCCAGGCGAAGTGGCTCACGCATGTAATCCCAACACTGGGAGGCCAAGGTCGGAGCTTGGCTTGAGCCCAGGAGGTCGAGACCAACCTGGGTAATATAGTGAGACCTCATCTTCACAAAAAATTAAAAAGTTAGCTGCGCATGGTGGCACATGCTTGTAGTCCTGGCTACTCAGGAGGCTGAAGTGGGAGGATCACTTGAGCCTGGAAGACCAAGGTTTTAGTTAGCAAAAGATTGTGCTAATACACTCCAGCCTAGGTGACAGAGCGAGATGCTCTCTCAAAAAATATATATGAAGAAAGAAAAAAAAAGAGGCCGGGCATGGTGGCTCACACCTGTAATTCCAGTACTTTGGGAAGCTGAGGTACATAGATCACTTGCACCCAGGAGGCCGAGACCAGCCTGGGCAACATGGCAAGACCCCATCTCTACCAAAAAAAAAAAACAAAAAAATTAGGCATAGTGGTACATGCCTGCAGTCCCAGTTACACAGGAGGCTGAGGTGGGAAGATATGGCTTGAGCCCAGGAGACAGAGATTGTAGTGAGCCAAGATCACTCCACTGCACCCCAGCCAGGGCAACAGAGTGTGACCCTGTTTCCACAAATAAGGAGTTACCTCTGGGGAGGAAAAAAATGGCAGGAACCATTGTTTTTAAAATCACTTGGCCTTTAAATGATGTGTATACACAACTTACTTTTTAATCAGCTATAAAAAATAAAAGACAAAGTTCTCATTCTTGAGGAAGTCATAGAAATAAGTACTAAAAGAAGTAGGTTCAAAGCCTACTAAAATTTAAAATGTTTCCTTGGGAGAAATTAATTCTATGCAGTAGTGTTTAATACATATCTTGCTTACCATGTGTCACGCCCAGAAAAAAGAACAAAGTGAAGCGGGTGAGAAAAGGAATTGCTGACTGCCAGACCTACTGGGTCCATCATTCATCACTGTGTAAGCAGACAACTATGAGCAAAGACATGGTCCCTGAGCCAAAGAAGCTCTGAATGCAGAGGTGGAAAATGACACCTAAAATGGCTATTTAGGAAGATTGCCTGAGGCCAGGAGTTCCAGACCAGCCTGGGAAACCTAGCAAGACCATGTTTTATTTCAATTAAAAGCAAACAAACAAAACACAATCTAGGGTGATGAGTGTAAACTATGATCATTCCTGTTCCAGGAAGACTGACAGGCGGCTGACCACTTTAGCGATAGGAGCACTCACCTGTACTTACGTAACGCGGAGGCGGCTGCGTAAACAAAGCCAGCTCGGGGTCCGGGCTCCATCCCTATCCTCCCACCACCCCATCCTGGCTCTAATCAACCTAGGAAGCATCCTTTCGCAGGGATCAAATACCCAGCCATAACTAGTCCCTTGATCCTTTCAGGGCTGAAGCCAACTCACCGACTCGGCCGCTGCTTCCTGCTCGTCGACCGCGAGGGCCCATGAGTCAGTGGCCATGGTCCCGGGCGCGGGTGGGACACTCGGCCTGGCGGATTCGAGGGATGGCACGGTGTGCTGATGGGAGGTTTCGGGGGTTCACGGCAGCCTCTGCTCCAGCCCCACTACAAAGCTCCAGACCGGAAGCGGCGCGCAACAATGACGTCGGAGGCCGCTCCTGTTTGGCCACCCCTTGCCCACTTTGGGCCGTTGCTCTGTCACCCTCAGACTCAACCGCGGGCAGGGCAGGCTTTCCTATTGAGCTGAGATAGTTATCCTAAAATGCCTAACCTCTGGTCAGCTTGGCTCTCTAACCAAAGAACAAAATCAGATTCCCGCCCAACACAGTGGCAGAGAAGGCACTACCACAGATTAAATACATCAAAACAGAAAACCATTACCAATAGTCACCAAAACGCAAAACAAGCAGAGAGCTATTTCCCTGATTTTCACATTGGTAATTTAAAATGTCCAGGTGTTGGCAATCAGCCCTGTCAAGCCATTTGGTTAAAAGCCTGTCCCACTGACAATGTAACAATACCACTTACAGGAATTTAGTTTTGAAAATACTCAAGGAAGGTGCCAGGGCAAAGTGTTCCAGTAGAGCATCAGAGACAAGAAAGAGCAAGGAGAGCTGTGGAACTGAAAAGACACAGCTCCTGGGAGAATCGACAAGAGCCAGGCATGAAAAGGGCCAATCAGAGCAGTCTAAGGAGTAAATGCGTGACTTTTAGACTTAGCTGGCCTGTGTTAGAATCTCAGCTCACTTGAGTTGACCACGATGCAGTCCTATGCATGTAACAAAATCGCACCTGCATTCAAAAATTGGTATCCCAGGAAGAGGAACTGCAATTCGCCTATGTAAGGGTTATATAATTGGGAGCATGTTAAAAAGGAAGAAAACAGCCAGTTGTGGTGGCTCGTGCATGTAATCCCACAATTTTTTGAGGCCGAGGTGGAAGCATCACTTGAGCCTGGTAGGTCAAGGCTGCAGCGAACCATGATAGTACCACTGCACTCTAGCCTGGATGACAGAGCGAAACCCTGTCTCCAAAACATAAAATATTAAATTAAAATAGTAAAATTACTAAATAGAGCTAGGTGTGGTTGCTCACACCTGTAATCTCAGCACTTGTGTGGGTTTTTTTGTTTTTTTGAGACATAGTCTTGCTCTTTTGCCAGGCTGGAGTGCAGCGGCTCCATCTCAGCTCACTGGAACCTCCATGTCCCAGGTTCAAGCAATTCTCCTGCCTCACCCTCCCAAGTAGCTGGGATTACAAGTGTGTGCCACCACATCCAGCTAATTTTTGTATTTTTAGTAGAGACAAGGTTTCACCATGTTGGCTACGATAGTCTCCATCTCCTGACCCATGAGTCAGTGGCCATGGTCCTGGGCACGGGTGGGACGCCCGCCTCGGCCTTCCAAAGTGCTGGGATTACAGGTGTGAGCCACAGCACCCGGCCTCATTTTGTTGTTTTAAGATAGAACCAAGTCTTACTATGTTGTCCAGGCTTGTCTCGAACTCTTGGGTTCAAGTGATCCTCCTACCTCCACCTCCCAAAGTGCCAGGATTGGCCAGGCACAGTGGCTCACATGTGTAATCCCAGCACTTTGGGAGGTGGAGGTGGAGGTGGGAGGAGTGCTTGAGTCCAGGAATTTGAAAACAATCTGGCCAACATAGCAAGGCTTTATTCCTACACAAGAAAAATTTAAAAATTAGCCAGGTGTGGTGGCACATGCCTGTAGTTCCAGCTACTTGGGAGGCGTAAGTGGGAGGATCATTTGAGACCAGGAGGTTGAGACTGCAGTTAGCGGTGTTTGTGCCACTGCTCTCCAGCCTGGGCAACAGAGTGAGACTCTGCCTCATAAACAAACAAATAAATAGGAAAATATGTCCTGGGCTTTTAGTAGATGTAAAATAAGGATTAAGTGAAACAATTGCTTTCTCCTAACTAGAATCAAACAAGCTTCTCTTCCCTTGTTATCCCTAGAAACTACACATTTTCCTACAATCGGAAAAAAATAAGTCCCAACCTCTTTCATTTTGCCCATATTACACAACAATAAGTTAATTTCAAGCCATGAGCCTGGGCACAGTGGCTCACATCAGTAATTACAGCACTTTGGGAGGCCAAGGTGGGTGGATCACCTGAGGTCAGGAGTTCGAGACAGGCTTGGCCAACATGGTGAAGCCCCATATCTACTAAAATATAAAAATGAGCCAGGTGTGGTGGTGCATACCTGTAATCCCAGCTATTCAGAGACCAGCTTGGCCAGCAGGATAAAACCCCATCTCTACTAAAAATATAGAAATTAGCTGGGCATGGTAGTGCACATCTGTAATCCTAGCTACTCGAGAGGCTGAGGCAGGATAATTACTTGAACTCAGGAGGCAGAGGTTGCAGTGAGATGAGATCGCACCATTACACACTCCAGTTTCATTCTTGAATGAAACTCTGTTTAAAAATAAAATAAAATAAATAGACTAGGTTCGGTGGCTCATGTCTGTAATCCCGGCACTTTAGGAGGCTGAGGTAGGCAGATGATGAGGTCAGGAGATTGAGACCATCCTGGCCAACATGGTAAAACACCATCTTGGCTAGGTGTGGTGGCTAACGCCTGTAATCCAAGCACTTTGGAGGCCAAGGCGGGTGGATCACCTGAGGTCGGGAGTTC
>NW_022436955.1:17608107-17611503 GCF_009761245.1 Sapajus apella
CAAAAATTAGCTGGGCATGGTGGCGCACGCCTGTAGTCCCCGCTACTCGGGAGGCTGAGACAGGAGAATTGCTTGAACCCGGGAGGTGGAGATTGCAGTGAGCCGAGATCATGCCATTGCACTCCAACCTGGGTAATAAGAGAAACTCTGTCTCAAAAATAAAAATAAAAAAACAAAAAAAATGTCATCTTTACTAAAAATACAAAAAATAGCCGGGCGTGGTCACACACACCTGTAGACCCAGCTACTTGGGAGGCTGAGGCAAGAGAATCTCTTGAACCTGGGAGGTAGAGGTTGCAGTGAGCCAAGATTGCACCACTGCACTCCAGCCCAGCGACAGAGTGAGACTTCGTCTCAAATAAATAAATAAATAAATAAATAAATAAATAAAAAAGCTATGGTGGATTATCTGTGGAATTTTACCTGTAGTGTAGGAGTAAAAACGTTTTGAAAAAGGGTAAAGCAGTTCCAGAGAACACTCTACTTGCTGTGACTCTTTTTTCCTGCATGCTCACAGGGTTAACCGCAGAAGAGGTTTTTGGTTTTTTTCTTTATTTTTGAGACAGTCTCACTCTGTTGCCCAGGCTGGAGAGCAGTGGCGCAATTTTGGCTCACTGCAACCTCCGCCTCCTGAGTTCAAGGGATTCTCCTGCCTCAGCCTCCCAAGTAGCTATGATTAGAGGTGTGTGCCACCACACCTGCCTATTTTGTATTTTTAGTAGAATCGGGGTTTCACCATGATGGCCAGGCTGGTCTCAAACTCCTGATCTCAAGAGATCCACCCACCTTGGCCTCCCAAAGTGCTGGGATTACAGGGGTGAGCCACTGCACCTGGCCATGTTTTTTGTTTTTGACATGTGAAGATGTGCTAAAAAGAAAAAGGCAAACACTACCTGGGTAGCCATTACCTACATCACATCAATTCAGAAGCAACCCTAAGGCTATTTTGCCAGATAAATTATATTGTTTCACAGGGCTAGAGATTAATGAAGTTTGCAAAACATTTTAATGAGGTCAAAAATTACATCACCCAAGGTGCAGGACCATATATAGTAGGTTCACTTGTGCAAAACAAACAGGAACCCCCACCCCAAAAAGTCCCCCAACTCCCATATATGCTTCTATGCACTAGAGAAAATGCCCAAAAAGACAGGAGCAGTAGCCTGTGTCTGCAGTCTCCCAAAGCTGAGGTCTGGAGGATTGCCTGAGCTCAGGAATTCGAAGCCAGCCTGGGCAACATGGGGAAACCATCCTCTCTCTTTATAAAGAAAAAAATGTGGCCGGGCGTGCTGGCTCACGCCTGTATCTCAGCACTTTGGGAAGCCGAGGGGGTGGATCACGAGGTCAGGAGTTCAAGACCAGCCTGGCCAAGATGGTGAAACCCCATCTCTATTAAAAATACAAAAATTAGCCAGGTGTAATGGTGGGCACCTATAATCTCAGCTACTCAGAAGGCTGAGGCAGAGAACTGCTTGAACCCAGGAGGCAGAGGTTGCAGTGAGCCAAGATCGCACCACTGCACACCACTCTGGGCGACAGAGCGAGACTCCATATCAAAAAAAAAAATGTATAAGATACAGGCAAAACTGATGTGACTGCCCCTGATAAGGCACTCTAGAAGGGTGAGGGTGGATTGAGTACACTTTATCCGCTGAAATTATTTTCCAAATGCATTTTTCTTTTTTTAAAATTAGAGACAGCGTCTTGCAATGCTGCCCAGGCTTGAGTTCAGTGGCTATTCACAGGCACAATTACAGCATACGCTATATTCTTGAACTTGTGGGCTTAAGATGTCCTCCTGCCTCTGCTTACCAAGTAGCTGGGACTCCAGATGTGTGCATTTGTGCTTGGCTCCATGCTTCCCTTTTAAAAATGTATTTCAGACAAACAAGAAGGGGAACAATATAATAAATACTTAGATTCCCTCCTCAAAACTCAAATAAAATTACTAAAGTTCAATTGACGACCTTTGTATACTCATCCCACGAAGATAGCAGCTATTCTAAATTTGGTGTTTATCCTTCCTGTACATGTGTTTAGCATGTGTTTTTTTCTTCTATTAAATAAATATGCAAGCTTGGTCAACATAGGGAGACCCCTGTCTCTACTAAAAAAAAAAAATTAAGTAGCTGGGCGTGGTGGCATGAGCCTGTAGTCCCAGCTACTCCTGAGGCTGAGGTGGGAAGATCGCTTGAGCCCAGGAGTTCAAGGCTATGGAGAGTAGTGATCGTGCCACCACGCTCCAGCCTGTCTCAAAACAAAACAAAAAACTCAAAACTAGCATTGGGGTTCTAGATTCTCCTAAATTCACCCCCAATTGTGAGACTCCCGCTAAAAGCCTGGCTTGGCGGCTCACGCTTGTAATCCCAGCACATTGGGAGGCCTAGGTGGGTGGATCACTTGAGGTCAGGAGTTCCAGACCAGCCTGGTCAACATGATGAAAACTCGTCTCTACTAAAAATGCAAAAATTAGCCAGTCGTGGTGGCGCATCCCTGGAATCCCAGCAACTCAGGAGGCAGAGGCAGGAGAATTGCTGGAACCCGGGAAGTAGAGAGCTGACATCGTGCCACTGCACTCCAGCCTGGGCGATAGAGTGAGAATCAGTTTAAAAAAAAAAAGAGAGACAGAGGCAGAGACAAACACAAACTCCGGCTAAGAAGGAACCTAGTTTCCAAAATGGTGTGAAGAGAAGCGTGTTCGGGGAGTAAGAGCATCTGGATTTGAATTCAGCATCCTGCATTTACTCCCACGTGAGCCTAGGCAGTCTTAGTTTCCCCCAAAATCACAGGAAGTACCCACTTTACAGTTGGAGGATTCTAGATCACAAGGCTAAAACCTTGGACCGAAGCCTCGATAAATAGTAGTATTATTCCTCTCCCCAGGAGTAGGGGTGAGGAAGACGCCTAAATTTGCGGGGAGAGTGTCTGGCTTACACCCTCGCAGATACTCACGTCGCCCACAGGCAGGGTGATGGGAAATTGCTGCAGGGCGCTGCCTCGGACACTGCCTGCAGCCCTGGCCATCGCGGCTCAGCATGGCGGTTACGCTCCATCAACTGCCACTCTTGGCCCTGTCCAAGATGGAGCCTCACTGGCTGAGACCTGGAAATCCTGTCAGCCAATCAGCTGAGGGGACGGTACAGAGCTCGGGCATGCGCCCCAGGGCCCCTTGGGGCCGAAGATCAGCGCAAGCCTTTGGCAGAGGGCTTTGCTTCCTGCTCAGTGTCTGGCTTCCTGGTGAGACTGGGAACTCCATGAGGTCAGGGCAGTGCCTGCCTTCCTTCCTTTTTTTTTTTTTTTTTTTTTTTTAGGCGGGGTTTCCCCCTTTTTTCCCGGGTGGGGGGGAAATAGCGGGGTCTTTGGCCCCCGCCCCCCCCCCCCCCCGGGGGTAGGGCA
>NW_022436955.1:17611603-17642520 GCF_009761245.1 Sapajus apella
TGGGATTACAGGCGTGAGCCACCGCGCCCGGCCCTTTTTTTTTTTTAGTTGAGATAGCATCTCATTCTGTCACCTAGGCTGGTGTGCAGTGGCACGATCATGGCTCACTGCAGCCTGTACTTCCCTGGCTCAAGCGATCCTCCCACCTCAGCCTCCCGAATTAGCTGGGACTACGGATGCATGCCACCACGCCCAGCTAATTTTTGTATTTTTTTGTAGAGATTGAGTTTTGCCATGTTGCTCAGGCTAGTCTCAAACTCCTGGGCTCAAGCCATCCACCCACCTCAGACTCCCAAAATGTCGCGATTAAAGACATAGCCATCATGCCTATTTATGTTTGTTTTTGTTTTTAAGCTGAGGTTTCACTCTGCTGCACAGGCTGGAGTGTAGTGGTGTCATCACAGCTGTTGTATTATCTTTTTTTTTTTTTTTTTTTTTTTTTGAGACGGAATTTCTCTCTTTTTACCCAGGCTGGAGTGCAATGGCGCGATCTTGGCTCACCGCAACCTCCGCCTCCTGGGTTCAGGCAATTCTCCTGCCTCAGCCTCCTGAGTAGCTGGGATTACAGGCAAGCGCCACCATGCCCAGCTGATTTTTTGTATTTTTAGTAGAGACGGGGTTTCACCATGTTGACCAGGATGGTCTCGATCTCTTGACCTCGTGATCCACCCGCCTCGGCCTCCCAAAGTGCTGGGATTACAGGCGTGAGCCACCGCGCCCGGCCCTGTTGTATTATCTTGAGTCTTTTTGTTATCTTTCTCATGCCCCAAAATGAAGTTCAACAAATGCTCTACTGGAGAGCAAGTCATGTGCATATTGCTCACTTCCACCTACAGGCCTATTTGCTTAGCCTAGAATAAATCAAGAACTTTCCAGTAGTTTCCTAAAATATATAATTTGCACATTGCACTAAGCTTTCTTTCTAGCATGTAGTTGACATCTACAAGAGAAAAATATCACAGAAAAATATCATTGGATAATTATAGAAGAATGAGACTTTTGGGCCTCAATTCCTCTCTCTCTCTCTTTCTCTCTCTCTTTTAAAGAGACAAGGGGGCTGGGCGCAGTGGCTTGCGTCTGTAATCCCAGCACTTTGGGAGGCCGAGGCAGGCAGATCACCTGAGGTCAGGAGTTCAAGACCAGCCTGGCCAACATAGTGAAATGCTGTGTATACTAAAAATACAAAAAAAAAAAAAAAAAAAAAAAATTAGCTGGGCATGGTGGCAGGTGCCTGTAATCCCAGCTACTCAGAAGGCTGAGGCAGGAGAACTGCTTGAACCGGGATGTGAAGGTTGCAGTGAGCTGAGATTGTGCCATTGCACTCTATCCTGGGCAACGGGAGCAAAACTCTATCTCAAAAAAAAGAAAAAAGAGACAATGGCCTTGCTTTGTTGCCAGGCTGGAGTGCAGTTGTGAGATCATAGCTCACTGCAGGCTTCAGCTTCTGGTCTCCAAGCAATTCTTCTGTTTCAGCCTCCTGAGTAGCTGGGACTACAGGTGAATGCCACTAGCTTATTAAAAAGATTTTTTTTTTTTGTGCAGTCTCACTATGTTGCCTAGGTTAGTTTCAAACTCTTGGCCTCAACTGAACCTCCTGCCTTGGCCTCCCAAAGTATTGGGATTATATGTGTTAGCCTCTGTGGTGGCCGCTACAATCTCTCTTAATGGAGAATAAAAAATCTTTTAAATTTCTTTATAAGTATTTTATTAGTGAAGGTACTATCCTAGTAGCAACAACTCTGGCAGCAGAACTAAATTATTGAGATTATGACCTGTATTATTTTATTTTGAAAGTACAATTTGTACATACCTTTTGGCTATTTCAATTGTGGTGGCATAGTAGTCTAATTTCCCAGATTGTTCAGGCTGAATATATGCTATTTAGGGCACTGTGGATCAGAATAAACACATGTGTCTACTGGTTTTCCCCTCAGCTGCGTTACTTAACCTCTCTCTGCTTTATTTTACTCTGTTAAAAGCAGAGAGTAATGGTAACTCATTATAAGATTGTGATGATTAAAAGCCTAGATTGATGCCTGCTGTATACTAAGTGCTCAACAAATGTTAGATTTGATGATTACTATTAGTGAGTTGCTGTGAACTGGGAAGTTAAATTATTTATGTTTTTACTGGCTTTTGGGCTTGACCTTCTTTTTGTATAGGATGCTCTTTTACATAAAAAGTAATATTTTTCTGCAATGTTTGTAACTGAGTTATGATCAGCAACACAATTTATTACCCGTGTATTTGGATATATCAGATGATGTAGGTAATAGTGTAGTGATTAAGAGCATGGGCTTTGGAGTTAAATAGACACAGGTTTGGATCCTGCCTCTGCAACTTACTATTGGGTGTGAACTTGTGCAAGATGATTTCCTTATTTGTAAAAAGGGCACTCCAGCTGACTTCATACAGTTTAAAAATCAAATGAGGCACAGTGGCTCACGCCTGTAATCCCAGCACTTTGGGAGGCCAAGTTGGGCAGATTATGAAATCAGGAGTTTGAGACCAGCCTGACCAACATGGTGAACCCCCGTGTCTACTAAAAATACAAAAATTAGCTGGGTGTGGTGGCATGTGCCTGTAGTCCAGGCTACTCAGGAGGCTGAGGCAGAAGAATTGCTTGAACCCAGGAGGCAGAGGTTGCAGTGGGCTGAGATCACCCCACTGCACTCCAGACTGGGCCACAGAGTGAGACTGTCTTTAAAAGAAAAAAAAAAAAAAAAAAATTAAATGAGGCCGGGCGCGGTGGCTCAAGCCTGTAATCCCAGCACTTTGGGAGGCCGAGGCGGGTGGATCACGAGGTCAAGAGATCGAGACCATCCTGGTCAACATGGTGAAACCCCGTCTCTACTAAAAAAATACAAAAAATTGGCTGGGCATGGTGGCGCGTGCCTGTAATCCTGGCTGCTCAGGAGGCTGAGGCAGGAGAATTGCCTGAACCCAGGAGGCGGAGGTTGCGGTGAGCCGAGATCGCGCCATTGCACTCCAGCCTGGGTAACAAGAGCGAAACTCCGTCCCAAAAAAAAAAAAAAAAATTAAATGAAATAAGCATGTGAAATGTTTGATACAATGCCTCATATATATACATATTTTTTGAGACAGGGTCTTGCTCTGTCACCCAAGGGAATGAAGTGTCACAATCACGGCTCACTGCAGCCTCAACTTCCTGGGCTCAAGTGATCCTTCCACCTCAACCTCCCAAGTACCTGGGACTACAAGCATGTGCCACCATGGCTAGGTAATAAGGTCTCACTACGTTGACCATGCTGGTCTCAGGCGATCCTCCCACCTTGGCCTCCCAGAGTGTTACAATTACAGACATGAGCCACTGTGCCTGGTGTATACATATATATGTATGCATATTCAGCCTTCTCCCCCTAGGCCTATAAACTATTTTTTTCAAAGGCAAATCGAGGACCAGATGCGGATCCAATTGTACCTCAACTACTCAAGTTATTTCTTCCATACCAAATTCAAGGTCTGCCCAGGACAAGTGTAACCTTGGGCACAATGTCAGAATCTTTGAGGGCTGTGTATTATGCAGCAACTAAAATAAGCAGAACTACACTAAGATCTGTGACCTCTACCAAACACGTTACCGTCTCCCCTTGTTAACTATGCCATTTGTGGTATGCTGACTTCGCCTCTGGAAATCAAAAAGTGGACCTCCAGGAAACGGTGTCTAACTCGATCACGTGATACACCCCATCCCATCTTTTCTCGCGATTGCATCAGCCAATTTAGAGCCGCCTTCCTAGGAACCCACTAATGAGCGGATTCGTCCTCAGTTTGACTGACATGGATATTGACCAATAATATCTCATGAGGTAAGGCAAGGCGGGGCGCTGTCTATTGGCGCGATTTAATTGGACACGGTGGAGCGGGTTGCGACTGGCGTTGGCCTGGGGCAGGTACAGCTGCGCGTCTGTGGGAGCAGGTAGAGCGGGCGTTTGCCCGGGGACTCTGAGTGAGGAGTTGGGGACGACGACCCTAGGAGAGGTAGGCGGTCCTGGGAGAGCTCTGCGGTGCCAGGAGAGTGGCTGGGCCCGGGGTCTCGGGGGAAAGTTCGGCGGCAGCGTTGGCCCCTGGGTGAGGTTCCGCGTGGCCTGGGGTAGCCTAGCCTGGGCTGGAGCGGGAACTGGACAGTGTGGCCTTGCGTTCGCCCCTGGGAGCGCTGAGGGTGTCACGGCTTCGGGTGGATTTGCTGAACACCAAGTCCTTGAGAGGGTCACGGTTGCTATCCTGAGGAACTCCCTTGGTTTTAATCTCCTAGGGATGGGTGGGGGCACGGGAGGAAGGATGGGTTAGCTGGGTACAGTCCCGCTGTGAGCCAGCCATTCCCTCATCTCTTAAAATTAACAGCTGATGCCGGTTCAGGCCCACCTAGACCGACATCTTGAGCTGTTCTGTAAAACAGTTTGTATTTCTCGGTGTGCTTTGACGCATGCGAGTTAATTCCGAGCTTGCTGTTAAAGGATTAGTATACCTGGTCACGAAATATGTGTTTAGCAACCACTATTAGATGCTGAGGATGTGCTGTAATATCCCAGGGCTGGGCGCGGTGGCTCACGCCTTAATCCCAGCACTTTGGGTGGCCGAGGTGGGCTTATCTCCTGAGGTTAGGAGTTCAAGATTAGCCTGGCCAACACGGTGAAACACCATCTCTACTAAAAATACAAAAAATAGCCGAGTGTGGCGGCGCGCGCCTGAAATCTCAGCTACTCGGGAGGCTGAGGCAGGAGAATCGCTGTAACCCAGGAGGCGAAGGTTGCAGTGAGCCGAGATCGTCCAGCCTGGGCAACAGAGCAAGACTTCCTTTCAGAAAAAAAAGAGTAGCCCAGAACAGTCGTTGCTTCTGGGATCGAACTGACAGCGTGATAGGTGCACATTTAACAAGCCATGAAGTGTATGTGGAAATTACGAAGGGAAACACTTGAGGCTGTGAGACAGTAAAGTAAGGGAAGTCTTATCAAGAAGGGGAAGGTTTTTGTAAATAAGTGTCTTTGCATTTGTTTTTGTTTGAGTCAGGGTCTCTCCCTAGGTTGTAGTGTTTTGGAGTAACCGTAGCTCAACTACAGCCTCAAACTATTGTGTTCAGGCGACCCTTTGGACTCAGCCTCCCAAGTAGCTGGATCTGCAGGCGCTTACCACCACACCTGGCTAATTAAAAAAAAAAAAAAAAAAAAAAAAAAAAAAAATTGACCTCCCAGGCTCAGGTGTTCCCATGTTGCCCAGGCTGGTCTTCAATTCCTGGCCTCAAGCAACCCTCCTGCCTCAGCCTTCCAAAATGCTGGGACTTACAGGCATCAGCCACTGTGCCCAGCAAATAAATGTCTTTGGAATTGATACATGAAAAATGAGAAATTTACGAGGAAAAGTGAAAGGAGTGTGCCAGCCTACCTGGCACATGAAGAGTGTGTTAAAAGGTCCTGTGGCAGCCGAGTGCAGTGACTCATGCCTGTAATCCCAGCACTCTGGGAGGCAGAGATGAGCTCAGGAATTTAAGACCAACTGGTCTCTTAAAAAAAAAAAAAAAAAAAAAAAAAAAAAAAATCCAAGAAAATTAGCCAGTCGTGATGGTGATCACCTGTGGACCCAGCTCCTTGAGGGGCTGAGGTGGGAGGACCACCTGAGCCCAGGAAGCGGAGGTTTTGGTGAGTCGTAGTTGTGCCACTGCACTCCAGCCTGAGTGACCAGAGTGAGACGCTGTCTCAACCAAAAAAAAAAACTTTTGTTGAGACAGAGTTTCACTCTTGTCCCCCAGGCTGGAGTGCAATGGCACGATTACGACTCACCGCAGCCTCCACCTCCCAGGTTCAAGTGATTGTCCTGCCTCAGCCTTCCAAGTAGCTGGGATTACAGGCACCTGCCACCATGCTTGGCTCATTTTTTTTCTTGTATTTTTATTAGAGAGGGGGTTTCACCATGTTGGCCAGACTGGTTTCTAACACCCGACCTCAGGTGATACACCTGCCTTGGCCTCCCAGAGTACTGGGATTACAGGTGTGAGCCACTGCGCCTGGCAGAATAAAAATTTTTTTAAATACGAAAAATTTGCTAGGTGTGGTGGTACATGCCTGTAGTCCCAGCTACTCTGGCGGCTGAGGTGGGAGGAACACCTGAGCCTGGAAGGCCAAGTGATGTGCACCATTGCCTGTGCTCTGGCTTGGGTGACAGAGAGGGAGACTGGCGTGGTTGGAGCCACAGTGTGATAGAAGGCACCCAAGACCATTACAGCGTCTACTATTAAGTGGAAACTGAGGCTCTGTCTTTGTGCTACCTCTGTATCCCATATAGCCTTCCAGTGAACAAATGAATGAGTTTATGTTGAGTAATTATATTTATTTATTTTTTTAAAAATTTAACTGGTGAATTCCCTTGCAATTATATTGAATTTATATTGAATAAATATAAATTTAGATTGAATAAATAAATGGGGGTAAATAAATGCATGTGGGGACATAGCTTTTAATAGTTCCAGCGTTTATAGGCCCATAGTTAATATATTCAGTCATTTTACACAATGCTGCAGTTAATTCCGTATATGATGGTCTTTCCAGAAAGGACATAGGCTCTCATTCAGTTTGATTCTTGGCACATAGTGTGTATTTATTATGGTGAATGAGTAAGCGAAAATGGGAAATTCATGTGTCTTTTTTTTTTTTTTTTTTTTTTTTGAGATGGAGTTTTGCTCTTGTTACCCAGGCTGTAGTGCCATGGCGCGATCTTGGCTCACCGCAACCTCCACCTCCTGGGTTCAGGCAATTCTCCTGCCTCAGCCTCCCGAGTAGTTGGGACTACAGGCACGCGCCACCACGCCCAGCTAATTTTTGTATTTTTAGTAGAGACAGGGTTTCACCATGTTAGTCAGGTTGGTCTTGAATTCCTGACCTCAAGTGGTCTGGCCACCTCGGCCTCTCAAAGTGCTGGGACTACAGGCGTAAGCCACCATGCCCAGCATTTGCTGTCTATCTTCTGATAGGCTGGGGCTGTGCTTATGGAAACTGACAAACTGTTTTCCCAGTGGCCATCTAATTTTCCTTCATAGCAAAACAGGATCTAAGTCCTGCAACCCCCTCTGAGGAGCCCTGCAACCCCCTCTGAGTGTCTGCCCTTCTGGGAGGCACCTTCATAAAATTCCCTTGCCCCCTTCCAAAAAGAAGACGACTTGGGGGCTGGATTTGCACAATGGGGTTAGAGGTAAGATCCTTCTCTTTTTGAGACAGGGTCTCACTCTGTCACCCAGGCTAGAGTGCTGTGATCACGGCTCAGTGTAGTCTTGACCTCCCAGGTCCAGCCTCCCAGGTAGTAGCTGGGACTACAGGTGTGTACCACCTTGCCTGGGTAATTTTGTATTTTTTTTAGAGACAGGATCTCCCTATGTTGCCCAGGCTGGTCTCAAACTCCTCAGCTCAAGTAAGCTGCCTGCCTCCGCTTCCCAAAGTGCCAGGATTACACGTGTGAGCCGCTATGCCTGGCCGGGCCCCTTCTCACAGCGCCAGTGGGTGTGTCTAAAATTATCAAGTAGAGCCATTTAATTGTATGCTTCTTTGCCTAAACCTTTTCTGCTGAGTTTTGTCCCTGGCCAAGTGAGGCTGGGGAATGTTTTTTTGTTTTGTTTTGTTTTGAGACAGAGTCTCGCTCTGTAGCCAAGGCTGGAGTGCAGTGGCTGGATCTTGACTCACTGCAACCTCCGCCTTCCAGGTCCCGGTTCAAGCAATTCTTCTGCCTCAGCCTCCCGAGTAGCTGGAATTACAGGCGTGCACCACCATACCCAGCTAATTTTTGTATTTTTAGTAGAGACGGGGTTGCACCGTGTTGGCCAGGCTGCTCTTGAATCCTGACCTTGTGATCCGCCTGCTCAGCCCTTGCGGAGATCAGTGACAGCTGCCCAGATGAGAACCAACGGGGCTGTTTATTCAGAACTTGTCACTGCAAGCTTGCAGTGATGAAGATGCCAAGGCCAGCCGGAGAGAGGGAAAGCTTCATGGAGGGAAGGGGACAGCTCACATGTCCTGGCTAGTGGCTGTTGGTGTGGGGAAATGGGAGGCAGGCTGCTACAGTGTTCGTGTTTGTTCCACTGACACTTGTATTGAAATGTTATGTTTTCTGGTTTTGTTTCTGAGTCAGGGTCTGTCTTTGTTGGTCCAGGTCGGAGTGCAGTGGTGCGATCACAGCTTACTATAGTCTTGACCTCCTAGGAGCAAGCGATTCTCCCATCTCAGCCTCCTGAGTAGCTGGGACCGCAGGTGCACACCCCACCCTGGCTGATTATTTATTTTTGAAGAGATGCGGTTTCGCCATGTTGCCCAGGCTGGTCTTGAACTCCTGGACTCAAGTGATCCCCCAGCCTTGACCTCCCAAAGCACAGGAATTACAGGTGTGAGTCACTGCACCTGGCCTCATTGTTTGTATAAACAGGTAGCAGGTAGGACCTATAAGTGGTGATAAGTGGGCTCTGCTTCCCAGGTGCATTTTTTTTTTTTTGAGACGGAGTTTCGCTCTTGTTGCCCAGGCTGGAGTGCAGTGGTGCAATCTTGGCTCGCCACAACCTCTGCCTCCCAGGTTCAAGCAATTCTCCTGCCTCAGCCTCCCGAGTAGCTGGGATCACAGGTGCACGCCACCACACCTGGCTAATTTTATATTTTTAGTAGAGACGGGGTTTCACTATGTTGGTCAGGCTTGTCTCGAACTCCCGACCTCAGGTGATCCGCCCACCTCAGCCTCCAACAGTGCTGGAACTATAGGCGTGAGCCACTGTGCCCAGCTTCCCAGGTGGGATTAATGCCATTATATTAATAAAAGGCGAGAACCCCAGTCTCGTTTCTCTTTGCCCTTCCACCTTCCACCAGCTGAAGACACAGCTCAGGGCAACAGCCTGGGGTCAGAATCGCCAACCCTTCCTCTGGAGCTTCAACTGGCAGCCTTCAGAACTGAGAAAACACATTTCTGTCCACCGTAAATGGAGCAGTCTGAGGTATCCTGTCTGGGGGTCACACAGGGCCTCATATGCAGCTGAGCTCTGAGTGGGCGTCTTCAGTGGTTGTCCAGGCGTGTGGGGCTCTTCAGGGCTGGCTCTCGGCGCCTTAGGCTGGTTGCTGTATGGTGGGCAGAGCTCTCTTCTCGGCGATCTGGCCCCGGTTGGCGTGTGTATTCAGTATCTCCCCTTCCACGTCATGTTTCGTGGCACAGGTGTGGGCACCGGGAGCTGCAAAGGGCTGGGGCCGTTTCTCAGTCGTCGGCAGGATCTGTTCTTGGAGGTGGTGGGGATGGGTGGGGTGGGGTCTACGGAGAATTAGCATCCTCTTGTGAGGCCACCACCCTGGTTATTACTGGGAGCCCTGATGGAGAGGAAGGTCAGCTCCCTCAGACACAGTAAGGGGCTGCCCGTGTTGTTGAGGGAGGCATGGGGAGATTTGGGTTTGGGGTTCTTTCCCCTTGCTCCGTCTGCCCCAAAGCCCTCACCCTGTGTCTCAGGGTACCCATGCCTGCTGTGCAGTCCTTAGCATAGGGAGCATGGAGGGGTCGATCATCGCATATTTAACAATTTTTTTTGGAGACAGTGTCTCACTCTGTTGCCCAGGCTGCAGTGCAGTGGCATGATCTCAGCTCACTGCAACCTCCGCCTCCTGGGTTCAAGCGATTCTCCTGCCTCAGCCTCCCAAGTATCTGGAATTACAGGTGTATGCACCACACCCAGTTAATTTTTGTGTTTTTTGTAGAAATGGGGTTTCACCACATTGGCCAGTCTGGTCTTGAACTCCTCACCTCAGGTGATCTGCCTGCCTGGCCTCCCAAAGTGCTGGGATTATGGGCGCAAGCCACCATGCCTGTCCTGACAGTCCTGCACCTCCAGCCCCAAGAGGCCCCTGGTTTGTCCTCGGCCATGTCTGTCCCGTGGCTCCAGAAAACTGGGCCTCCTCCAATGCTGCCTCCAAGGCCTTCTGATTGTCAGCCACGCTCTAGGCTGAATATTCCCTTCCTTTAACTTCTCCTATTCCCCGAATTTGCTCTCCACGGCCAGTGAAGGAAGGCTTCTGACTCCACAATACTTGACAGCTATACTGAGCTGTTATGAGCTGTTATGTATAATTCACATACCATACACTTCACCCATGTAAAGCGTGCGATTCGATGGATTTGGGTTTATTCCATTGATTATATTTAATTGTGGTAAAATATATGTAACATACAATTTGCCGTTTTAACCTTACTTTTTTTTTTTTTTTTGAGTTGGAGTTTTGCTCTTGTTACCCAGGCTGGAGTGCAATGGCGCGATCTCGGCTCACCGCAACCTCCGCCTCCCGGGTTCCGGCAATTCTCCTGCCTCAGCCTCCTGAGTAGCTGGGATTACAGGCACGCGCCACCATGCCCAGCTAATGTTTTGTATTTTTAGTAGAGACGGGGTTTCACCATGTTGACCAGGATGGTCTCGATCTCTTGACCTCGTGATCCACCTGCCTCGGCCTCCCAAAGTGCTGGGATTACAGGCTTGAGCCACCACGCCCGGCCCAAATTCATGTGTCTTTTGGGAAGTAGCTGCTTATTTACCTTGGAGGCCATTTAGAGGAGGAGCAATGAACTTGCTGAAACTTGCTGCAAAGTCAGAATTACTATAAATTCATTTTTGCCACCATTGTGAAGATTGATGGGTAGCCCAGCCTGGGCAACATGGAGAGACCCAGTCTCTAGATAAAAAAATAGAAAAAATTGGCTTATCATGGTGGCACGCACCTGTAGCCCCAGCCACTTGGGAGGCACAGAGGTGGGAGGATCACTTGTGCCAGAGAGGTAGAGCAAAGACCACACTAGTCGACAGGCTGGAGTGCAGTGGCCCAGTCTCAGTTCACTGCAACCTCCGCCTCCTGGGTTCAAGCAATTCTCCTGCCTCAGCCTCCTGATTAGCTGGGACTACAGGCACGCGCTACCATGCCCAGCTAATTTATATTTTTAGTAGAGATGAGGTTTCACCATTTTGGCCAGGATGGTCTGAGTCTCCTGCGCTTGTGATCCACCTGCCTTAGCCTCCCAAAGTGCTGGGATTACAGGTGTGAGCCACTGCGCCCAGCCATATGTGACATTTCCAAAAACTCCAGCTTTGACTGTGATTGTGGACACCAAGTCCCATCTGAGACTTTCAGCCAGCTCTTTGCTTTATCTATGGTTGCACCATCTTTTTGCGCAAAAGGGTTTTGTTTGAGTAATGAATTCATTTGTGAATAAATCAATCGTAATTGTGGTTAAACATAAAACTGAGAGTCAAAATCTGTTCACTTTGTACCTCTCTGTTTTTTTTTTTTTTTTTTTTTTTTCTTTTTTCTGACACAGAGTCTTGTTCTGTTGCCCAGGCTGGAGTGCAGTGGCACGATTTTGGCTCACTGCAGCCTCCGCCTCCTGGGTTCAAGTGATTCTTCCACCTCAGCCTCCTGGTGGCTTAGATTATAGGTGCCTGCCACCATGCCCAGCTCATTTTTGTATTTTTAGTAAAGACGGGGTTACACCATGGTTGGCCAGGCTGCCCTTAACCTCCCGACCTCAGGTGATCCGCCCACCTAGGCCTCCCAAATTGCTGAGATTACAGGTGTGAGCCGCTATGCTCAGCCTGTATGTGTCTATTGTGTCTTCCTCATAAAAAAAGACTTTGGCTGGGCATGGTGGCTCATGCCTGTAATCCCAACACCTTGGGAGGTTGAGACCAAGAGTTTGAGACCCCTGTAACAAAAAGAGAAATTAGCTGGGCATGGAGGCTCATGCCTGTAATCCCAGCACTTTGAGAGACTGAGGCTGGCGGATCACCTGAGGTCAGGAGTTCAAGACCAGCCTGGCCAACATGTGAAACGACTTCACTATTAAAAATACAAAAATTAGCTAGGTGTAGTGGCACATGCCTGTAATCCAAATTACCCAGGAGTCAAGACTGCAAATGAGCTGAGATCGTGCCTCTGCACTCCAGCCTGGGCAACAGAATGAGAGTGTATCTCAAAAAAAAAAGAAATTAACTGGGTATGGTGGTGTGTACCTATAGTTCCAGTTACTCGGGAGGCTGAGGTAGGAGGATCACTTGAACCTAGGAGTTTGAGGCTGTAGTGAGCTGTGATTGTCCCACTGCATTCCAGCCTGGACAGAGCCAGAAAAAAGAAAACTTTCAGCTAAGCAACTTAAAAGTAGTGTTATCCATTCTGTTCCTTTAAGGTTTTCCATTTTACAGATTATTTCCAAATATACAGTATAGCTTTTGATCCTCACAGCACCTCAGTTGAGTAGACAGGGTAGATACTGCCTCTTTTTTTTTTTTTTTTTTTTTTTGGGAGAGTCTCGCTCAGTTACCCAGGCTGGAGTGCAGTGGCACAGTCTTGGCTTACTGCATCCTCCACCTCCCAGGTTCAAGCAGTTCTTCTGCCTCAGCCTCCTGAGTATCTATCTGGGACTACAGGTGTATGCCACCATGCCCAGCCAATTTTTTGTGTGTTTTTAGTAGAGACAGGGTTTTACCGTATTGGTCAGGCTGGTCTTGAACTCCTGACCTCATGATCCGCCTCCCTTGGCCTCCCAAAGTGTTGGGAATACAGGTGTGAGCCACTGTGCCCAGCCTAGATACTGCTCTTTTACGGAAAAGGAACTAAACTCAGACTAAAGTGAATTAAGGTTACAGTTGGGTCTAGAATTCCAGAGACTTTTTGATTATATCGTGAGTGAGATAGTTCTCATTTTTCTAGACACACAGCACTGCACGGCACTACAGCACAATGTCAGTGATCAATACTCTAACCAAAGCCTGTCACTTCTCTCCAACCTACTTCTCAGGAAAGTTGTAATATCTGTGAAACAGCTGTTTTTTTGTTTTTGTTTTTTGGCACAACGTGTCACTCTGTCCCACAGGCTAGAGTGTAGTGGTACAATCACAGCTCACTGCAACCTCACTCTTACTGGGCTCAGTCCTCCCACCTCAGCCTCTAAGGTACCTGGGACCACAGGTATGCACCGCCATGCCTGGCTAAGTTTTTTAGTATTTGTACAAAGTTTTGCTATGTTGCTCAGGGTGGTCTCAAACTCCTAGGCTCAGGCAGTTCTCCTTCCTTAGCCTCCCAGATTGCTGGGATTACAGGCGTGAGCCACTACGCCCAACCTTTGAAAGAGCTTTGAAAGTCTAAGATTGTTTCCCTCTCCACTGATTTTCTTGTTCTTTCACTTTCAGTAAGCTGTGCCTCCAAAGTGGGGCTACAGCATCCCTACTCCCTAGTGATCTAGTGACTGGAAGGCAGCCGTTTGCCTTTAGGGTTCTTGGGGCACATAGGCTACATAGAAGTAGGTACATTTCTACTGTGTATAGGTGGTTTCTTGTACAGATAGGCCCATCCCCAGGACCACTGCTGCTGACAGCAACCTCGCCAAGACATCACGCCAAACCTAGAGACCCTGACTTTGGGGATAATGGAACTTTGCAGCTGTAGGCTTATAGATTACCACAGAGTTAAAGAGTTCTTTAGAGGTGATCTCGTATGAACCCCTCCTTTTGTTGAAGTGACTCCCTGAAGACTTAGAGCTAGAACTGGGACCCTGGTCTCCTGAGCCTCTCCGTCTTCCCCAGTTGGACTAAAATGAGGGTCTTTGTCCCCCTTTTTTTCTAATTCCTGGTCTAGGGCCTGGCACAGAGCAGATGCTCGATACATATTTGTTTAACGAATGAACATTCAGCAGTGCTATGCTTGGTGTGCTGGTGTGTTGAACTCTCAAGGTTGGCATGGGAAGGAATAACGAATGGGGCTGCTGTCTGCTGTTGCTGTGATGTTGCTTTGATGATGATTTTAGCCTTGGACATTACAACATAGAGATTTTAGGATCAAACAGCTCACCTGAGTCCTGCTTTGACTTGGCTTGAGAAGCTGGGAGTCTTGTGTAATGCCTACTTTGACTTTCAGTTTCCCTAATTCTCCTTCATTTATTTTCTTTGATTAGTTCTTTGGGGTGACTTTCAAGATGGACTCAACTCTAACAGCAAGTGAAATCCGGCAGCGATTTATAGAGTTCTTCAAGAGGAACGAGCACACCTATGTCCACTCATCTGCTACCATCCCTTTGGATGACCCCACTCTGCTCTTTGCCAATGCAGGCATGAACCAGGTAAGGGTTTTTCCTTTTTTTTTTGGCTGTTTGTTCACATAAGAGGCAGCAGAGGAGAGATAACAGCAAAGCCCTGGGGTCAGACCAATTCCAGTTCCGTCATTCCCTGTGTGATCTTGTAGAACTTTATATTGTGGCCCTCAGTTTTTTTGTCTGCAAAATGAGGAATAATATTGCCTGCCTATAGGTTTCAATGAGCTGCGAATAAGGTAATGGATACAAAATGTTTTAGACTCAGATATTAGCTGTCATTATTTTAGACAGAAGAAGGTCTCATTCTGTCACCCTGGCTGGAGTGCAGTGGCATGATCCTAGCATGCTGTAACCTCAGACTCCTGGGTTTAAGTGATCCTCATACCTCAGCCTCCCAAGTAGCTAGGACTATAGGCATGCGCTACCATGCCAGCTTTTTAAAGTATTTTATTTATTGTTTTGAGACAGAAATGCACTCTGTTGCCCAGACTGGAGTGCAGTGTCGCAGTCTTTGCTCACTGCAATCTCCGCCTCCCAAGTTCAAGCAATTCTCCTGCCTGAGCCTCTTAAGTAGCTGGAACTATAGGCGTGTGCCACCACACCTGGCTAATTTTTGTATTTTTAGTAGACATGGGATTTCACCATTTTGGCCAAGCTGATCTTGAACTTCTGACCTAAGATGATCCACCCGCCTCAGCCTCTCAAAGTGCTGGGAACAGGCGTGAGCCACCTTGCCTGACCTAAATTATTTTTTTTATTTATATGCAGAGATGGAGTCTCACCAAGTTGTTCAGGCTGACCTTGAACCCCTGGCCTTAAGTAATCCTCCTGCTTTTGCTCCCCAAAGTGCTACAATTACAGGTGTGAGCCACCACGCCCAGCCCACCTAACCCCTTTCTTGACCACCAGTACCATTCTGGATCCATTGATAAAGAAAATTTATTAGTATAGTTTGTTTGGGGAGGTTGAATTAAAAATATATTTGAGGCTGGGTGCAGTGGCTCACACCTATAATCCCAAGAGTTTGGGAGGCCAAGGCAGGCAGATCACTTGAGTCCAGAAGTTCCAGACTAGCCTAGGCAACATGGCTAAAACCCTGTCTGTACTGAAAATACAAAACATTAGCTGGATATGGCAGTGCATGCCTCCAGTCCCAGCTTCTTGGGAGGCTGAGGTGGCACGATCGCTTGAGCCTGGGGAGGTCAAGGCTACAGTGAGCCCTGATCAATTCCACTGTAATCCAGCCTGGGAAACAGAGTGAGACCCTGTCTCAAAAAAGAAAAGAAAAAGACATTTGAAAGGTTTATTGTTAGAGAAAAGGGTTAACTGTTAAGATGATGAAAGCATGACAAATTATTAAAGGTTAAGAGAGCCAGACGCGGTGGCTCACGCCTGTAATCCCAGCACTTTGGGAGGCTGAGGTGGGCAGATCACCTGAGGTCGGGAGTTCAATACCAGCCTGACCAACATGGAGAAACCCCGTCTTTAAAAAAAAGAATAAAGAGTTAAAAAGAGTTGGTCAGCATGTCTTTGACAGTGAACAGTACTTCCCAGGCTGTCGTGGCTGGAAGGAGTTCAGGCTAGATGGTGCACTCAGGGCTTTCCTGTAATGGTTCTCTTGGAGCCCTGCTCACCCGGTGCCTCTGCAGCCCTTAGGATGCTCCTCACTCTGGGATAAGTGGACATTTTCTTTTCTCTCAGGTGTCTTTTCTAGAATGGAAAGTTAGAAACAGTGGGAACATATTTTACCTCATGTAATATTAGCTATAACATTATGAAGAATGGGGCTTAGTGCCCCTGTAATTACATCTACTCAGGAGTCTGAGACGGGAGGATCACTTGAGCCCAGGAATTCCAGACCAGCTTGAGCAACACAGTGAGACTTGGTCTCATAAAAAAAATTATGGGCTGGCTGGACATGGTGGCTTACTCCTGTAATTGCAGCACTTCGTGAGACAGAGGCGTGCGAATCACGAGGTCAGGAGTTTAAGACCAGCCTGGCCAACATGGTGAAATCCCGTCTCTACGAAAAATACGAAAAATTAGCTGGGCATAGTGGCAGGTGCTTGTAGTCCCAGATACTCGGGAGGCTGAGGCAGGAGAATTGTTTGAACCCGGGAGGTGGAGGTTGCAGTGAGCTGAGATCATACCACTGCACTCTAGCCCAGGTGACAGAGTGAGGTTTTGTCTCAAAAAAAAAAGAAAAAAAAGTATGGGCCCGGCTGAGAATTTCTAATTTTTAAAAATATTGCCTGGTGCGGTGGCCGAAGCCTGTAATCCCAGCACTTTGGGAGGCCAACGTGGGAGGATCACGAGGTCAGGAGTTCAAGACCATCCTGGCCAACACAGTGAAACCCCATCTCTACTAAAAATAAAAAAATTAGGCAGGCATGGTTGTGCGTGCCTGTAGTTCAGCTACTTGGGAGGCTGAAGCAGGAGAATCATTTGAAATATATATATTATATATATATTGACATTACATATATTTATAATGTCTACTAAAAATACAAAAATATATATTTGTTGGTAATTATTTAATTTTACTTTTTGATTTTTATAAAAATGGGGACAGGGTCTCCTATGTTGCCCAGGCTGGTCTTGAACTCCTAGGCTCAAAGGAATCCTCCCTTCTTTGCCTCCCAAAGTGCTGGGATTATAGGCGTGAGCCATCTTGCCCAGCCTAATTTTAATTCAGTTTTACATTGTCACAAGTGTATAGTGGTATGGCCAGGCGCAGGGGTTCATGCCTATAATCCCAGCACTTTAGGAGGCTGAGGCAGGCAGATCACTTGGGTCAAGTGTTCAAGAACAGCCTGGCCAACATGACGAAACCACGTCTTTACTTTAAATAAAAAAATTAGCTGGGTTTGCCTGTGCATGCCTGTAATCTCAGCTACTTGGGAGGTTGAAAGAGAATCACTTGAACCTGGGAGTTGGACGTTGCATTGATCGGAGATCGTGCCACTGCATTCCAGCCTGGGTGACAGAGACTCCGTTCCCAAGGAAAAAAAAAAAATGTTTAGTGGTTACCAAATTGGATAGCAGTGAATTAAGCAGGTCTAGTGGGAAAAATAAAGCAAAGTTATACAAATAACAGTAATAAATCAAAGCATGACCTGATACATCCTCAGAGAAAGGTCATCCTATCTGGACAACATCCAATTATTCATTAATGTGCTGATTTTATTCCCCTAATATGTGTCGATTTTTTTTCTTCCTCCTCACATTTACTGCCAAATGAATATGCCAGTTTTCAGAGTAAGTTCTTCCAGAAAGATGGTATAAGCCCTGAACCTCAGAGGCTTGTGAAGAAGCCCAGGTTTCACCACATCAACCTTTGGCTGTTATCTCAGATCTGGCGGGCCTTGTCCCTCTGCAAGTGGTGTCACTGGTGGTGGTGGGGACTGTTAGGGATCTAGGTCCAAGGAGAAGCTGCTCCATGAGAGGCTACCTCTGCTTTGGCTCCATCAGGCCACCTGTTCTGACAAGTGTCTATATTCTAGGCATGTTATTCATGAACTCTAGTGTGTTGGGTTCTCTTCCTGCCAGTGTGTGGCCACCAGACATCACCTGTGGCTCTTTAAAAGTTGAACTGCTCCCTTTCTCTTTTAGTTTAAACCCATCTTCCTGAACACAATTGACCCATCTCACCCCATGGCAAAGCTGAGCAGAGCTGCCAATACCCAGAAATGTATCCGAGCTGGGGGCAAACACAATGACCTGGATGATGTGGGCAAGGATGTGTATCATCACACCTTCTTCGAGATGTTGGGTTCTTGGTCTTTTGGAGATTACTTTAAGGTAAGTTCAGAGCAGGAGAACCACTAGAGTTTTGAGGAAAGTGGTCACTTCCACAGTGGGAACTGGGTTCTAATTTTGTGTGTTTTAAAATGTGAAATAACATCTAGCCAATTCAGGAATGAATGGCATTGGAAGTAATGCCTGTAATTTGATGATTGCAGTGTATATTTGGATTTCTTACATAAACTGATCTTGAATTTGATTGAGTTTACAGTGAACGTGTTGAAATTTTGTATCTGTGTTCTTAGGGTCTGGTGTCATACTAAATAGATTTTCCTTTGGCCATGTTCCGTATCTTTTTCTCTTCTTTTTGTAGGAATTGGCTTGTAAGATGGCTCTGGAACTCCTCACCCAAGAGTTTGGCATTCCTATTGAAAGACTTTATGTTACTTACTTTGGTGGGGATGAAGCAGCTGGCTTAGAACCAGATCTGGAATGCAAACAGATCTGGCAAAATTTGGGGTAAGAATGCAGATCATTTCTTGATAGAATGGAGGGGTGAAATGACACTGCCAGAGTGGGGTCTTATGACCTGGAGTACCTGGCCATTTCCCATCTCAGGTGCATTTTTTTTTTTTTTTTTTTTTTGAGACGAGGTTTCACCATTCTGGCGTGTGCTGGGTCCCACGCTGCACAGGGATTCAAAGACCTAAGAGGGAACAGTGGGGGATAAGGAAAGACATACAGACATACACACACAGCTGGGCCAGGCGGTCCAGAAAGCTGATGGCCTCAGTCTCTTTGGCCCCAGCTTGCCTCAGAATACTTTATTTTGTATATGTACAAAGTATACAGCAGAGGGAGGGTGCAGTTACTTAGAACAGCCTGTGATTATAATTTTTACATTTTAGTTAACATACTTTAACTATTTTGCAGTAAGGTTAGTGAGAGCTGGTTATCTTTTTTTAGGCCTCTGTTTTTGTTTTTGTTTTTGTTTGTTTGTTTGTTTTTTTGAGACATACACATTTTTCTATTATGGTTTTGCTTTCCTGGAGTTTACCCAAAGTTTACAGTAGCCTTGCTGCTGATTCCCCCAGAGGGGTGGGCTACTCTCACTCTCTACATACCATGTTGGCCAGCATGGTCTTGCTCTCTTGACCTCATGAGCCGCCCGCTTTGGCTTCCCAAAGTGCTGGGATTACAGGTGTTAGCCACCACACTTGGCGTCATTGCTTCTTAGTACATTTGATCATTCTATTGTTTTTGTTTGTTTGCTTGTTTTTGAGGCAGAGTCTCTGTCACCCAGGCTGGAGTGCAGTGGCATAATCTTGGCTGACTGCAACCTCTGCCTCCCGGGTTCAAGTGATTATTCTGCCTCAGCCTCCTGTGTAACTGGGACTGCAGGTGTGCGCCACTGCACCTGGCTAATTTTTGTATTTTTAGTAGAGACAGGGTTGCGCCTTGTTAGCCAGGATGGTCTCAAACTCCTGGCCTCAGGTGAGCCACCCACTTTGGACTCACAAAGTGCTAGGATTACAGATGTGAGCCACTGTGCCCAGCCAATCATTCTGTTGTTGAAAGCCAAAATAAGTTTATTTTTTGCCTTTTATACATACATCATTTTATAAGTTATGTGTATTTTGTAAAAATTAAAACCTTATAGAAATGTAGAAAATAGGAAGTGGAAGTTCCCTCAATTGATCATCATTAATAGTTTGATATCCCATATGTGGTTTTCCCAGCCTTCTTCATACTTCTGTAACCTTGCATGTATGTATGTGTATGTCTTTTTCAACAGAGTGGTATTCTTCATATGAAACACTTTGTTTCTTATGGAAATGTAATAGACTAGGAAAAAGGAATTTTTTGTTTTGTTTTGTTTTGTTTTAGACAAGGTCTCTGTCACCTGCGTTGGAGTGCAGTGGCATAGTCATAGTTTATTGCAGCCGTGACCTGAGCTCAGGTGATCTTCCCACCTCAGCCTCCTGAGTAACTGGGACTGGAAGCATGTGCCACTTGCCTGGCTAATGTTTGTATTTTTTGTAGGGACAGGGTTTTTGCCATGCTGCCCAGGCTGGTCTTGAACTCTTGAGCTCAAGCCATCTGCCTGCTTTGGCCTCTCAAAGTGCTGGGATTACAGACATGAGACACCATGCCTGGCCAGTTTTTTTGTTTTTTGTTTTTTTTACATAATTTCAAAGTATAATCACATAGTATAAAAGCTAAGATAGGGCCGGGCACGGTGGCTCAAGCCTGTAATCCCAGCACTTTGGGAGGCCGAGGCGGGTGGATCACGAGGTCAAGAGATCGAGACCATCCTGGTCAACATGGTGAAACCCCGTCTCTACTAAAAATGCAAAAAATTAGCTGGGCATGGTGGTGCGTGCCTGTAATCCCAGCTACTCAGGAGGCTGAGGCAGGAGAATTGCCTGAACCCAGGAGGTGGAGGTTGCGGTGAGCCGAGATCGCGCCATTGCACTCCAGCCTGGGTAACAAGAGTGAAACTCCGTCTCAAAAAAAAAAAAAAAAAAAAGCTAAGATAATAGGTGAGCTATGTGTTCTGTGCTGTGAACTTAGTAGAATTCGTGAAGTGCTGCATCAAGAAAAATCCGAACACGGGGTAGGTATGTGCCCTCTATAGATAGCTGGGCTGCCCATGATGTGTTTGCCTCATTTTCTTGTTCTTATTACTTAATTCTTTTGTCCTTTAGTGCGTAGCTTCTTACTGTACTTGGAAACAGGGCTACTTCTCTGTTTTTTTTTTTTTTTTTTTCCAATTATTTTTACTCTAGGTAAGTTATTCCAATCCAGCTTCCTGTTTTACTTGATCTAAAACTTCTACTTTGTTGACTCTGTAATCTACGTATAGTTGGAATTTGGGGTAGTAACACATGTAAAAATTAAATATTAATCTTGACCCTGGCTTTTAAAATCCTCTTTTACTTAGCTCCATGTACTATATATCTATACTTTATTAAGCAAGCACAACCTTGTTTGTGTGTAAATGGGGGACAGTTCTTACTCTCTTGCCCAGGCTGGAGTGCAATGATGTAGTCACAGTTCACTGCAACCTCAACTTCCTGGGCTCAAGTGATCCTCTCCTGAGTAGCTGGGACTACAGGTGTGCGTCACCACACCCAGCTATTTTTTTTTTTTTTTTTTTTGTATTTTTTGGAGAGAGGCGGTCTTGCCACGTTCACCCAGGCTGGTCTCGAACTCCTAAGCTCAAGCAATACGCGTGGCCAACGTTTTCATTATTATGTGTTCCTTTCTAGGCCTTACCCATGTCCTTGTGTATTTTCATTGACTTTCATTCATAGCGTGTATATATTTTGTATTCTCTTCTATTGTAGGTACTCTTGAGAAGAGTCACATTGTTTCTTTAGCAGGTGTTATAAGCAGGCTTGGCATTAGTACTTGCTGGAGGTTAGAACTTCTTTATTAAAAATGACTTTTTTTTTTTTTTTTTTTGAGACAGAGTGTCGTTCTGTCACCTAGGCTGGAGTGCAGTGGCCTGAGCCACTGCACCTGGCCAATCCTAAGAATTTCTTTTGTGGTGGTTGCAAGTCTGGGCAGAACCCTTGTCAGGGGCTGTAACTGGGCTTATCTTTACTTCTTTGTCAGGCTGGAAGACACCAAAATCCTCCCAGGCAACATGAAGGATAACTTCTGGGAGATGGGTGACACGGGCCCCTGCGGTCCTTGCAGTGAGATCCACTACGACCGGATTGGTGGTCGGGATGCCGCACACCTTGTCAACCAGGATGACCCTAATGTGCTGGAGATCTGGAACCTCGTGTTCATCCAGTATAACAGGTGGCCTTGGGGTCCTACTCCATTCCTGTTAAAAGCAGTACCTTTCCTTGAGCTGAGCAGGGGAGGAGGAACTTGGAGCTTCCTGGCTGTCTTCTTGGCTGAAGCCCCATTCCTTCATTTCTCAGATTTCCCCTCTGATCTCTGGGACAGGGATGGCCTATTCTTTCATGAATTAAGCCTTATCCCACATAATAGCTTCTTGAGTGCTATTCCCATAATGTCATGCTTGCTGTAATTTGGGCTGCTGTATTAAAGCTCATTCATTGAGTGTGTGCCACCACATGTGCCCGGCCTTACCTTACTCTTACATGGACCCCAGAGTACCTCTCCTTCCTTTCTCCCTCCACTTCCCTCTTCCCACCAAACCAGGCAAATGGCAGATGGTCACAGCCTGCAAACTGCTCTGTAAATGAATTTTATCCAGCAGGGACTGGAGAAGTGGCAGCTTGAGTCTCTGCTTCAACCTCCTCTTCTTCTGGCTCATACAGGGAAACTGATGGCATTCTGAAACCTCTTCCCAAGAAAAGCATTGACACAGGGATGGGCCTGGAGCGACTGGTATCTGTGCTGCAGAATAAGATGTCCAACTATGACACTGACCTTTTTGTCCCTTACTTTGAAGCCATTCAGAAGGTACTGGTCCTATTGCAAATATTGTATACTTCTGTAGAGGCTTCCAGGCTGGACTCTTAGCATTGCTGTCAAAGGGAAAAATGACCATATGCTTTGCCAGCCAAGGGTACCCGTTTCCATCTGCCTGTTTCATTATTAATAATGTGAGGCTCTAGACCTGAGACAGTGTAATTTTTTTGTTTAGGGGCTGCTGGCTGGAGTTTCTCTACTTGCCCAGTGTCATGTCCTTGGGGTTATAGGATCTGGCAAGATGGCATCCTTTCTTCTAATGCTCCTCAGTCCTCTAGGAACCTCCTCGGGTGAGGCAGCGCCAGAGAGGCTGCTTCCTAAACGGCTGCCTTCTGATTGTTGTCTGTAGGGCACAGGTGCCCGACCGTACACTGGGAAAGTTGGTGCTGAGGATGCTGATGGGATTGACATGGCCTACCGGGTGCTGGCTGACCACGCTCGGACCATCACTGTGGCACTGGCTGATGGTGGCCGTCCTGACAACACAGGGCGCGGGTAAGTATGCTGCACACTGGGTGGTGTTTGGACCGGCACGATGCGTGCTGACTCTTTATGAAACTTTTTTTTTTTTTTGACATGGAGTCTCACTCTGTCACCCAGGCTGGAGTGCAATGGCGTGATCTTGCCTCACTGCAACCCCTGCCTCCCTGGTTCAAGTGATTCTTCTACCTCAGCCTCCCATATAGCTGGGATTACACACCACCACTCCAGGCTAACTTTTGCATTTATTTATTTATTTATTTATTTATTTGAGACGGAGTTTTGCTCTTGTTACCCAGGCTGGAGTGCAATGGCGCGATCTCGGCTCACCGCAACCTTTGCCTCCCGGGTTCAGGCAATTCTCCTGCCCCAGCCTCCTGAGTCACTGGGATTATAGGCACGCGCCACCATGCCCAGCTAATGTTTTGTATTTTTAGTAGAGACGGGGTTTCACCATGTTGACCAGGATGGTCTCGATCTCTTGACCTCGTGATCCACCCGCCTCGGCCTCCCAAAGTGCTGGGATTACAGGCTTGAGCCACTGCGCCCGGCCTTAACTTTTGCATTTTTAATAGAGATGGGTTTTTGCCATGTTGGCCAGGCTGGTCTCCAGCTCCTGACCTCAAAAGATCTACCCGCCTTGGCCTCCCAAAGTGCTGGGATTACAGGTGTGAACCACGCCCCGGCCTCTTGATGAAACTTAAAGCCATCCTTCATTATTGTTTCTTTGTCTTTTCGGTAGTCGGAAAAATCCCCCCACTTCTTTTTTAAGAGATGAAGGGAATTTCAGCTAGTGTTGCAGAGTCACCACTATATTAAATCTCTGCTGCTGAGTACAGATGATAAAGATTGTATTTAAAGTTGCCTGATAGAGATTGGCAGGGGCAGGTTAGTGGGGGTAAGTATTGACCAACCCTGGGAAGCTCCGTTACTGACAGGCAGGACCTGGGACCACAGGCATTGAGTAAATATCTGGTCTCTCCTTCTTGGCCCCCTCTTTGAGTAACTGAATGTGAAAGAAAACCAGGGTTTACCCTAGGCAAGCCTTGACGGGTATTTGTGGGTATGTTACAGAGTCCTATGCTAAAGTTAATGATTGGGGAATGCAAAAGAAGCAGGCTTAGGATAAAAGAAAGTTTGCTGAAAGAGGTTTGGGTAGGATTCCAAGGGACTCCTGACAAAACCCTCAGCTGGGAATGTTGGTGACTAGTTTCTGCCTCTTACAGGTATGTGTTGAGACGTATTCTCCGCCGAGCTGTTCGATATGCCCATGAGAAGCTCAATGCCAGCAGGGGCTTCTTTGCTACATTAGTGGATGTTGTCGTCCAGTCCCTGGTAGGTTTATTTCTGTGGTTACCCTTCTGTGCTAAGGAATCCGTTAAGAAGGTTGGGTAGGAGAGGGCATACTGGTAAGGAGTTGTTGTTTTGAGACAGTCTCGCTCTGTCACTCAGGTTGGAGTGCAATGGCGTGATCTCAGCTCACTGCAACCTCTGCCTCCTGGGTTCAAGTGATTCTATTGCCTCAGCCTCTCCAGTAGCTTGAATTACAGGTGTCTGCCACCACTCCTGGCTAATTTTTGTATTTTTAGTAGAGACAGGGTTTCACCATGTTGGTTAGGCTGGTCTAGAACTCTTGACCTCGGGTGACCCACCTGCCCCATCTTCCAAAATGTTGGCATTACAGGTATGAGTCACTGCACCTGGCTGTTTGTTTTTTGAGACAGAGTTTCTCTCTGTCACCCAGGCTGGAGTGCAGTAGCACTGTCTCGGTTCACTGCAAACTCCACCTCCCAGGTTCAAGCGATTCTCCTGTCTCACCCTTCCAAGTAGCTGGGATTACAGGCATGCATCACCACACCTGGCTAATTTTTTGTATTTTAGTAGAGATGGGGTTTGACCATGTTGCCCAGGCTGGTCTCAGGCATTCCACTGCCTTGGCCCCCCAAAGTGCCAGGATTATTATAGGTGTGAGCCACTATGCCCTACTAAGGAGCTTTTTTTTTTTTTTTTGAAGCGGAGTCTCGCTCTGTCTCCAGGCTAGAGTGCAGTGGCGCAATCTCGCCTCACTGCAACATCCACCTCCCAGGTTCAAGCGATTCTCCTGCCTCATCCTCCCAAGTAGCTGTAACTACAGGCACGTGCTGCTACACCCAGCCAATTTTTGTGTTTTAGTAGAGATGAGGTTTCACCATGTTGGCCAGGATGTTCTCAATCTATTGACTTTGTGATACACCTGCCTTGGCCTTCCAAAATGTTGGGATTACAGGTGTGAGCCACCACGCCCGGCCAGAAGCTTTTTTTGAGAGGGGTCAGGGAATAGTCTCTGGCTTCATCTAGCCCCTCGTCTTTCTTCCCCTTTGTCAGGGAGATGCATTTCCTGAGCTGAAGAAGGACCCAGACATGGTGAAGGACATCATTAATGAAGAAGAGGTGCAGTTTCTCAAGACTCTCAGTAGAGGGCGACGCATCCTGGACAGGAAAATTCTGAGCCTGGGAGACAGCAAGACCATTCCTGGTAGGGACCAGTTTTTGCCCTTCTCCATCCCAGCCATTTCATCTTTATGGCAAAGAAAAACCCTTTCTCACAGACTGACCATGAGCTCTCATGTCTCTGAGACTGAACATAGCTAGATGAACTGCTCTTGGTACAAACTGGAATTTATAGTAAAATGGTAAAAGTAATGCATCATTGTGGCAAAGTATTCAAATGATACAGAATACAAAAGTGTTCAGAAAGTGAAAATCCTCTTTCCCGGACTAATTTCTCAGAGATAACAACTGTTAACGCTTTGATGTATAAGTCTTCAGGATACTTCTCTGTTTGCATGCAAATACATGGAGGTACTTTTTGCATCTGTATTTTTCAGGCAAAAGTGGGAATGTTTGGTATATACTGTTTTACAATTTGGGGAGAATTAATTTGAAAGATTTTTTCCCCCATTTTTATTGAAGTATAATGAACAAGAGAAAAGCTTGATGGATTTTCACAAATTGAACACACTTGTATTCAGATCGAGAAATAGAATTGTCAGGCTGGGCGCGGTGGCTCATGCCTGTAATCCCAGCACTTTGGGAGGCTAAGGTGGGTAGATCACCTGAGGTCAGCAGTTTCAGACCCGCCTGGCCAACATAATGAAATCTCGTCTGTACTAAAAATGGAAAAATTAGCCAGGTATGATGGCAGGCAGCTGCTATCCCAGCTACTCGGGAGGCTGAGGTAGGAGAATTGCTTGAACCCGGGTGGTGGAGGTTGCAGTGAGCCAGGATCATGCCACTGCTCTCCAGCCTGGGCAACAGAGCAAGACTCCATCTCAAAAAAAAAAAAAAAAAAAAGAAATAGAAAATTGTCCAGGTGAGGTTTAAAAAAAAAAGAAAACCAGGGCTGGGCATGGTGGCTCGTACCTGTAATCCCAGCACTTTGGGAGGCTAAGGCAAGCAGATCACCTGAAGTCAGGAGTTAGAGACCAGCCTGGCCTACATGGTGAAATCCTGTCTCTACTAAAAATTCAAAAATTAGCTGGGCATGGTGGCTGCATACGTGTAATCCCAGCTACCTGGGAGGCTGAGGAAGAAGAATCGCTTGAACCTGGGAGCTGAGGTTGCAGTGAGCCGAGATCGGGCCATTGCACTCCAGCCTGGGCTACAAGACCAAAACTCTATCTCAAAAAAAACGAAAAAGAAAAAACCAGAATTGTACCAGGACACCCATTGTGCTTCCTTCAGGTCAACTGGAAAAGATGTGCTGGATTTTCGGATGGACACAAAGGGCTGTTAGTGACTGGCCTTGTCTCTTTAATCCCTTCTGCCAATCCCAGCATCCTCTCAGAAGGTTTGGCATGGAAAAGGGGCCATCTCTGGTTTTTGACACACCTTCTTTGTGCTGTGTAGGAGACACTGCTTGGCTCCTCTATGATACCTATGGGTTTCCAGTGGATCTCACTGGATTGATTGCCGAAGAGAAGGGCCTGTTGGTAGACATGGATGGCTTTGAAGAGGAGAGGAAACTGGCCCAGGTAAAGAACTTGGAGAGTGAGCAGAGAACCCAACATCTTCCATCCCAGCACCACTTGGCTGCAGAGCAAGCATAAATTTCCTTCCGTTAAAGTCTTTGAAGTGCTTTTACCCCAGACCAGTGGTTCTCAAGTGGGGGCAAGTCTGCCTTCCAGGGGGCAGTTAGCAGTAATGTCTCAAGACACTTTCAGTTTTCACAACCAAGGGCAGATGCTGTTGTCATGTAGTTGATAGAGGCCAGGGTGCCACTCAGCATCCCACACTGTAAGAGGAGGTTCCACGACAGAAAATGATCTGGCCCCAAATGTCAGTAGTGGCAGGATTGAGAAAAGCTTTACGCTGGGCATAGTTTAGAAAGTTCCAATCCTTCAGAGTCCCTTTTCTTTTGCTTTAGGGTAACTTATGCTTGTTTCTCTCACTGACAGCTTAAATCACAGGGCAAGGGAGCTGGTGGGGAAGACCTCATTATGCTGGACATCTACGCTATCGAAGAGCTCCGGGCGCAGGGTCTGGAGGTCACAGATGATTCCCCAAAGTACAATTACCATTCAGACTCCAGTGGTAACTATGGTATGTTGCTATGCTCCTTCTGCTTCTGAGCTTTCTTCCCCATATCTGGGGGGTTTTGGAAAGATTGTTTCTAAAGATTAGCTATCCAGCAGACTGCTGACAGCCTCTCCTGGAGTGCTGTACAGTCACGCTGTGTACTGTTATACACATAGGCACCCTTGGCTGGAGGTTTTCTTAACTCTTACTTTGAAATAATTATAGTCACAGGATGTTGTTAAAAAAAAAAAAAAATTGTAAGAAGGGTCTCCTACCCTTTATCCCATTTCCCCTAATTATAACATCTTGCAGAAAAGTGGGCAGTTGGCATTGATATAATCCACAGTGACTAGTAGAATGCTATTGGGATAATAGCATTCTAAAGTTAAGAAACAAAGCTGGCTCAGTTGCTCATGCTTATAATCCTAGCACTTTGGGACGCTAGGGTGAGTGGATCATTTGAGTTCTAGAGTTTGAGACTGGTCTGGGCAGCATGGTGAAACCCTGTCTCTACCAAAAATACAAAAATTAGCCAGGTGTGGTGGTACACGCCTGTAGTCCCAGCTACCTTTGGGGCTGAGGCAGGACAATCACTTGAGTCTAGGAGATTAGGGCTATAGTCAGCCATGTTTGTGTCACTGCACTCCAGCTTGGGCTACAAAGTGAAGACTCTGCCTCCAAAAAAAAAAAAAATACATGTTTTTGCTCTGTTAAGAGAACATCTTTTTTTTTTTTTTTTTTGAGACAGAATCTTGCTCTGTGACCCAGGCTGGAGTGCAGTGGCACTACCTCGGCTAACTGCAGCTTCCACCTCTCGGCTTCAAGTGATTCTCCTGCCTCAGCCTCCCAAGTAGCTGGGATTACAGGCACACTCCACCACGCCCAGCTAATTTTTTTATTTTAGTAGACGTGGAGTTTCACTATGTTGGCCCGGCTGGTCTCAAACTCCAGAGCTCAAGTTATCTGCCCACCTTGGCCTCCCAAAGTGCCAGGATTATAGGCATGAGCCACTGCGCTCTGCCAAAAACAATCTTTTTTTTTTTTTTTTTTTTTTTTTTTTTTTTGAGACAGAGTCTTGCTCTGTCGCCAGGTGCCAGGCTGGAGGGCAGTGGCGCGATCTCGGCTCGGCTCACTGCAACTTCCGCCTCCTGGGTTCAAGCAGTTCTCCTGCCTCAGCCTCCCAAGAACAATCTTATACCTCAGTCTACTCAAGCAAGTCTACAAAATGAGTACATTTTTTGTGAGTTGATCTTGGATTAGGGAATTTATTACTACTATTAAAGGTCTACTAATAGGATGCACTAAGTTTCTGTTCAGTAGCTCAGAGTTAGGGTAATCCATTGTCCCAGTTTTAGCACTGAAAGTCTGCATGCCAGGAAACCCCTGAGCTCTAAAAATTGGGACACTTGGTCACCTGACCGAGTGTTGCATTCTTTGATGGAAAGCCAGCATGCAAAGCTCTTTCATAGAGTCTAATGGGGTTGCTTCCAAAGTACAATTGGACAATTAGGAGCTAAGAAGAGTTTGAGAAACAGAATGCAGCAAAAGCCAGCTAAGAAAGTGTGAAAAGGTCATTGACCCACTGTCCCACTTCTATGCATTTCCCTCGAGCAGTATTTGAGAACACAGTGGCTACGGTGCTGGCTCTGCGCAGGGAGAAGATGTTTGTGGAAGAGGTGTCCACGGGCCAGGAGTGTGGAGTGGTGCTGGACAAGACCTGTTTCTATGCCGAGCAAGGAGGGCAGATCTATGATGAAGGCTACCTGGTGAAGGTGGATGACAGCAGTGAGGACGTGAGCCAACAGTTCTTCTTCCTTGTTAGCAGAGGAGGGCCAGGTGTGGAGCCAGGGAGCTGCTCTTGCCCCACAGTGCTTCAGGCCTTGGGAGCAGACCCCACACACCTATGGGTTGGGTTCCATGTCAGTATTTCTGAAGCCAAGGAAGCTGCTGCTTGTATCTGTTGCTTTCCTGGCCATTGGGTACTCTCAGAGTATTTTTGCAGCCAGACTGCAAGTTTCCGACAAACTTTAAACATAAAAAGGAGAGGCAGCTCTCTGAAGGGCAGATGTCCTTGTAGAAAACTCAGCCTGTAATTCTGCTGCTGCTGAATGAGTTGCTTTGTTTCCTTATGCTTTTACAGAGGCTTTTAAATGTCTAAGATGCAGCCAGTCATGGTGGCTCAGGACTGTAAACTTAGCACATTGGGAGGCCAAAGTGGGCAGATCACCTGAAGTCAGGAGTTCAAGATCAGCCTGGCCAACATGATGAAACCCCATCTCTACTGAAATAAAATGAGCCAGGCATGATGGCAGGTGCCTGCAATCCTAGCTGCTTGGGAGGCTGAGATAGGAGAGTTGCTTGAACCCATGAGACGGTGGTTACAGTGAGCCAAGATGGCGCTACTGCACTCCGGCTTGAGCAGCTGAGTGACACTCCATCTCAAAAAAAAAAAAATGTTCGGCCAGGCGCTGTGGCTCACGCCTGTAATCCCAGCACTTTGGGAGGCTGAGGCGGGTGGATCACAAGATCAAGGGATCGAGACCATCCTGGCCAACATGGTGAAACCCCGTCTCTACTAAAAATACAAAAATTAGCTGGGTGCGGTGGCGCACGCCTGTAATCCCAGCTACTTGGGAGGCTGAGGCAGAATTGCTTGAACCCGGGAGGTGGAGGTTGCAGTGAGCCACGATCGCGGCACTGCACTCCGGTCTGGCGCCTGGCAATGGAGTGAGACTCTGTCTCAGAGAAGAAAAAAAAAATGTTCGAAGATGTTCCTTAATATTGTGTGTGTGTGCACAAATATATTTATTTTTTGTTTTATTTTTTGAGATGGAGTCTTGCTCTGTTACCCAGGCTGGAATGCAGTGACACAATCTCAGCTCACTGCAACATCTGTCTCCCAGGTTCAAGCCGTTCTTCTGCTTCAGCCTCCTGAGTAGTTGGAATTAGAGGCACATGCATCACACTTGGCTAATTTTTGTATTTTCTTTAGTAGAGATAGGATTTCACCATGTTGGCTAGGCTAGTCTTGAACTCCTGGCTTCAGATGATCTACTTGTCTCAGCCTCCCAAAGTGCTGGGATTACAGGCGTGAGCCACCGTGCCTGGCCTATTTATATTTAATAATATTAATGGCATATGTGTATGTACACACACCGTTAAAGAGTGTTTTAGAGAATGTGTATGTACAATTTATATATGTAAATTTACATATGTAAGGAGATTTTTTACATATGTAAAGAGAATTTTTTATATATACAAATTTATACTGAAAATATAGGAAAATTAATAAGCCAGGCACGGTGGCTCATGCCTGTAATCCCAGTATTTTGGGAGGCCAAGGCAGGCGGATCACCTAAGGTTGGGAGTTCAAGACCAGCCTGACCAAAATAGAGAAACCCTGTTTCTCCTAAAAATACAAAATTAGCCGGGTATGGTGGCGCATGCCTGTAATCCTAGGTACCTGGGAGGCTGAGGCAGTAGAATTCCTTGAACTCAGTAGGCAGAGGTTGTGGTGAGTTGAGATCATGCCACTGCACTCCAGCCTGGGCAACAAGAGCGAAACTCTGTCTCAAAAAAGAAAA
>NW_022436955.1:17642620-17723280 GCF_009761245.1 Sapajus apella
TTTTTTTTGAGACGGAGTTTCGCTCTTGTTACCCAGGCTGGAGTGCAATGGCGCGATCTCGGCTCACCGCAACCTCCGCCTCCTGGGTTCAAGCAATTCTCCTGCCTCAGCCTCCTGAGTAGCTGGGATTACAGGCACGCACCACCATGCCCAGCTAATGTTTTGTATTTTTAGTAGAGACGGGGTTTCACCATGTTGACCAGGATGGTCTCAATCTCTTGACCTCGTGATCCACCCGCCTCGGCCTCCCAGAGTGCTGGGATTACAAGCGTGAGCCACCGCGCCCGGCCTAGAAAAGAAAATTTATTAAGGATTTATTTATTGGTCTCCTTGACCCCTCTTAGAAAACAGAGTTTACGGTGAAGAATGCTCAGGTGCGAGGAGGGTATGTGCTCCACATCGGAACAATCTACGGTGACCTGAAAGTGGGGGATCAGGTCCGGCTGTTTATTGATGAGGTGAGTTGGGTTATTGTGGCCCCCGTTGGATCTGGTTAGTAATCATCTCCTCTTCTGGCTTTCAGTTGTCCTGTCATTGTTATCACTCCCTAGTAACATTGCAAGTAGAGCATAGGGGTTAATTTTGGTGCATTTGGTGGATTGTGAGGGATGCAACTAAGAGTTAAATCTGTGTGTTCCTAAGGCATTGATTTCACCAGTGATTTCAGTTGCGATCCTGTAGACTTGTTTTCAGGGATTGTTTTTCTAACCTCACATACTTCTTTGGGAGCCAAGGATGCTGAAGAATGAAGAGCTGGGCTCTGTGGCATGTAAGAGTAGCCTCAAACCAGGATAGCAGTGTATGTTCTAAAAAACTCAAGCAGATAGGGAGGTTCTGTCCCACAGACTCAGAGGGCCTGGCTTCTCCTCACCTGACACTCCACTTTCTTTACTGGGGTGTTGCCTTTGATTTCCTGGTCCAGAGGGTAGGTATCAGATCCATTGTCTACGCCAGGGGTTGGCAAACTTTGTATAAAGAACTGGATACTAAATATTTTTGGTTTTGCGGATCAGATGCTCTGAGTCATAATTAGTCAGCACTGTGGTTGGAGTGCCCAAGCAGCCATTGACCATATGTAAACAAACAGGTGTGGGTGTGTTTAGAAAACCTGTTTAGGCCGGGTGTGGTGGCTCACCCCTGTAATCCAAGCACTTGGGAGGCCAAGGCGGGCGGATCACCTGAGGTCGGGAGTTCAAGACCAGCCTGACCAACACGGTGAAACTCTGTCTTAAAAAAAAGAAAAGAAAACCTGTTTAGTGGCCGGGCGCGGTGGCTCAAGCCTGTAATCCCAGCACTTTGGGAGGCCGAGGCGGGTGGATCACGAGGTCAAGAGATCGAGACCATCCTGGTCAACATGGTGAAACCCCGTCTCTACTAAAAATACAAAAAATTAGCTGGGCATGGTGGTGCGTGCCTGTAATCCCAGCTACTCAGGAGGCTGAGGCAGGAGAATTGCCTGAACCCAGGAGGCGGAGGTTGCGGTGAGCCGAGATCGCGCCATTGCACTCCCCCCGGGGAAACAAGAGTGAAACTCCGTTTTGGGAAAAAAAAAAAAAAAAAAAAAAAACCTGTTTAGAAAATGCACACATTTTGGGAGGCTGAGGTGTGGGAGGTTTGCTTGAGGCCAGGAGTTTGAGAGCAGCCTGGACAACACCATGAGACCCCATCTTTCCAAAAAATAAAAAAATGTTAGTTGGGAGTGGTGATGTGTACCTGTAGTCCCAGCTACTTGGGAGGCTGAGGCAAGAGGATCACTTGAGCCCAGGCGTTTGAGGCAGCACTGAGCTATCATCACGTGACTGTACTCCAGCCTGGGTAACAGAGCAAGACCCTGTCTCTAAATAAAAAAACAGATGACAGGCTAGATTTAGCCATAGGCCATCGTTTGGCAATCACTATTGTAGGTGGTGGAACAGAAAGGGGAGGATATACCCCATCCCTTTAATGGTAGACATTACTTTTGCTCAAAATACATTGACCAGAACTTAGTCACATGGGCACAGTTAGCCATAGGGAAGATGGGAAATGTAACCTTTATTCTGCACAGCCATATTTGCAACTAAAAATTGCAGCACTAGGGGGAGCAGGTTCTGCGGGATGACTACCAGTCTATCACAGATGTCTTCAAGAGCCCCTCTGTCCTTTGCAGCCCCGACGAAGACCCGTCATGAGCAACCACACAGCTACGCACATTCTGAACTTTGCTCTGCGCTCAGTGCTTGGGGAAGCTGACCAGAAAGGCTCATTGGTTGCTCCTGACCGCCTTCGATTTGACTTCACTGCCAAGGGAGCCATGTCCACCCAACAGATCAAGAAGGCTGAAGAGATTGCTAATGAGATGATTGAGGCAGCTAAGGTAGGATGGGCGGTGGCCGAACCCCGGCCTTCCCTGCACTGTCACTGTCTGACCACAGTCTCGGCAGTGCAGTGCTGTCTCTCAGTTTTACCAGATTCTGTGCTGCACGTAGATTTGCTTAAAGCAGTGATTCTCAACCTGTGCTTGTGTAGGGGGCAGTGGTGGTAGTTGGTGGAAGGGAGAGGGAGAGACCTTTGCTCCATCCCCACCTTAGGAGAACCAGAGCTGTTCTAGTTAAGTTTGATTACATAAGATTTGGTCCACAGTTTAACAAAATAAAGTTCCCATCTTGATGCCCTTGAGTTTGTATGTGACATGTGATTCAGGAAGCTCATGGCACATGCTGGGCAGAGCCAAGTCAGAACCCACTTCCTGCCTGCAGGACCATGCTCTCCTGCTCTTCCTACTGCACCTCCAGGGATATCTTCCAGCTCTCTTCTCTCTTCTTTTTCTGGCAGCCTGTTTACACCCAGGATTGCCCCTTGGCGGCAGCAAAAGCCATCCAGGGCCTACGGGCTGTATTTGATGAGACCTATCCTGACCCTGTGCGAGTCGTCTCCATTGGGGTCCCAGTGTCCGAGCTGCTGGATGATCCCTCTGGGCCTGCTGGCTCCCTGACTTCTGTTGAGTTCTGTGGGGGAACGTGAGTACCACAGATGGGCAGAATAGATGGGTCATCTGGCATCACCCTCTAAGGAAGTAGGTCTTAGGCTAGACCAACTCCAGTCTTTCTAAGGTTGAAGTGACGTCCTCAGAAATGCAATTGCTGAATAATGTTCCCAGGAACCTCAGCATCTGGCCGGGCGTGGTGGCTCATGCCTGTAATCCCAACACTTTGGAGGCCAAGGTGGGCAGATCACGAGGTCAGGAGTTGGATCATGGGTGGATCACTTGAGGTCAGGAGTTCAAGACCCTTTTGGCCAACATGGTGAAACTCCGTCTCTACTAAAAATATAAAATTAGCTGGCCGTGGTGGTGCATGCCTGTAATCCCAGTTACTCCAGAGGCAGGAGAATTGCTTGAACCTGGGAAGCGGAGGTTGCAGTGAGTCGAGATAGCGCCACTGCACTCCAGACTCCAGCCTGGTAACAGAGCTAAACTCTGTCTCAAAAAAAAAAAAAAAAAAAAAAAAAGTCAGCATTGTAGTTCGCTCATTAGACGCCCGTGTCTGATGTTAACATTGCCTGATGAAACATTCCCAGGAGGATAAGGTGGAAAACACTGTATTTACACTTAAACACAGTTGCTTGCTGTTGTTTGCTGGGCTGATCCTCACAAAAAGGCTCATGTGAATTCAGGATTCAGCAAGGCCTGGAATGTTGGTTGAGCTCCTGATGTGGTCCTAGCCCTTCCCTTTCCTGGCACCTCACCTAATTTCCTTTGACAACTTGGGCAGTATCTGGGGCATGTAGCTGCCTTGTCTCAGAGCCTCTGAGCAGGCCACAGGTTGACCGAGCTCAGTTTGGCTTGGGGATAGCCACTTGTGCCAGTTTGGATTCGTATGTAGCTCTCCGGGCCTTTTTGGGAAGGTCATGGTGACCTGGAAAGATGAAGCCTGTGAAAGTACTATTTTTAATTTTAGTTTTTTGAGGTGGAGTCGTGCTCTGTTTCTCAGGCCGGAGTGCAGTGGCATGATCTCGGCTCAGTGCAACCTCTACCTCCTGTGTTCAAGCGATTCTCATGCCTCAGCCTCCCAAGTAGCTGGGACTACAGGCATGCGCCACCACGCCCAGTCATGGTCGAGACCCTCCAGGGTCTCCTGTAGGCCTCTGACAGGCAGGGAGGAAGGGGGATGTGCAAACAGGAGGGTAGGAGTCTGGGAGGTTGGATTCTAGGCTTTTCTGCCCAGTTGAATGGGCCCTCAAATGAGTCCCACTCTGCCTGATTACCTATTGCTAATAACCCTTTAGATTATAGGAAACAGCTTTCACAAGCTTTATACCCAGTGCCGGGTGTGGTGGCTCATGCCTGTAATCCCAGCACTTTGGGAGGTTGAGGCGGGCGAATCACGTGAGGTCAGGAGTTCGAGACCAGCATGGCCAACATGGTGAAACTCCATCTCTACTAAAAATAAAAAAATTAGCCAGGAGTGGTGACATGCACCTGGCTCCCAGCTATTTGGGAGGCTGAGGCAGGAAAATCGCTTGAACCCCGGAGGCGGAGGTTGCAGAGAGTCAAGATAGTGCCTTGGCACTTTAGCCTGGGCAACAGAACAAGACTCCATCTCAAAAAAAAAAAAAAAAAAAAAGAAAAAGACAACAACTTTATACTACCCTTAAAGAATGAGGATGAGTTAGGCCGGGCGCGGTGGCTCAAGCCTGTAATCCCAGCACTTTGGGAGGCCGAGGCGGGTGGATCACGAGGTCAAGAGATCGAGACCATCCTGGTCAACATGGTGAAACCCCGTCTCTACTAAAAAAAATACAAAAACATTAGCTGGGCATGGTGGCACATGCCTGTAATCCCAGCGACTCAGGAGGCTGAGGCAGGAGAATTGCCTGAACCCAGGAGGCGGAGGTTGCGGTGAGCCGAGATTGCGCCATTGCACTCCAGCCTGGGTAACAAGAGTGAAACTCTGTCTCAAAAAAAAAAAAAAAAAAAAGAATGAGGATGAGTTAATGAGCATTTGCAGTTCTCTGAAATGAGAAATAAAACCTCTCTGTTTAAGGGGTTGTGGTAAGATTTTAAAAGTAATCTTCCACTCTTGTCACCTAGGGAGCAGGGATACTAAAATAGAGCTTAAGTTCCACCCCAGAACCAAAACTCACGTAGAGCCTCACAGTAATATCATATTGGATATTAGGGACCACAGAGCACTTTCTGTTTATCTCATTTGATTTTCACAGCAGCTGTGTGGGAAGAATCACTCACTTTGAGTGCTGAGAACACTGAGTGAGGCTCAGAGAGCTGGGGTCTCGTTCGCTGTTAGAATACATTCACACCTAGGCCTTCCCTGACTCTCATGCCTGCTTCTCTTTTTTTTTTAAGAGGCGGTTTCACCATGATGGCCAGGCTGGTCTTGAACTCCTGACCTCAGGTGATCCACCCACCTTGGCATCCCAAAGTGTTAGGATTACAGGCGTCAGCCACCACGCCTGAACTCATTCCTGCTTCCTTTGTCCTCGGGTCAGCCACAGTTGTGTTCTGAAATTCTCTGAGTCGTGAAGGGCCTTCGCCCTCTGTTGCCTTGAGAGAGCCTCCTCGGGTGGTATCTGCTCAGGGCTGGTGCACCCCAGCCAAGGGTGGCCAGGGCCTCTTTTACCACAGACTGTGTGTTCTGCTATTCAGGCATCTGCAGAACTCAAGTCACGCAGGAGCTTTTGTGATCGTGACGGAAGAAGCCATCGCCAAGGGTATCCGGAGGATTGTGGCTGTCACAGGTGCTGAAGCCCAGAAGGTGAGCAGGTTTGGCTGGTTTGTGGCTTATTTGAAGTTGGCAAGAGGAGCCCAGTCTGTGAATCCGTAGAGCAACAGTGCTCTGCGAGGAGGTTTCTGCAGTCAGTGTGAAAGTAGAGGCTGGGCCACGCCCCTGCCCCAGTGTCCTCCTCCAGTTACCCCTGCATGGCAGAAGAAAGCCACTCCCACACAAGATTCTTTAGCTTCCCTATGTTTAGTCTTTTAATCTGGCCATCTACCCCCTGCTGTCTCCATGTGGAGGAGGGGAAGATAGAGTCGCTGTGGCTTCAGGGCCCCCAGCGCTGATCTGTATACCCCTACGGGCATGCCTAGTCTGAAGCCATGCAGTAGAGGATGGATGGTCTGTCTTGGGAACTGGGGCTTATGTCTGACTGCTGCTGAAGCCCCAGGGGTGGCCACTCCTGGATTTAAAGGGGCTCCTGATGCTTGAGCTGAGTCTGAGTTGGGTATAGCCTTTGCCAGTGTGCATGTCAGCAGTATTCCTTGCTGGGGCTGCCAGCATCTGTTCCCCACAGCCACTTTTGGTGTGGTGGGATGTACTGCTGCCTGGCCTGCCGCTGGGGCTTCCTGCACTGCACCCACACCAGATAGTGAGGCTGACTCAGGCCTGCCTGGGGTTGACCTGGTGTCCCCTCCCAGGCCCTCAGGAAAGCAGAGAGCCTGAAGACATCTCTCTCTGTCATGGAAGCCAAAGTGAAGGCCCACACTGCTCCAAACAAGGATGTGCAGAGGGAGATCGCTGACCTTGGAGAGGTAGGGGCGGGCTCCCTATCTGTCTGTCCATCCCTCCCTCCCTCCCTCCCCAGGGCCTGATGCATGAGGCATGCCCTGTCTTAAGGAAATCTATAACTGGTCGGGCCGTGGTTCTTGATGGAATGGGCCTTTGTGCCAACTGTTACTGTCTGGCAGCCTTGTAGCAGGTACCCTATGGGTCCTGGCCTTTGACCCTGGATGCTGCCTGCTGCTCCCATTGCTGCTAGCAGGAGAGTTTCTTCCCCAGCATGTGTGGGCACTGGGGTGGATGGAGGTGGGGGAGGAGCTGAAGCCGCCCTCTGCTTCCTAGCCTACCTCGCGTTTATTCACATTTCAGGCTGCGAGGAAGCCCATCACAGGCTGTTCCCAACCTGGTAAGGAGCAGGCTTGACTTGAGAGCCCGGCTCTCTACTGCTCCTTTCTCTATAGGCCTGCTTGTTTCACCTGCCACAACTGCTCCTGAAGGGACTGATCTCAAAGCCTGAAGACACCTTTGTGTTTTCTCTCTCCTTTCCAGAACACTAGTCAGGGAGGACTTGGGTTTAGGCAGGGTTGAGGGGGCTGAACCCTGACATCCCAGCAATTTGTGGCCCAGATTCATATGGTCTTCGGGTTCTAGGTGCTGGCCACCGCAGTTGTCCCCCAGTGGCAGAAGGACGAATTGCGGGAGACTCTCAAATCCCTAAAGAAGGTCATGGATGACCTGGACCGCGCCAGCAAAGCTGATGTCCAGAAGCGAGTGAGTCCTGGCAGTGCCAGTGGCCAGAGCGGTTCCTAGGCAAAGGCTAGCAGGATTGGGCCTGGGTTTCAGAGCCTGCTGTTTTTCTGGACTTTTTTCTTGCAGGTATTGGAGAAGACAAAGCAGCTTATTGACAGCAACCCCAACCAGCCCCTTGTCATCCTGGAAATGGAGAGTGGGGCCTCAGCCAAGGTAACCTAGGGACCGGGGCCCTTACCCTGGGGTTCAGCAGCCCTCTGGGCGGCTGATACGTGGCCTCTGTTGCTCTTAGCCAAGGGGTTGCCTAAGGGCCCCGTCTGGGATTTAGGTTGGACTGAGTGTGGAGTGATCTGGCTCTGGGTGGGAAGAGGAACAGCTCCCTGCATGTGTGGGGCATGCTTGGGCCAGGTGTGGGCTGGGCCCGGTGCTGGGGTCTTCCACCTAGGCCGAGACAGCATCTGCTCTGGGAAAGGGCGGGGGTGTGTGGCAGTCTTGCTGTGGACTGCAGACTCTCACCTGAGTGGAGAACAGGGTTCCTGCTCCAGCACCGTGGCCTGAGCCATCTCTTCCCCCCAGGCTCTGAATGAAGCTTTGAAGCTCTTCAAGATGCACTCCCCTCAGACGTCTGCCATGCTCTTCACTGTGGACAATGAGGCTGGCAAAATCACGTGTCTGTGTCAAGTCCCCCAGGTCAGAACTGCCTACGACCTCTCACACCAGGGGGCAGTGTGGGTCTTAAGCTTATTTCCTGAGACCTGTGTGTGTACAATCAGCATTTGAAACTGGGCACCTGGTGCCCTTTACCCAGGCCTTCTCATTGGTGAAGATGTCTATCTGGTTGATACTTGGCTTTGCTACTCTGTCCTTTCCTGGCTGCCCCCTTTACCAGCCGTTAAGTGTGTCAGCTGCCAGCAGCATCCCCCCTGGGCTGGAGTGGGGGGGGATTCCTCCATTCCTCACTCATTTATCTTCTGTCCTAACTTCCCTTCCCTTCTTATCTTCCAGAATGCAGCCAACAGGGGCCTAAAAGCCAGCGAGTGGGTGCAGCAGGTATCAGGCCTGATGGATGGCAAAGGTGGTGGCAAGGATGTGTCTGCACAGGCCACAGGCAAGAACATTGGTTGCCTCCAGGAGGCGCTGCAGCTGGCCACTTCCTTTGCCCAGCTGCGCCTCAGGGATGTGAAGAACTGAGGTGGGGAAGGAGTTTGGCACTGGATCCATAGGTCCAGCCAGGAGTTTCTCCTCTGCTATAAGAACATTGGAATCTTGGGACCTTTAAAGAGCTCCCACCATCCTCCTACCATCCCGCACTAACTGGCAGAGGTCCTGTGACTCAGTGCTCCTTATATATCTGCCCTGAGCCCTCCACGTCAATGCCATCTGTCTAGAACCACTACCCCAGCATTGCTGTTGTACATCGACACACATCTAGAGTGGACAGCTCTCCCGACCGGAGCTGTCTGGGTCAGCAAATGGGAATCATTTTTGCTGCAGAGAATAAAGGACCATGTGCAATAATTGATGCCGCATGATCTCTACCCATTCCCAATGGGGGCTTGCCGTTTCCACAGCCCGACCCCTGCTGTCTACAATAAATGCTGTGACCCCTGGTGGCTGCTGTATTCACTGTGTCCAGCCCCAGAGCCCTGAATTTTGGGAGTAGCCCCTGGGGTTGCCTCAAACGTTTGTGGCGATGGAAGCCAAATAGGTGAGGTGACATAGAGGGAGGTGTTCATAATGCAATAGAAAATGAGGGGTGGAATTACGGGAAGCAGCGAAGCCTTTCTTGTAACTGCTCCCCCGCCCCCAGCTGGATGGATGAATGCCACCAGCCCTGCACTAGCGGCAACCAGGGCGTTGAGGACGCCGGCCGTTCTCCCTCCGGGCCTTCAGGGGGTGCTATAGCGAAGCCCGCTGCTTCCCCCAGCATCCTTCGCGCAGGAGCTTTAAGCAGCGGAAGAGCTGGTGTGCGCGGTGGGGCAGTGGGCGGAAGCGGGTTGCAGGCTAGGTGCCGCCATGCCTGGGGACCACCGCCGCATACGCGGCCCGGAGGAATCGCAGCCACCCCAGCTCTACGCGGCCGACGAAGAGGAAGCGCCCGCCGCCCGCGACCCGACGCGGCTGCGACCCGTGTACGCTCGCGCGGGGTTGCTGAGCCAAGCCAAGGGCTCGGCCTACCTGGAGGCAGGAGGCACCAAGGTGTTGTGCGCTGTGTCGGGCCCGCGCCAGGCCGAGGGCGGCGGCGGCGGCGGCCCGGCCGGAGCGGGTGGCGAGGCCCCGGCCGCGCTGCGTGGCCGACTGCTTTGTGACTTCCGCCGCGCCCCCTTCGCGGGGCGCCGGCGCCGCGCTCCCCCAGGCGGCGGTGAGGAGCGTGAGCTGGCGCTGGCGCTGCAGGAGGCGCTGGAGCCGGCCGTGCGCCTGGGCCGGTACCCGCGTGCACAGCTCGAGGTGTCCGCGCTGCTGCTGGAGGACGGCGGCTCAGCCCTGGCCGCCGCGCTCACCGCCGCTGCGCTCGCCCTGGCCGACGCGGGCGTGGAGATGTACGACCTGGTGGTGGGCTGCGGCCTGAGCCTCGCTCCCGGGCCCGCGCCCACCTGGCTACTGGACCCCACGCGGCTCGAAGAGGAGCGCGCCGCCGCCGGTCTCACCGTGGCGCTCATGCCCGTGCTGAATCAGGTGGCCGGGCTGCTGGGCAGCGGGGAGGGCGGCCTGACCGAGAGCTGGGCGGAGGCCGTACGCCTTGGCCTCGAGGGCTGCCAGCGCCTCTATCCCGTGCTGCAGCAGTGCCTGGTGCGGGCCGCCCGTCGCAGGGGCGCCGCCGCCCCGCCCTGAACCGGGAGCCTGAGCAACGACGGACGCCACGCACCTGCATCGAGATAAGCAGCCGGAGCCCCGGAGAGCACGTGGAGAGGCCGGAACAGAGCCGAGGCGCCAGACAGCTGTGGTAGTGGAAGGCCTTTTTACAAACCTCATTAAAGGAACCTTTCTCCTTCAGCCGGCTCAGCTGCGACCCAGTTGAGGAAACCTGTGAGCGCAGCCTGACTTCCAAGTTGGAAACGACTTCAGTAGGACTTACCTGAAAGCTGGTATCTGGGAGCTGTAGTCATTTAAGGGATAGACCCTTTGCACGGCCAGCCAGAGACTCCCTCCGACGTAACTGGGCGACTTTTGAGAGGTTGGACAAGAGGGCTGTGCCTTCTCACTTACCGTGTCTGAGCCAAAAGAAAAACACTTTTATATCTGAAAAACGTCTTCTGTTGTGATTCTTCTTGGTCCAGGATTTTAGAGAGCACGGCTCCTTTGTTCTTACATCCCAGGTGGCAAGGGGTTGTGACCGAACTGCCTTTAAAGGGTCCCGTTCCTTAGACCAACGAGAACAGGACAGATAGGCTGCAAAGAACAGCTGCAGGGCTGGATGTGGGCGCTGTGCTTTATAGAAGGAGAATCTGTCCCCACACGAACCAGAGCCAGGACAGCTGCTGAGATGTGACAAAAGTAGGAAGAATTGTATGGCCCCACAGGTGCGCTGAGTGCGCCCCAGCCCCCGACCCTGGTTTGGTGCTGGGCAAGACCCAACTCGGGGCTGGGTAACTGGAACGGGTTTTGCTCTGGGTGGAAGCCAGATCTATCCTTGGCCATGTGGAGAACGGCACAACCAGACGCCTCCACTGCCGGTGGGAAGTGGGGTCTTGGGCGTCTTCACGTGGTGCCTTGGTCCTAGGAGGAAAACGCTGAGCAGCGCCTGGAGAGGGCAGGTGAACTGCCAGGAAAGCCAGGTACGGCCTGGCTGCTCCATAGGACAGAGACGGCCTGCCTTACCATGAGGGTGGGGTCTTTCCTGTGTGGCTGCCAGCTCTGCCGGTTTCGTCTCAGGGCTGCTCTGGAGGCAGCCAGGTGACTGCCATTGAGAAGGCAGGGCAGCCTGGTCCAGTCTCTGCACTCGGCCTCTCAGGGAAGGGCCGGTGCCAGGCAGCCCAGGGACCAGAATGAGTTTCTGGAGCCACACCAAGAAGCCTTGACCAGGAAAAAGATTTATGAATTTTATTTTTTCTCTTTTGACTTACCTTTCTAGAGCAGGTCTGAAATGGCATCACACCAGTGGAGACAGGTCATGTTATTCTGAAAGATGGCTTCAGAGAGTGGATGGCGAGTCTGGTGCCCCAAGAGGGTGGTTTGCGGTGCATGCCGAGGACCTTCCAGCTGTTTCGGGCAGGGAGGGAGAGTGGGATCCCAGGGAAATCTGTTGGCGCATCCGGAGGGACGTGAAGCGCAGCCGTGGCTGTGTCTGCACTCAGGACTGAGGGTTGCCCCCGAGTGCTGGGGTAGGGTGGGGGTGGGCTGTCAGCTGTCCCTTGGAAGACAGTCTCAGCTTCATGAGGATGGCAACCTGGTACAGTCCCAGGCCACCTCCCTCCTAATCCTGTCAGTCGCAGGGCTGTCATGAAATGCAACCTCTTAAGAAGCTAAACCTTCTGCGACAGTGAAGCCTTCTGCTTTTCTGGCCAAGCCCTGTGTTCTATTGACCCAGCTCCAGAACGGGTATCTCAGGTTGCATGGGTGCTACCAGGAGGCCTTCACAACCTAGGCAAGGCAAGGAAGGGAGTTACCCCAGAATGCCTGGAGCTGATGAGCCTGGAGGAGATCCTGCTGCATCTTGGCTGTCCTGGTCCTATGCGTGGTCCTCCACCTGTAGGGAAAATAGAAGCAGGACATTGGCGGAGAGGCTGGAGGCATGGGAGGCTAGGAAAGGAGGGGCCACCAGCTCATATCTAGTCTCCCTGCACCCCACTTTCCATTTCCCCAGAGCTTGGGCAGCTCAGGGCTACTCTAGATTCTACCTCAAGATCTAGGAACTCAGAACCACCTGGCAAAAGAATGAATTTGTCTCCATGTAGCCCATTCAGATGATACAGGTGTGACTCGGGCCCTGGGCAGCAGTGAGAGCCCTCCCGAGCCCAGCAGACCAAGAACAGAGCTGTGTGGGTGGATGGGGGAGGGCTCCAGCCACAGTGTGGGCCAGGCATGGCCTGCCTCAGACCACCGAGAGTGGAGGTGATGGAAGAGCAGGGAATGTTCGGACCCTCTAATTTCACACACAGGGCTGTTACCGGTTCCAGGAAGGTCTGTGTGCCACAGCTTCTCTGAGGGGCATGGCCCATGGGACAGCTGGAGACCCAGCAACGGCAGCTGGAGATGGGGCCTGGAAGAGGGGCTTGGGTTTTCACAAGCTTACCAGCCAGGCCTCACGCAAGGGCTCTGGGGCCTTGGGGCACACCTGTGACATTCCCTCTACAGTCCTCCTACCCGTCCACCCAGTGCCTTCCAGGAGAAGGTATTTCAGCACAGAACCAACCCTGGCATAGACGAGCCCTGCAAGCCTGGAATTGGGAGACAGAAAACAGAGGGCCAGGCCCAGCCTACTGAACATGGCTCTGTGGCAGGGGCACACACCTCCCCCACTTAACCACTGCGGGCTGCAGCTATGACCATGGGTCCTCCCTTGCTCACAGCGGGGCCACAAGCAACAAAACACATGTAGGGTGGAGATGGGGAAGCAGGGCCAGGCCACTCACTGTCCGCCCCATGTCTGTGCTGCCCTCAGAGCCATCTGCCCAGGAACTGGCCCTCTGGCTCTGGGGCTTCTTCGAGGACTCAGAGCTGCAAGAGGAACCCTTGCAGCCAGGACCCCGTTCTTTCCACTGTCCTTTGTGGCTGTGCAGAGAGTCATCAGTCAGTGGCTGGGTTTGGAGGCCACAGCTGACCCTAGAGAGGCCACCTGATGCCCAGCAATGACCTAGGGCCTCTATGACTTGAGAGGGCAACAGGTGGAAGGGCTGGGACATGTGGCTCTAGCTCCAGGTGGTTGCTGAGTGGGTGGGGGCAACCTAGAAGCCATAAGAGTCCTTGAGCTTCAAGAACAGCCCAGGAATGAGAAGTGAGGAGCACACTCCAAGGAGGGGGGCCCTGAAGACTGGGAAAGGCCCAGGCAGGGCCCCGGGGGCTGGGCATCTTCAGGAGTGGGGAAAGCTGGGCTTGCACAGCGTGTGGGGATCAGACCTGTGAGTGGGCCCCTCTGCCGGACCATGCGCTCCAGGCTCTGCAGCAGGCTGTCCACCTGGGCTTTGATCTGCCGCAGCTCCCCCTGGATGGCATGAAGCTCCTTGGTCCAGACTGTGGGGACAGGGGCTGGGGTCAGTACCCAAGCTGGGCCCTGGGCCTGCCCTGACAGCTGGCGTGGCATCCCGGATGCTCCCTCATGCTGCAGGTGCGGCTGTGGCCCCCACTCCCACTTTTTCTGCCCAGAAAGCAGGGGGCTGTTCCTGGAGGCCCTGTGAGGACTGAAGCCGCTCCTGACCCCCAGTCTCCGGATCTGGACCCTCTGCATCTTCGCAGGCCCGTGGCTGATGAGTGGGGGGATCCTCTGGTATTCATAGCCCCTGGGGACATGACAGAGAGGGCATCAGGCTAGCCAGCCCCACCAGCTCACTTGGAGGACACAGGGGCAGGCCTTGCCCACCTGCAGGGAACGTCATTTCTGCACAGCTTGTAGTTCAAGTGGTAGCTACTGCCGCTGCCACAGCGAAGGAAACAAATGGGTCACTGACCACGGACGGGGCTCTGCCAGGTGCCCAGATGAATGTGGAAAACTGAAGTTCACAACTGTTTCTTACAACGCCAGCCTTCCTCACGCCAAGAGCCCCTGGAGACTTGCCCAAGGTCACTTTGGGAGACCACAGCAAACCAGCTTCCCCAGTCAGCCTCTGATAAGGGGTCTTACGAGAGGCCAGGTGGCAGGGGGGACACGACGCCGTACAGGCTTCTGGCAGCCAGAGCCCAGCCCCCCTTAAGGCTTCTTTGTGAAGCCGGGCACTGCTGGTGCCCAGAGGCTTTGTCTGGCAAAAGATGAAAGGGAAGACATATGTCAGAGCCAAAGCCCGGTAGCACACAGGAGAGCCTTCAGTCCTTGCATGGGAATCACCAGGGCCAGCAGGCAGGCCTAGGGACAGGGCATCGGCCAGGCCACCTTGGCTGTTGCTCCAGGCCCTGGGAGAGAAGACAGGCCTAACCACCCAGGCTCACAAAAGTGGGGCTCCCCGATTCTCACACCAAGCACCCCAGGGCACCTGTGCTGGGAGGGGTTGAGGGAGCGTGCAAAGGGACAGCTGGGTCCCAGCCCAGGCAGGAAGCTCTGGGGATTCCATGGCAGAAGCTTCAGGCCCTTCCTGTGTCTGGGGCTGGGGCAGGCCCTGAGTTGGGGAAAAGGGAGGGGACACACAGTGGGGGTGGTGTAAAGTTCTGAAACAACTTTCTGGTCCTGACGCCCTTGCCCCCAGCTCAAGGCCAGCACACCAGGGGCGGGATGGAGGACATCCTGGGCCACTCCCCACTCCCACCCCTGCTTTCTGGCTTCAGGAGGTTTGGGTGGGCAGCCTGGGAAGCTTCTGATTGTGGTCAGGAGAGGGAGGCAAGCCCGTTCCCCATGGCAAGGTGGGTCTGGCCTTGGGGTAGGTGAATAGGGACCGCTCCCCCCAAGGCCAGGAAGGACCAAGCATCGAGGGCTGGGGCCGAGACAGCACTGGAGATGAGGACCTCCAAGCAGGACCGCCAAGAAAAGTGCCCTTAACCAGGCCAAGCAGTCCCCTCCCTGTGGCTAAACACAGACCAGGCTGGGTGGGGTTGGGCCTGTGACCACCTGGGCCATAGTGGTGATGCCATGCTCATCAAGGCGTTGGTGGTTCAGTGGTAGACTTCTTGCCTGCCATGCAGGAGGCCTGGGTTCCATTCCTGGCCAATGTAAAGGTGAGGTTTCCTTTTCTCCCCAACTATATTCTTTACCTCATTTCTGTTCCCCAAAATGCCTATTTTCAGTGCTTTTTGGGCTTTTTTCCATTTCCCAAAAAGCCTGTTGTCAGCATTTTTTGGTTTTCGGTTTTTTTTTTTTCTTTTTTGTTTTTTTTTTAAGATGGAGTCTCCCTCTGTCACCCAGGGTGGAGTACAGTGGAGTGACCTCAGCTCACTGCAACCTCCGCCTCCTGGGTTCAAGCGATTCTCCTGCCTCAGCCTCCCGAGTAGCTGAGATTACAGGCACATACCACCACACCCAGCTAATTTTTGTATTTTTAGTAGAGATGGGGTTTCACCATGTTGGCCAGGCTGGTCTTGTTCTCCTGACCTCATGATCCACCTGCCTTGGCCTCCCAAAGTGCTGGGATTACAGGTGTGAGCCACCATGCCAGGGCTTTTTTTTTTTTTTTTTTTTTTTTTTAAAAAGACAGGATCTTGGGGTCGGGTACAGTGACTCATGCCTGTAATCCCAGCACTTTGGAGGCTGAGGCAGGTGGACCATGAGGTCAGGAGTTTGAGACCAGCCTGGCCAACATGGTGAAACCCTGTCTCTACTGAAAATACAAAAATTAGCTGGGCCTGGTGGTGCCTATAATCCCAGCTACTCCAGACGCTGAGGCAGGAGAACTGCGGAGGCTGCAGTGAGCCAAGATGGAACCACTGCACTCTAGCCTGGGCAACAAGAGTTAAACATGAAACACCATTAAAAAAAGACAGTATCTTGGCCTGGCACGGTGGCTCACACCTGTAATCCCAACACTTTGGGAGGTCAAAGTGGGTGGATCACTTGAGGTCAGGAGTTTGGGACCAGCCTGGCCAACATGATCAAACCCCATCTCTACTAAAAACAAAAAATTAGCTGGGAGTGGTGGCAGATGCTTGTAATCCCAGCTACTCGGGAGGCTGAAGCAGGAGAGTCGCTTGAACCCGGCAGGCAGAAGTTGCAGTGAGCAGAGATGACATCACTGCACTCCAGCCTGGGCCACAAGAGCAAGATCCCCCTGCCTCAGCCTCCTGAGTAGCTGGGACCACAGGCCAAAAAAGTAATTAGTGTCCAGCTAATTATTTTATTTTTTGTAGACGCAGGTCTCTATCTTGTCCAGGCTGGTCTCAAACCTGGATCACATGATCCTCCAGCCTCAGCCTCCCTAAGTGCTGGGATTACAGGCATGAACCACCCTGTCCCGCCTAAGTGTACTTTTGTGAGTACCCAGAGACGAGCCATGTACTGAAAGGGATTTTGCCGACTGCCACCCAAGCTGACATAAATGCTGAGAGACTGCATTACGGCGCGTGCCCATCTGCAGCTGCCTATTTCAGGCAGGGGGTTTTCCCTCGAGGGGCCTCCCTGCCCTGCCTGCCTTTGACAGTGCTTGGGCTGGAGCCTGTGTCCAGGTAAGTGAGTGGCCTTGCCCTTCTCTCCCCAAGGAGAAGGGCCTGGTTGCATGGGGGCAGTGGCTGCAGCTGCTCCCTGCTCTGGCCACAGGGTCACAGCCTGGGAACTTCCCACAGAAAGATACAAAATGGCTCTGAGGGCAGAGGCCAAGCCACCTCCTCAAGTGTTCTCAGGGCTGGGCTATGGGGCGGGAGGCAGGGACCTGGGGCGGGGGGTGGGGTGGGGGGGGCAGTCTTTCCACTATGGCTTTCCCTCCATGTTGGGGAATTCCTTGAGCATGTTTCGTGGTCTCACTCTGTCACCCAGGCAGTGGCATGATTTCAACTCAATGCAGCCTCGACCTCCTGGGTTCAAGTGATCCTCCCAACATCAGCCTCCTGAGTAGCTGAGACTACAGGGATTTATCACCACACCCAGCTAATTTTTATTTCTTTTTTTGAGACAGTTTTGCTCTGTCGCCCAGACTGGAATCCAGTGGCACGATCTTGGCTCACTGCAACCTCTGCCTCCCAGGTTCAAGTGATTCTCGTGCCTCAGCCTCCCTGAGTAGCTGGTGCCTGCCACCATGCCCAGCTAATTTTTTTATTTTTAGTAAAGACAGGGTTTCACCATGTTGGCCAGGCTGGTCTTAAACTCCTGACCTCAGGTGATCTTCCCACTTTGACCTGTCAAAGTACTGGGATTACAGGTGTGAGCCACCGCACCTGGCCAATTTTTATTTTATGTCTTGTAGAGATGGGAGTCTCACTTTGTTCCACAGGCTTTTCTTAAATCCTGGGCTCAAGCAATCTGCCCGCCTCAGCCCCCGGAATTGCTGGGATGACAGGCAGGAGCCACCTCGCTGGGCCACACATTCCATGCTGAGACCCAAATCACATGGCTGGACTTGAGCAGTTCTCAGGGAAAGACCATTCGGCAGCTCACTGCCCCCCATGGCCCCAGCCCTGAGCAGTCCCCTCCTCTGGGGACCATCTCAAGGGGGCCTGAGCCGCCACCACAGCCCACCACCCACTGCTGCCTGCATTGCTGGGGAAGCATTTGGCCCTCCTTGCTGGAGCTTCCTGGGAACAATCAGGTCTCAAGGAGGCCATCTCTACCCAGTCTGCCCCAGGTCTCAAATACCAGGCCCCTCTGAATGGTGGCTCAGTCCCTGTCGGGAGGAGGCCCCAGCGAGGGCTGAATGACTGGATCCAAGCCTGTGGGGCCAGGAAGTGGGTGGAAAACATGAAATCCCACGAAGGGATGACCAGCCTCAAAAACGGCCACATTAAAACACATGTGGGTTCAGCAAAGTGGCTCACAGCTGTAACCCCAGCACTCTGGGAGACCAAGGCAGGAGAATCACTTGAGCCCAGGAGTTTGAGACCCTCTCTGGGTTATTTTTTTGTTTCTAGATATCCCCATCTCTTAAAAAATTTTTTTTTTTTTAGATGGAGTCTCGCTCTGTCACCCAGGCTGGAGTGTACTGGCACAATCTCGGCTCACTGCAACCTCTCTCTCCTGGATTCAAGCAATTCTCCTGCCTCAGCCTCCTGAGTAGTTAGGATGAGTACATGAGCACACATCTGCTCAGCAGTCCAAAACAAATGTGGTGTGGAGGCTGCCCACACTGGCACACTGCAGGGTGCCCGGCTGCTGCTGCCAGGGAGCACCTTGGCCTAATTTCTCTGGAGGTCAACATGGAGGCACAGAGACATCTCAGAGCAGCCCACACCCCAGCTCTCCCATCCCACTTCCGGGGAGAGGAGACAGGGGAAAACCAAAATAAATTGGAGCTGTGGGTGGCAGGGCATCAAGTGCAGTGCTGCTCCTAACAGCGGCCACCTTGTCGCCGCCCGCCCCGCCGCCACCGCCGCCGTGGTGAGCGCGAGGCACCCGGCCTAATCCCAGCACTTTGGGGGCCAAGGTGACAGGATCCCTCAAAACCAAGAGTTCAAGATCACTCTGGCCATCATGGGGAAAACCCAGTCTCTGCCCAAAAAAAAATTCAGCCAGGCGCAGTGGCTCACGCTGGTAATCTCAGCACTTTGGGAGGATGAGGGGATGGATCACTTGAAATCAGAAGTTCAAGACCAGCCCAGCCAACAATGGTAAAACCCCGTCTCTACTAAAACACAAAAATTAGCTGGGCGTGATAGCATGTGTCTGTAATTCCAGCTACTGGGGAGGCCGAGGCAGATGAATCACTTGAACTCAGGAGGTGGAGATTGCAGTGAGCCTACACTGCGCCCAGAGCCACATGGTGATGGACGATGGAGCCAGATGTCTCAAAAAAAAAAGAATTTCCTTAAAATTGCTTTAAGTTTCCCAAGTTAGGGGAATGATGTCAACCAGAAATGTTCCCATTTGCTACCTCCCAAAGGTCTAGACCCAGAAATCGCCCCAAGACACTACCCCCTAGGAACCCTCACCTGGGGGGATCCAGGCTGTTCCAGCCAGGAGGAGGGGTACTGCCTCGATCAGGGCAGGGGCTGATGGCACCAGTTAGAAAGGGCTTTGCAGCCAGGTGCGGTGGCTCATGCCTGTAATCCCAGCACTCTGGGAGTGTGAGGTGGGCAGATTGCCTGAGGTCAGGAGTTCGAGACCAGCCTGGTGAACATGGTGAAACCCCCATCTCTACTAAAAATACAAAAATTAGCCAGGTATGGTGGCGCGTCCCTGTAATCCCACCTACTGAAGAGGCTGAAGCAGGAGAATCACTTGAACCCAGGAGGTGGAGATTGCAGTGAGTCAAGAATGTGCCATTGCACTCCAGCCTGGATGATAACAGCAAGACTTCAGTTAAAAAAAAAAAAAAAAAAAGGTTGGGGGGGGCTTTGGAATACACTGGGTCATCTCCCTCAGGTGACAAACAAAACCTAAGGCCCAGGGAGGAGGCCCCAGCCACACACTCAGGGGACTTCTGGGGTCCTTGTCCTGTCCCAGGGGAACCATAGCCTCACACAAGCCCAAGAGCCATCAGCCTTTCTCCCCAGCTGCCCCCCCGCCACCCCGACAGACTCACCAGAACACAGCTGCGCCCTGCTGCCACTTCTCGCCTGGCCGGGCAGGGCCAGCCTTGGGCTCTTGAGCCATGATTATATCTACTGGGAGCAAGAGAGCCGGACAGGGTGTGAGAGGCAAGGGAAGGGGCACAGGGGCCGGGGTGCAGGGGACTGGGCCACACCAGCACACAGGGCCCCCCTTGCTCAGCTGGGGCTTCCCTGCAAAGCAGCAAAGCACGCGCCCCCCACCACCTCCCCACCAGGGCCACAGGCAGCATGGCATCTTGCAGCCCCAGGCACATCCACCCAGAGCTGGGGTCAGACATTGAGGGTCATCCTAGAGGTTCCCCAAGACAACAAGACAAATGGCTTCAACACAAAGCCACCCAGAGGGTGGGGAAGGGTGCCCTACTGCTTTCTTCAGACCTGAATCCACCATTGCCCAGGTCGCAGAATTTAGGGTGCTACCATCCAAAGGCAGGAGGGGGAAGCCTGGGATCCTCGGGTCCTCTGAGGAGATATCCAGTGTCGTCTGGGCTAATTCTCAAATGTCCTCTCCTGCCTGCCCAGGGCAGACAGCCTCTGCCCCACAGCCTGCCCACTGCCAGCCTGCTGCCAGCCCCCCTCCCACACCTGCCCAAGCTAAGCCCCAGCTCTGGGTGCTGCCACCATGGCCAGCTAGGCTCCAAGGAAGAAGCAAAGCAGCACTTTTTCTTCATTATTTTTCTTGTTTATATCGTTTAAATGGAGGTGGACGTCTCATTATGTTGCCCAAGCTAGTCTAGAATTCCTGGCCTCAAGTGGTCCTCCTGCTTCAGCCTCCCAAAGTGCTGGGATTACAGGGGTGAGCCACTGTGCACAGCCTTCTTTTTACAAAATAGTTTAACGTACAGCGGGTGCAGTGGCTCACCCCTGTAATCCAGCACTTTGGGAGGCCAAGGCGAGAGGACTGCTTGAGGCCAGGAGTTCAAGACCAGCCTGGCCAACATAGTGAGACCACCGTCTCTATACAAAGAGAAAAAGTTTTATATGTGTGTATATGTGTGTGTGTGTGTGTGTGTGTGTGTGTGTGTGTGTGTGTGTGTGTATTTTTATTTTTATTTTTTATTTTTTTTTCCTGAGATGGAGTTTCACTCTTGTTACCCAGGCTGGAGGTGCGATCTCGGCTCAATGCTACCTCCACCTCCCGGGTTCAAGTGATTCTCCTGCCTCAGCCTCCCAAGTAGCTGGCATTACAGGTGCCGACCCCCACGCCTGGCGAATTTTTGTGTTTTAGTAGAGACGGGGTTTTGCCATGTTGGCCAGGCTGGTCTCAAACTCCTGACCTCAGATGATCTACTCGCCTCAGCCTCCCAAAGTACTGGGATTACAGGCATGAGCCACCGCACCTGGCCATAAATTTTTTTTTTTTTTTTTTTTTTTGAGACAGAGTTTCACTCTTGTTACCCAGGCTGGAGTGCAATGGCGCGATCTCGGCTCACTGCAACCTCCGCCTCCTGGGTTCAGGCAATTCTCCTGCCTCAGCCTCCTGAGTAGCTGGGATTACAGGCACGCGCCACCATGCCCAGCTAATTTTTTGTATTTTTAGTAGAGACGGGGTTTCACCATGTTGACCAGGATGGTCTCGATCTCTTGACCTCGTGATCCACCTGCCTCGGCCTCCCAAAGTGCTGGGATTACAGGCGTGAGCCACCACGCCCGGCCAAAAAAATTTTTTTTAAAAGAGTTTCAGGTCTACCAAATCATTGCCCTCAGACAGACAACCTCCCAGACCTAAGACCCAGATTATTTACCTTCAATTTAACAGTAAAAACTTCACAGAAAGTCAAGGTGCAGACACAAGACGCAGCAGCCACACTGGGTTTCCCTCTGGACTGAACTCAGATGAATGTGTTCCTGGCAGAGGTGGCCCCAGTTATTGGCAGGTTAGAGAGGCCAGCAAGGCCAGTCCTGGTGGCTCATGCCTGTAATCCCAGCGCTTTGGGAGGCTGAAGCAGGAGAATCACTTCAGCCCAGAACTTCAAGACCAGCCTGGGCAGTATAGACAGATGCCCATCTCTATTATAGAAAAAAAAAAAAAAAAAAGACAAAAATTAGCCTGGCTTGGTGGGAATTGTGTACCTGTAGTCTTAGCTATCCAAGAGGCTGGGGTGGGAGGATCATGTGAGTCCAGGAGTTTGAGGCTGCAATGAACAGCAATTGTACCACTGCACACCAGTCTGTGCGACAGTGAGATCCCATCTTAAAAAGAGATCAGTAATGCTTTAGAAAATCCTATTTAAGTAAATTTAGCAGATTTGAAATAGAAATTAACCCCTCAGCCGACACATGTAACCCCAGCATTTTGAGGGGCCAAGGCAGGTAAATCAATTGAGGTCAGGAGTTTGAGGCCAGCCTGATCAACATGATGAAACCCTGTCTCTACAAAAACACAAAAATTAGCCAGGTGCAGTGGTGTAGCCTGTAGTCCCAGCTACTTGGGAGGCTGAGGCAGGAGAATCGCTTGAACCCAAGAGGCAGAAGTTGCAATGAACTGAGATCACGCCACTGCACTCCATTCTGGATAGTGCGAGACTGTCTCGAAGAAACAAAGAAAAAAAAAGAACTTCTCACTCACATTTGTTTTGAGAAAGAATCTCCTCCTGTTGCCAAGGCTGGAGGGCAGTGGCACAATCATGGCTCATGGCAACCTCAACCTTCCAGGCTCCAACTACTCTCTAAGATCAGCCTACCGGCTCACACCTGTAGCTGGGACTACAAATGGGCACCACCACACCCAGAATTTTTTATTTTTATTTTTTTAAGAGATGGGATCTCACTATATTGTTCTGACTAATCTTGAACTCATGGCCACAAGTGATCCTCCTGCCTCAGCCTCTCAAGTTCTAGTAACAGGCATTAGCCACCACACCCAGATTCACTTTTTTAAAAAATTTATGGAATGTTATAGTTGCCAATGAAGCACGCCAGCTAACAGTTAGCAGGAGGCATTTTTAAGAAGAAAATACAAAAGAATCTTATCAGTGTATACATGGGTAGATCAAAATAAATAATCAAACAAAAACAAAAAACGGAGTCCTATATCCTGCAGACCAGCTCCTAATGGACTTTTTGGGCCCCGGGAAGCACAAAGCAGGCCCACAGGCCACCATCCCACTATTGCCGTTTTCCTCACACTGGCTCCAGGTGCTGCTGCTGATAGTCAGAGGCGGCAGATGGATCCTACACAGATAGGGGCAAGTCCCCAGTGAAACCCCACCACGAAGCCAAAAACAGGCTGAAACACGGGACCCAGAGTGAGAACTTCCATTCCTGTTTGCCCACTCTTTCCCGATTGGTTAAAAAGCATTTTCAGAAGGAACCAATCAAAGATTAGCTTTTCCAATGCTGCCTATGGCCTGCCCCTCCACACTCTGGGCCCGTAAAAGCCCCGGACCAAGCCACAATGATAGAAATCACCCAACTCCAGGCTGTTGACCAACCTCGCATCCCTTCTTCACTGAGAGCTGTTTCGTTCCTCAATGAAATTCTTCTTGCCTTCCTCACTCTGTCAGTGTGACCTCATTCTTCTTGGACGTGGCACAAGAACTCAGGACCCACTGAATATGGGTACAGGGAAGGAGGTAACATCATGGCCCTCTGTCCTCCACCAGCTGAGGGCAGCCACTCCACACAAAGGCAGTAGCAGGGCTGAGCCAGCTCCAGAGCCATGGGCCAGAGCAGGGCAGGGGGCTGACAGAGCAGCTAACACTACCATCCCTCAGGCTGTGGACAGCAGGACTAAAAGAGCTAATTCGTTGTAACACACCCTCTGCGGCTTTGGGGTTGTGGACACCCCTGCCCGGGCACCATCACGTTCTCTCGTCTGGATGCTGGAGTCCACTGTGGAAGTGGCTCATGACACTGCTGGTCCAGTCACAACCGTACAAAGCCTGCTTCTGAGCTGGCACTTGGAATGGCCAGGTGGACCCCAAACTCGCTCACTCACACACCCCCTCCCACCTGGCCCTGAGCACACAGTCATGGTGGCCACAGGATCCTCACTGGAGTGCAGGCCAGAGGCAGCCTGGTGGGTCATGTGGACAGGGCATCTCCTGTGGCAACCCCAGGTCCACACAAGGGCATCACTGGCCAGAGGTCTCTGGCTGACAAGTGACCAAGAAAAATCCTATGTCACTGCCTAAAAGGCCTATCTGCATCTGAAAGGGCAGGTAGAAATTTCCAGTCACAAGGGCAAGCCAAGGTGAGAAAATAGGGTCTACAGGCAGAGAACATAAGGTCTGTCCTGCTCACCTCCTACAGCTGCATCAACCAAGAACACCACAGCCTGGGGGCAGGGAATCTAAGGCCAATTCATGATCATTTTCTAAAATTACAGTTAAAACAAATGTGCCAGGCCGGGCGCGGTGACTCAAGCCTGTAATCCCAGCACTTTGGGAGGCTGAGGCGGGTGGATCACGAGGTCAAGAGATCGAGACCATCCTGGTCAACATGGTGAAACCCCGTCTCTACTAAAAATACAAAAAATTAGCTGGGCATGGTGGTGCGTGCCTGTAATCCCAGCTACTCAGGAGGCTGAGGCAGGAGAATTGCCTGAACCCGGGAGGCGGAGGTTGCGGTGAGCCGAGATCGCGCCATTGCACTCCAGCCTGGGTAACAAGAGCGAAACTCCGCCTCAAAAAAAAAAAAAAAAAAAAAAAAAATGTGCCTGGGAGCAGGGAACCTGAGGCCAATTAACACCAACTCAGGGCAGGGCACAGTGGCTCACACCTGTCACTGAGGCAGGCAGACTGCCTGAGCTCAGGAGTTTGACACCACCCTGGGCAATTGGCAAAATCCCATCTCTACCACAATACAAAAAATTAGCTGGGCATGGTGGCGTGTGCCTATAGCACCAGCTGCTTGGAAGGCTGAGGCATGAGAACTGCTTGAGCCTGGGAAGCAGAGGCTGCAGTGAGCCAAGATTGTGCCACTGCACTCCAGCTTTGGTGACAGAGTAAGACTATCTCAAAAACAAACACCAACTTTCAAAAGCTAAAGCCAAAGGGGAAACCCCACCTCCCCACACCCAGGTAGGAAAGGGTCCAAGGCCTCTCCCTGTATCCCTCCCACTTCAGGTCTCAGATGGGAAGGGAGAGCGCCCTGGACTAGCCACATGCCAATCACACGTCACCCCTCCATCTGCATAGGGTGCCAGTTCACATCAGCCTTTTGTAAACCACAGACCAAATTCTTCATCCAGGTAAGAGGTAGCCAACAGAACCTCAAGAGGAGGGCTTCAAACCCAGGAAACTGTAGCCAGGCCCTGGAGCCGCCTGCTCAGGCCCACTCCCACCCTGCAGAGTGCTTCCCGCTTGAAAAAACCCCTTGCACTGCTTCAGCCCCATGCTTCATTCCTTTGTTACTTTCTGGGTTTTGTTCAATTCTTTCTTCAAAACCCAAGGACCTGGACAGCTCACTCTCAGGCCAGCCCCTCCTTCCTGCAACAGGCCTGGCTGAGTTCCAGCTGTGCAGTGAAGGCAAACTGGGGGAGGCAGGGCACCCTGGACTTCCCTTCATTATCTGGACAGAGATGGGGTCTGGAGGGTTCGCCTGGTCTCAGACCAGCCCCCGATTCTCTTGTGACCTGAAGGCAGCTGGCTGGCCATTGGAACTGGCCGAGTCCTTGTATGATTCTGGGAAGGAGTCTCTGCAGCCATGTTTAGAGTCACGTCTGGGCCGGAGTGAGGAACCCCCTGGCTGCTGAACCAGAGGTGTCCATGAGCCAGGACCACTGGGCACCAAGGGGCTGAATCCAGTCTCTGCCCCAGGACCCATGGTATGCAATGACAGCAGGAACAGGCAGGACCCCATTCTTATTCCCAGATACAGTCACACTGAGACAGGCGTGCTTGGAAAGGCCCTGCGCTTTTTATTTAGTCTCTGTTGTCCTCATCTTGAAATTCTTAGCACACGCCTGTAATCCTAGCACTTTGGGAGGCCGACTGAGACAGGAGAATGGCTTAATGGCATAAAGTGGAGGTTGCAATGAGCTGAGATTGTGCCACTGCACTCCATCCTGGGTGACAGAGTGAGACTCCATCTCAAAAAAATTTTTTTCTTAGTAACTTTTGAATAAGGGCCCCACATTTTCATTCTGCTCCAGGCCTCACAAATACAGCCAGCCCGGCACACCCGCCTCGCTCACCAAGCTGCCCAAAGTGGCTGACCTGGAAGGCTCCTCCAGGCTCGGAAACCCGCAGTGCTTAGGTCTTGGGAACTGCAGCCTTTGCTCGTTACAAAGGGCAGCCAGGTAGAAGGGGCTGGGGACAAGCCTGGAAGAAACTCACAGCCTTTCCTCTTTACTTTCCTTCTGAAACCTGGGACCCCACGAAATCAACAAGTACTTCCCGGAGGAAGCTCCACCTCAGCTGCTCTGCTTCTCAGGGACCATCTACCCTAACACTTAACTCCTTAAGATTTCAGTTAAATGCGCCCCTTAGCCTGATCCCATAGGGAGCCCCGAGGTGGGAATTCCATCACATCTGAGATTGTCTTTTTTTTTTTTTTTTTTTTGAGACAGAGTTTCACTCTGTTACCAAGGCTGGGGTGCAGTGGCGTAATCTTTGCTCACTGCAGCCTCTGCCTCCTGGGTTCAAGTATTCTCCTGCCCAAGCCTCCCAAGTAGCTGGGATTATAGGTGCCAACCAGCACACATGGCTAATTTTTGTATTTTTAGTAGAGACGGGATTTCACCATGTTGACCAGGCTGCTCTCAAACTCCTGACCTTAAGCGATCTGCCCACCTCTGTCTCCGCCTCCGCCCCCCAAAGTGCTGGGATTACAAGTATGAGATTGTCCTTTCTGTCACCTACAACACCTGGCCCTCCCTGAAAAGTCACATCTCCCCCCTTTCTCCTTCCAGTCTCAGGATAAACAGAAGCAGCACTTCTCATTTGCACAGTAGAGGATACTTTCCAAAGTCCTTTTGTATTTTGTTCAGGAACCCTGAGACATAAGAGCAAGTATCAGGCCAGGTGTGATAGCTCACACCTGTAATCCCAGTGCTTTGGGAGGCTAAGGAGGGCGGATCACAAGGTCAGGAGATTGCTACCATCCCGGCCAACATGGTGAGACACTGTCTCTACTAAAAATACAAAAATTAGCTGGATGTGGTGGCTCACGCCTGTAATCCCAGCTACTCCGGAGGCTGAGGCAGGGCAATCACTTGAACCAGGGAGTCAGAGGTTGCAGTGAGCTGAGATCATGCTGCTGCACTCCAGCCTGGCGACAGAGAAAGACTTCATCTTTAAAAAAAAAAAAAAAAAAAAAAAGCAAGTATCTTTACTCCCCATTTCTCAGATGGGTAAACAAAGGCCTGGGGAGAGCGACAACGTTAACTTGCACAAGGCCATGCAACATTTGACCAGCAGCAGTGGGTATTTAATCCATGCGTCTGGATTCCTAGGCATGGAATCTTTCCAGTCCACTAGTGCTCACCACACTCTCCCCCAGCACCGTTACTCCAAGTCCGTCAATGTCTAGCCAGCAGCCAAACTCAAACATTCGTGTAACCTGAAACAGAAACATCTGCAGCTACACCTGGAACAGAAGCCATGCAGCAGGCACTGTGTTCAGGCCCAGGGAGAGGCAGAACAGATGGAAATGAGTGTGCTGGGTGCAGTGACTCACACCTATAATCCCTGCGCTTTGGGAGGCAGAGGTGGGCAGATCACCTCAAGTCAGGAGTTGGAGACCAGCCTGGCCAATGTGGTGAAACCCCATCTCTACTAAAATGCAAAAATTAGCCAGGCCTGGTGGCACATGCCTATAATTCCAGCTACTTGAGAGGCTGAGGCAGGAGAATCACTTGAACCCAGGAGGCGGAGGTTGCAGTAAACCGAGATTTTGCCATTGCGCTCCAGCCTAAATGACAGCGTGTGACTCTGTCTCAAGAAAGAAAGAAAAAGAAGAGAAAGAAGAAAAAAAGAAAAGAAAGAAGGCAAGACAGGACAAGAGAAAAGAAACGAATGTGTGCTGAGGCCCAGCCAGGATGGCAACAGCCTGCTTAAGGCAGCCTTGGGCTGTTCATCAGCAGGGTCATTATGAATGACAGAGATGATCAAAACAGGGGAGATCAGCAGCCAGATGGGAAGAAAGCAGAAGGAAACAGGTGACCCAGGCATGGTGCCTCATGCCTATAATCCCAGCACTTTGGGAGGCTGAGGTGGGTAGATCACCCAAGGTCAGAAGTTGAAGATCAGCCTGGCCAATATGGTGAAACCCTATCTCTACTAAAAATAGAAAAAATTAGCTAAAATACACAGCTACTTAGGAGGCTGAGGCGGGAGAATTGCTTCAACCCAGGAGGTGGAGGTTGCAGTGAGCTGAGACCATGCCACCGCACTCTCACCTGGTGACAGAGCCAGACTTGTCTCAGAAATAAAGAAACAGAGGCCACGCTGATGGAATGACAAGAATAAAAAAATTGGGCCAGCCGCAGTGGCTCGTTCCTGTAATCCCAGCTCTCTGGAAGAATGAGGTGAGAGGATTGCTTTAGCGCAGGAGTCTGAGGCTGCAGTGATCACGCCATTGCACTCCAGCCTGGGTGACACAGTGAGGAGCCATCTCCCTGACCCCACATCCCCAAAAAGGCAACTGGGCAAAGCAGTTATTTTTAGTAGACACGGGGTTTCACCACATTGGCCAGATTGTTCTTGAACTCCTGACCTCAGGTGATCCACCTGCCTCAGCCTCCCGAAATGCTGGGATTACAGGCGTGAGCCAGGGTGCCCGGCCCCTTCTTCTCATTCAATTCTCACAGTGATCTCACAAAGCAGGTGCTATTAACAGCCATGTCTCACAGAACCGTTGACAGATGTGCCTGGGGCATGTGGAGAACAACTTGAGAGCAATGAGATCTCACTCCCCTGCCTGGAGACCACTACACTGTTCCAACAAATTAGATGACATCATAGACGCTCAGGACACCCAGTGCAGGCAGGGCCTGGTTCTGCCAGCTCTCGGCTTCGCTGCCTTTGTACAGAGCTGCTCTCTACCCACTTGGCCCTACATGGAATGCAGTGGTCAGTGAGGCCCAGGTCAGAACACGGGGCTGACAAAGCCAGCGCTGTAGGCTGAGTCCCAGATGTGCCAGGTGGCTTTTTTTTTTTTTTTTTTTTTTTGGGGGGAGAGAGTCTCACTCTGTCACCCAAGCTGGAGTGCAATGGCGTGATCTCTGTTCACTGTAACCTCCACCTCCCAAGTTCATTTCTCCTGCCTCAGACTTCCAGTAGCTGGGACTACAGGTGTGCACCCCCATGCCTGGCTTTTTATTTCTTTAAGTAAAGACAGGGTTTCACCATGTTGGTCAGGCTGGTCTTCAACTCCTGACCACTGGCGACCCACCGACCGACCCACCCACCCATCTCTGCCTCCCAAAGTGCTGGGATTACAGGTGTGAGCCATAGCACCCAGCCCAAGATGGCTTAGTGCAGTGGACAGCAGCCATTTTTCTGGCACCCCACATCTGAACCCCCTTCCCGTGTTAGAGATATCCCCAGACTTTGAGACAGAGCCTGCCTTCCCTGAAAACAGCTGAAAATGCCCTTTTCTACCTCACTTCCCTGGTCTCCCTTGCAGCTTGGACCTGGGCACTGACTTAGCTATTTCCAATGAGACCCATACACCCAATTTTGTTTTTTTGAGACAGGACCTCATTGTGTCACCCAGGCTGGAGTACAATGGCACAATATCCCACCTCAGCTTCCTGAGTAGCTACGACTACAGGAGTGCCACCATGCCCACTAATTTTTGTAGTTTTTGTAGAGACGGCGCTTCACTGTGCTGCCTAGGCTGGGCTCAAGCAATCCCACTGCCTCAGCCTCCCGAAGTGCTAGGATTACGGGCATGAGCCACCACATCCAGCCAATTTTGTTTTTGTTTTAGAGACAAAGGTCTCACTTTGTCACTCAGGCTGGAGTGTAGTGGTGTGATCATAGCTCACCATAGGCTTGAGCTCCTGGGCTCAAGCAGTTCTCCCCCTTCAGCCTCTCAAGTAGCGAAGACTACAGGCACACTCTACTATGCTCAGCTATTTTTTTTTTTTTTTTTCCTTCCTGCAAGATGGAATCTCACTGTCACCCAGGCTGGAGTGCAGTGGCACGAACTCGGCTCTCTGCAACCTCCACCTCCTAGGTTTAAGCGATTCTCTTGCCTCTGCCTCCAGAGTAGCTGGGATTACAGGTGCATGCCATCATGCCTAGTTTTTTTTTTTTTTTTTTTTTAATTTAAGTAGAGATGGGGTTTCACCATGTCGGTCAGGCTGGTCTTGAACTCCTGACATCGTGATCTGCCTGCCTGGGCCTCCCAAAGTGTTAGGATTACATGCATAAGCCATCGTGCCTGGCCAGCTTTATTTTTCCTTATTTTTTGGCTAGACGGGGTCTCCCCCTGTTGCCCAGGCTGGTCTCAAACTCCTGTCCTCAAGCAATCCTCTTGCTTTGGCCGTCTAAAGTGTTGGGGTTAAAGGCATGAGCCACCATACCTGGCCTTCACTTTGAATTAAAGCCACAGACAGGAAGAAGCATCCTATCAACAGTTGCCAGTGATGGCGGAAGTAGCTACATCCAGCTTGCAAAGATGCCGGCTTCTCTGTCCCACTTCCGTGGTACCAATTGTAGGTTCAGTGCCAGCAGAGGCCATGGGGTCTTCACCTGGCCAGCTTTGCCCAATGGCCTCTTTGACATTGATTTTCTGACCCTTTCCGAGCTCCTGGGAACTAGCCAGTACCTTTGACAAACTCCTTTTCTGCTTAGAGTTTACCAGAGTTAGTTTCTGCTGCTTAAAACTAAGAATCTTGATTATCACAAAAATAGGACAAGGACTGGACAGAGCAAGAAGCCCCAAAGCAAACGGGAGAGTGGCCAGAGGACAGTGAAAATCCATCTGGTATTAAGGGACAAGACACCAACAGCTCCATGGCATGCCCTGGCAAGACAGCTAATCCCATGGACCCCCGAACAAAGCATCCATCAAAGGCAAAGCTTTGGGAGACCTAGTGTCTCCTGCTATAGAGGATAAAGATTGCATCCAAGTCAAGATCTGCTGGGCAGGGCGCTCACGTTAACACCACTACACAGCTTAAAAGAAAGACAAGCTCAGAATCCAAATTCTTGGCTCGAGGCATGGTTGGAAACCCTGTCTCTACTAAAAATACAAATATCAGCTGGGTGTGGTGGCAGGTGCCTGTAATCCCAGGGAATTGGGAGGCTGAGGAAAGAGAATTGCTTGTATCTGGGAGGCGGAGGTTGCATTGAGTCGAGATCACGCCACTGCACTCCAGCCTGGAAGAGAGAATGAGACTTTGTCTTAAAATCAAACAAAACAAAACTCACATGTGCTCGCATTTTGCAGCTGACAGCAAAAAAGGCTAAGAGCAAAAATAGAAAAAAAAAAAAAAAAACCTGAAAGCTTGATCCAATGGCTACAGAATGACCAAGGGGATCCACACTTTGAAAGGTTTTTAGGAGCTGGGCGTGGTGGCTCACACCTGTAATCCCAGTACTCTGGGAGGCCGAGACGGGCAGGTCATGAGGTCAAGAGATCGAGACCATCCTGGCCAGTACAGTGAAACCCCATCTGTACTAAAAATACGAAAATTAGCTGGGCATGGTGGTGCACGCCTGTAGTCCCAGCTACTTGGGACGCTGAGACAGGAGAATTGCTTGAACACGGGAGGTGGAGGTTGCAGTGAGCCAAGACTGCACCACTGCACTCCAGCCTGGCACCTGGCAACAAAGCAAGGCTGTCTCAAAAAAGAAAAAAAAAAAGGTCTTTAGGGAAGAGTGAAGTGTGGAGAGCAGAGGCTATTCAAATTAGGCTGCACGGAAAAATAGGGAAAACTTGGGTACCTGGCACCCCCCCTAGAGCCACCCTTGCCAGCCAAAGCATCCTCTTTGTTACTCTAAAGATCCTGGAAGCAGGAACTCCCTTGCGGGCAGTTAGGTGTTCTATGTGGCTGAGGTGTGGCCCGCAGTGACGGGTGGGTGTATTAGTCTGTTTCCACACTGCTATAAAGAAACACCCAAGGTTGGGCATGGTGGCTCACATGTGTAACCCTGGCATGTTGGGAGGCCAAGGCGGGCAGATCACTTGAGGTCAGGAGTTCAAGAGCAGCCTGACCAACATAGTGAAACCCTGTCTCTATTAAAAATAAAAAATTAGTCAGGCATGGTGGTGCACACCTGTAAACCCAGCTATTTGAGAGAATCGCTTGAACCCAGGAGGCAGAGGATTCAATGAGCCGAGATTGGGCATTACACTCCAGCCTGGACAACAGCAGCAAAAAAACAAACCCGAGACTGGATAATTTATAATGTAAAGAGGTTTAACTGACTCACAGTTCCACATGGCTCGGAAGGCTTCAGGAAACTTACAATCATGTCCGAAGGGGAAACCGACAACTTCCTCCCAGGGTGGTGGGAAGGGCTGAGCGCGAGAAAGAGGACGTGCCACACTTTAAAACCTTCAGATCTCGTGAGAACTCACTCACTGTCACGAGAACAGCACGGGGGAAACAGCCCCGGTGATGAAGTACCTCCACCTGGTCCCTCCCTTGACACCTGGGGATAATTCAAGATGAGTTTTCGGTGGGGACACAAAGCCTAGCTGCATCAGTGGGAGGGAGGGCTGTTACTTCCAGGGTGAACTGTTGCCTCTTCCTCCAACCTGCGTCTCCTGCTTCCCAAGCTGCCCACCTGGATGTCCTGGGTGACCTGAGAAGCTGTATGCTGAAGATGTCAGAACCTCCGCCGGCCTGGGTTCCCCCTTCCCCATTGCATCTGCGGGAGGAAGAGCCCCTCGTGAGCAAGGAGCTAGCCAGCGGCAAGCACTTCCCTGTGTAACACACCCAGCAATGACCCTGCCCCAAAGGAGTCTCATAAGCCCTATACCCCTTATTTTCTCCAGAATTAAACAACAAGTCAGATCCCTGCAGGCCCCAGGGGCCAAATCTAGGAGGGCGGTGAATCATCAAAAAACTCCACTGGGAAGACACTGAATTGCCAAAAGAAACAGAAGATTTTGCTAATTGATATTAGCTTACTCACAGTATATGGTTGGCTAAACTTTTTAAAAATTGATGCTGGCAAAAATGTGGGAAGCTGATCTAAGAATGAATTCTGAGGGTACAGGACGGTCGAGGGACGAGGGTGGTGTTAGACAGGGATGAATGTACTGATATTGAGGATTCTACAGGGACAGCTTCAGACGCTAGGATGGTTCCAATTGTTTGCTCTGATGGCTGCTTGAAACCTGGACTCAATTGTGGCCAAATAATATTAGCTATTAGGTAGTAGCTAATAATGACAATGTCACACCTGTAATCCCAGTGCTTTGGGAGGCTGAGGTGGGCGAATCACAAGGTCAGGAGTTTGAGACCAGCCTGGCCAACATGGCGAAACCCCATCTCTACTAAAAATACAGAAAATTCGCCGGGTGTGGTGGTGGGTGCCTATAATCCCAGCTACGCAGGAAGCTGAGGCAGAAGAATCGCTGGAACCTGGGAAGCAAAGGGTGCAGTGAGCTGAGATCGAGACACTGCACTCCAGCTGGGGGACTCTGTGTCCAGTAAAAATAAAAATAAAAATGTAATTCTCACGGCCGGGCACGGTGGCTCAAGCCTGTAATCCCAGCACTTTGGGAGGCCGAGGCGGGTGGATCACGAGGTCAAGAGATCGAGACCATCCTGGTCAACATGGTGAAACCCCATCTCTACTAAAAATACAAAAAATTAGCTGGGCATGGTGGTGCGTGCCTGTAATCCCAGCTACTCAGGAGGCTGAGGCAGGAGAATTGCCTGAACCCAGGAGGCGGAGGTTGCGGTGAGCCGAGATCGCGCCATTGCACTCCAGCCTGGGTAACATGAGTGAAACTCCATCTCAAAAAAAAAAAAAAATAAAAAAAAAAAAAAAAAGAAAAAGAAAGAAAGGAAAAGAAAAAAAGCACTTCACTTATGTTAATAAAAATGAGGTAAAATTTACAGGGTATCATGTTGGTGAAAGAATCAAAAGAGAATAGCTCCAATGAGTGAACATTCTTAGTATTTACTTATTGCTGCCAGGCTGTTCCAGTTTAATATATTAACTCACTTTATTTTCCTTTTTTTTTTTGAGATGGAGTCTCGCTCTGTCGCCAGGCTGGAGTGCAGTGGCTCGATCCCAGCTCACTGCAACCTCCGACTCCCAGGTTCAAGTGATTCTCAGCCTCCTGAGTAGCTGGGAATACAGGCGTGCACCATGACACCCAGCTAATTTTTGTATTTTTAGTAGAGACGGGTTTCTCCATGTTGACCAGGATGATCTCAATCTCTTGACCTCGTGATCCATCCTCCTCTGACTCCTAAAGTGCTGGGATTACAGGCATGAGTCACGGCACCTGGACTATCTTCCTCATTTGACGAAGGAAGAAAATGTGGTAGGGAGATGTTCTATGGTGACCAATTGTCCTGGTTTGCCTGGGACTCAGAAATTTCTTAGAATGTAGTACTTTTTCTTTTCTTTTTTTTTTTGAGGTGAGTCTTGCTCTGTCATCCAGGCTAGAGTGCAGTGATGCGATCTCAGCTCACTGCAACCTCGGCCTCCTGGGTTTGAGCAATTCTCCTGCCTCAGCCTCCTGAGCAGCTGGGACTACAGGCACATACCATTGTGCCCAGTTAATTTTCTGTATTTTCAGTATAGACGGGGTTTCACCATGTTGGCCAGGCTGGTCTAGCACTCCTGACCTCAGGTGATTCCCCCACCTTGGCCTCCCAAAGTGCTGGGCTGACAGGTATGAGCTACCGCAATAATGTTATAATGTTATACTTTTAATGCTGAAAGCAGGACAATGCCAGGCAAACTTGGACAACCGGTCAACCTAGCTGTTAAGTTACTCACTCGCCCTAAGTTGCAGTTATTTTTTTTTTAATTTTTTTTTTTTTTTGAGACGAAGTTTCGCTCTTGTTACCCAGGCTGGAGTGCAATGGCGCGATCTCGGCTCACCGCAACCTCCGCCTAGACGGTTGTGCAGGGAGAGGAGCAGGAAACTTTCCTTCCTATTCAGGGCTGGGGTGGGAAGGGAAGGGAAGGTCAGGCTGCCCGAGGATGGCGGGGACCTGGACCCAATGCTTTGCAAAAAAAGCAGCGTCCCCACCCTTGGGAAACAAGATGGGAGAGGAGTGTGGTGGGTGTGGGACACGGGGGCATAGCGATGGAGGGAGGCTGAGAGGGAGACCAAGTAACAGCAGGCGTGGGCCGGGATGGCAGGAGGGATGGGGGTGGGAGCTGGGTGTAGGGAGGCAGCCCTGGCTCCCAGCAGGCCCCTGTCTGGGCTCCTCTGGGCCACTGGATTTCTCCAGGCTCCCGCCAAAGCCTCCCTCGGCCATTCTCCCTTGACCCCAGCCCTGGTCCCCTTCCTCCTCCTTCCTCCCCAGTCCAGCATCCACCCCTTACCACCCAGGACTGTCCCAGGACTCCCTCATCAAACCACCAGCACAGCCTGGGCTCAGGCCTGGGACCAGGTTTCCAGAAGTCTCCCAGCACCCGCTCCACAGAGCTCTTGCTGGTGCCTCCACCTCATCCTCACTAGGTGATCCTTACCTCCGGGCAGCAGAGCCTGCTCCTGCAGCTGGGGCGGCCACATCTCGGCCCAGGTGGTGCCAAGGAGGGCCAGGAGCACAGGCAGGAGGCTCCCCCCGCCAGGGGAGGGCTCCGGATGCAGCATGGGTCTGTTGGGCCTGTCAGGCACGTTGAGCACAGCCTGGCTCAGCCTCCTGGCTTCTTTCTCAGGCTGGATGAAGCTATTCACAATCTCCGGGAGTCAGGCTGGGCTGGTGGACAAAAGAGGGGGGCTGGTGAGTGAGTAATCAGTGTGTCCAAACAGCCTCCCGTTGATACTGGCATGAAAACCGACAGCTCCGGGGGATGCCTGCCTGTCCCGGCCTTGCCTGGCCAGCCCACCCCCGACAGCAGGAAGAGCAGTACGCGCTGACCCTGAGGCCCCTGCTAATCATGGCAGGATTATTATCGCCCTTGGGGAGCCCCCCGAGACCCCACTGATTGGCCCGCAGACATTCCAGTGCTGCAGATTAGTGACCGATGGCCGTGTCCTGGCTGGGACGGTGCCCTCCGAGCCGGCTGGTGGCTTCCACTCCCCAGCCCCAGGCCCTGGGAGGAGGCTAGGATGTCGGCTCTGGTCCTTCTGGTGAGCACGAACCGGACAAAACCCCAGGGGAGTTCTTTCCTTTCTTGGGAAGCTCGGCCCAACCCCCCAGCCATGAATTAAACATAGGCAAGAAGTAACTGCACACCAGAGAGGTGCAAGCTGTGGGCTTGGGTGGGGGGTGAGGCGCGGGCTGGGGCTGCACCTGTGGGAGGGAAAGGGTGCCTTCAGAACATCTGTCCGGGCAGTGTCAGGGACAGAGCGCAGCCCCAGTGCCCACCACCGCCACTCACGTGACGGGCCAGGAGGGAGTGAGGCAGGAGGAGGCAGGGCAGGCGAGGATGAGAGCATGTGATGCCCTTGGCTAACTCTTGTCCTGCTGGGATCTAGTCTACCTCTAGACAAACAGGGGGCGGAGCAGGAGGGTAGCCTGTTGCCATGATGTTCTGTGGCCCGGCTGTGGCTGGCATGACCCCACCAGAGTGCGCTGGAGTGGATCTGCACCTTGGGCCACGTTTCTCAGAAAATACACGGCTGTCCTGCAGGCCATGGCCTGATGCCCATGTTCCTCTTGGGACAGATCAAAGGTTATTCAACCATGCCAAAGGCCAGCCTTGCAAACCAACTATATCCTCCTTCTGGGGTTTGTGAGACCCCCGACCCTCGAGCCCACACACTCTCAGAGCGGGGTTCCAACTCCGTGGAAGCTCTGCTGAGATGCAGGTGGGCTTGGCTTTTCTAGGGAAACATCAGTGGAATGTGGATATCGTCATGGGTGCCAGGGATGGGCATGAGCCCAGGCACACAGGCCGTGAAGCAGCCTGGAACTGCATGTCTCCCACAGTACCTAGGGGTTCAGGAGTTTCTTCTTCCTAGACAGAAACCCAGCATCCTCAGGGTCACCACGTGAGGGTCCTAGCCATGCTTAATAACAGCTACCTGGTTTTTGGTGTTTGCTTTTTTTTTTTTTTTTTTTGAGACGGAGTTTCACTCTTGTTACCCAGGCTGGAGTGCAATGGCGCAATCTCGGCTCACCGCAACCTCCGCCTCCTGGGTTCAGGCAATTCTCCTGCCTCAGCCTCCCGAGTAGCTGGGATTACAGGCACGCACCACCATGCCCAGCTAATTTTTTGTATTTTTAGTAGAGACGGGGTTTCACCATGTTGACCAGGATGGTCTCGATCTCTTGACCTCGTGATCCACCCACCTCGGCCTCCCAAAGTGCTGGGATTACAGGCTTGAGCCACCGCGCCCGGCTTTTTTTTTTTTTTTTTAAAGAGTTTCACTCTGTCACCCAGGCTGGAGTGTTATAATCTCAGCTCATTGCAGCCTTGACCCTTGGGCTCAAGCGATGCTCCCACCTCAGTCTCCCAAGCAGCCATGATCAGGTGTGCGCCACCAACCTGGCTAATTTTTTTTTTTGTAGAAACAGGGTTTTGTCGTGTTGTCCAGGCTGGTCTCCAACTCCTGGGCTCAAGTGATCTCCCCACCTTAGCCTCCCAAAGTGCTGGGATTACAGGTGTGAGCCGCCATGCCTGGCCAAGCCACCTGTGTTTACAGAGCCCGCAAAGCCTGTTTGCATGTCTGAGTTCAAGTTATTGCCACCTGTGTTTATAGAGCCCACAAGACCTGTTTGCATGTGTGAGTTCAAGTTATTGCCACAAGAACACCTTTGATCTGCCCCAAGTAGCAGATGGGACACCCATCATGTGGATAAGGAAGCGGGCTCAGTGTGTCTAAGGCACTTGTCCAAGGTCACTCAGCAAGTGCATGGAGCATCTCCCCTAATCCAAGGTTTCTGCCTTCCATTCCCAGTGCTTTAATTCACATCCGGATCTTTCCCAGTACACTTTCCACAGCTCTGCTGTGCCGGGTAATAAAAGACCACTTCCTGCTCTTGGGTGTCCATAGCAAACATGGCCAGGTGCTTGGGACAGGTGGGAGGAAAATATATTTTGGGGATTAGAGTGGAGCAACTTTTGAAGGGTCCCATGGCCCTGGCTCACTCCAAGAAGAGTCCCAGTCCTGGCGTGGTGGCTCACGCCTATAATCCCAGCACTTTGGGAGGTGAAGGCGGGTGGATCACTTGAGGTCAGGTGTTCGAGACCAGCCTGGCCAATGTGGTGAAACCCTGTCTCTATTTAAAATACAAAAAATTAACTGGGCGTGGTAGCAGGTACCTGTAGTCCCAGCTACTCAGGAGGCTGAGGCAGGAGAACTGCTTGAATCTGGGAGATAGAGATTGCAGTGAGCCGAAATGGCAACACTGCACTCCAGCCTGGGCGAGAGAGGAAGACTCTGTCCCTGCAAAAAAAAAAAAAAATTCCTAAGAGGGCTGGATTCATGAACCAGAAGAGAAGCTGAGTGGATAAAAGATTAACAAGACACTGGAAGGCGTAGTCTGGAACGGACACACTGTGTGACCCTGAGAATGACACTCCCACCCCTGAGACTCGGTATCCAATGGTGAAGAGCTGGGACGGCCCCTCTGCTGGGCCCCTAACCCGGGCATTGCAACTTGGTTTCCATGGTACTTCCTAGTGGGTCTAGACATTTTCTTTTTTTTTTTTTTTGAGACGGAGTCTCACTCTGTCGCCCAGGCTGGAGTGCAGTGCTAAGATCTTGGCACACTGCAACCTCTGCCTCCCGGGTTCAAGTGATTTTCCTGCCTCAGTCTACCGAGTAGCTTGGACTACAGGTGTGTGCCACCACGCCCGGCTAATTTTTGTATATATATATATTTTTTAGTAGAGACAGTGTTTCACTGTGTTAGCCAGGATGGTCTTTATCTCCTTACCTTGTGATCCCTCCGCCTCGGCCTCCCAAAGTGCTGGGATTACAGGCAGGAGCCACCGTTCCTGGTTGTGTCTAGACTTTTTACTGGTGCCTGCTCGGTGGCTGGGGTGGGTTTGGAGAATGGGCAGCCTCATTCTTGCAAGGCAACTTTTCCCAGGTGAGGCTACTGCAGGGTTTACATCTACCACCCAGGTTGTAGGGTTCACATTTTGCTGTATTTTCTTTATCACCTGTGCCTCTATCTATTCCACCCCAGTCCGACTCATGCAGAGCTGATACTTCTTCTCTCAGTCTGCATTTGAAGGCTATACCGTTCAAGCCATTTTCTCTCTTCCTGAAGCAGCTCCTTTCTTTAAAGCCATGAAATCTTGTTGATGGTCTCCGAAAAATAAAATACATTCAACTCTAGGACAGTCATGACCACATATTCTTCTAAAAATTGCATGTCCAGGCATCCAGGCCAGGCGTGGGAGCTCAGACCTATAATCCCAGCACTTTGGGAGGCCAAGGTGGGAGGACCGCTTGAGCTCAGGAGTTTGAGACCAGCCTGGGCAGCATAGTGAAACCCTGTCTCTAAAAAAAAATACACGAAATTAGCTGGGCGTGGTAGCACATGTCCACAGTCCCACCTACCTGGGAGGTTGAGGTGGGAGGACAGCCTGAGTCTGGGAGGTCGAGGCTGCGGTGAGCTGTGATCGTGCCACTACATTCCAGCTTGGGTAACAGAGCAAGATTCTGTACCAAGAAAAAAAAAAAAAATAGGCCAGGTGCAGTGGCTCACGCCTGTAATCCCAGGACTTTGGGAGGCTGAGGTAGGCGGATCACCAGAGGTCAGGAGTTTGAGACCAGCCTGGCCAACGTGTCAAAATCCTGTCTCTACTCAAAATACGAAAGTTAAGTGGATATGGTGGCACCTGCCTGTAATGACAGCTACCTGGGAGGCTGAGGCATGAGAATCACTTGAGCCCAAGAGACAGAAGTTGCAGTGAGCTGAGATTGCTCCACAGCACTCCAGCCTGGAGTCTCATTCAACAGAATGAGACTCTGTCTCAAAAGAAAAAAAATTATATGTCTATTTAATTTTTTTTTTTTTTTTGAGATGGAGTTTCGCTCTTGTTACCCAGGCTGGAGTGCAATGGCACGATCTCGGCTCACCGCAACCTCCGCCTCCTGGGTTCAGGCAATTCTCCTGCCTCAACCTCCTGAGTAGCTGGGATTACAGGCATGCGCCACCATGCCCAGCTGATTTTTTGTATTTTTAGTAGAGACGGGGTTTCACCACGTTGACCAGTACGGTCTCGATCTCTTGACCTCGTGATCCACCTGCCTCAGCCTCCCAAAGTGCTGGGATTACAGGCTTGAGCCACCGCACCTGGCTGTCTATTTTTTAATTTTTCTTGAGACAAAGTCTGGCTCTGTTGCCCAGCTGGAGTGCAGTGGCACAATCTAGGTTCACTGCGACCTGTGCTTCCAGGCCTTTGACCTCCACATCCCAGGCTCAAGCCATCCTCCTACCTGAGCCTCCTGAGTAGCTGGACTATGGGTGTGCACCACCACGTCTGGCTAATTTTTGTATTTTTCGTAGAGATGGGGTTTCACCATGTTGCCCAGGCTGCTCTCAAAGCTCAAGCCATCTGCTGGGATTATAGGCTTGGGCACCACACCCAGCTCCAGATTAATATACTGAAGTCCTAACTCCATTACCTCAGTGTCTCTGTATTTAGAGACAGGGTCTTTAAAGAGGTAATTAAAATTAAATGAGGTTATTGGGGTGGGTCCTGATCCAATCTGACTGGTCTCCTTATATAAAGAGACACACAGAGGGACGATCCTGTGAAGACACAGTGAGAAAGCGGCTGTAAACAAGCCAAGGAGAGAGGTCCTCAGAGAAAACCAACCTCCCCACCCCAACACCTTGATCTTGGCCTTTAAGCCTCCAGAACTCTGAGAAAATACATTTCTGTTGTTTAAGCCACCCAGTGTGTGGTACCTTGCATGGCAGCCCTAGCAAACGAACATAGCCCTTATGAAAAACATACAGCTGCCCGGCACCATGGTTCACGCCAATAATCCCAGCATTTGGGAGGCCGAGGTGTGCAGATCACCTGAGGTTGACAGTTTGAGACCAGACTGACCAACATGCAGAAACCCCATCTTTACTAAAAATACAAAATTAGCTGGGTGTGGTGGTGCATGCCTGTAAACTCAGCTACTCGGGAGGCTGAGGCAGGAGAATCACTTGAACCTGGGAGACAGAGGATGCAGTGAGCTGAGATCGCACCACTGCACTCCAGCCTGGGCAACAAGAGCTAAACTCCATCTTAAAAAGAAAAAGGTAAGGCTAACATCATGCTTAATAGTGAGACTAAAGACTTTCTCCCTAAGATCAGAAACAAGGCAAGGATGTCTTTTCTCCCCAGTCCCACTAAACATTGTTGAATGTGCAATTTGTGCAATAAGGTAAGAAAAATACACTAAAGGCATCCATACTGAAAAGAAAGAAGTAAAACGATCTTCATTTGCAGATGACATAATTCTACTGTAGAAGACCTAAAGGAATGTTTAAAAAAAAAACCTGACTAGAATAAAGGTCCCAGAATACAAAATTAACATACCCAAATCCACTGCATTTGTATAAACTGGCAATAAACAATCCGAAAATGAAACTGAGAAAACAGTTTCACACATGGCCGGGCACTGTGGCTAACATCTATAATCCCAGCACTTTGGGAGACCAAGGCAGATGGATTGCTTGAGGTCAGGAGTTCGAGATCAGCCTGGCCAACATAGTGAAACCCTATCTCTACTAAATATACAAAGAATTAGCCAGGCTTGGTGGTGGTGGACAACTGTAATCCCAGCTACTCTACTTGAGAGGCTGAGGCAGGAGAATCACTTGAACCTGAGAGGCAGATGTTACGGTGAGCCAAGATTGCGCCACTGCACTCCAGACTAGGCAACAGAGCAGCACTCTGCGTCAAAAAAAAAAAAAAAAAAAAAATCCATACACATAAAACTATAAAACAACATTGCTGAGAGAAATTAAAAATTGCAGAGACATTTCACATTCATGGATTGGAAGACTCAATAGGTTTTTTTGTTTGTTTTTTTGAGACTGAGTCTCACTCTATAATCCAGGCTGGAGTGTAGTGGCGCAATCTCTGCCTACTGCAACCTCTGTCTCCTGGGTTCAAGTGATTCTCCTGCCTCAGACTCCCACATACCTGAGATTACAGGCATGCACCACCATGCCCAGCTAATTTTTGTAGTTTTAGTAGAGCCGGATTTCACCACACTGGCCAGGGAAAGACTCAAGGTTGTTAAGATAGATGGTAATTCTCCCCAAATTTGTCTATTAATTCAATGCAATGCCTATCAAACTTCCAAAGAATGTTTGTTGTTTTATCTTAAAGCAACTGAGAGGGCAGGTATTGTGGCATGTGCCTATAATCCCAGCTATTTGAGAGGCTGAGGCAGGAGGACTCCTTGAGCCTAGGAGTTTGAGACCAGCCTGGGCAATATAGCAAGACCCATCTCAAAAAAATTGACAATTGGATCTTAAAATTTGCATGGAAAGGCAAAGGAATTAGAATAACCAAAACACGTCCCAAAAAGAATAAAATTGGAGAATGTATACTCCCTGGTTTCCAAACTTGCTATGAAACTTCTAGTAATCACATCTATAAGATATGGAAAAAGGATAGACATATAGATCAAGGGAACAGAATGAACAATACGGAAAAAAAAATTAAAATTTATGGCCATTTTAGTTTTGAGGGTCTCAGTTTGTCACCCAGGCTGGAGTGCAGTGGTGCCATCATTGCTCAGAATAGCCTCAACCTTTGGGCTCAAGCCATCCTCATGCCTCAGCCTCCTGAGCAGTGAGGACTACAGGCGCGTCCCACCACACCCAGCTACTTTTTTTTTTTTCCTTACAGCCAGGGACTCACTCTATCATCCAGGCTGGAGTGCAGTAGCATGCTCACAGATCCTGGATTCAGGTGATCCTCCCACCTTAGCCTCCCAGGTAGTTGGGACTATGGGCACTCACCACCATGCCTAGCTAATTTTTTGTATTTTTGGTAGAGGTGGGATCTTGCCATGTTGTCTAGGAAGGTCTCAGAAACTCCCGGGCTCAAGCGATCCTCCTGCCTTGGCCTCCCAAAGCGCTGGGATTACAGTCTTGAGCCACCACGCCTGGCCATTTTCTTTCTTTTTTTTTTTTTTTTTTTTTTTTAGATAGGGTCGCACTATGTTGCCCAGGCTAGAGTGCAGTGGCTATTCATAGGTGCAATCATAGTGCACTGCAACCCTGAACTCCTGGTCAGCTGCCACTTCTTAAAATGTTTCTGTCCCCTTCTCTGGTTCTGGGACTACTGTTGTGCATGGGGACTGTGCTTTGTCAATGCCTAAGTCCTGCAGGGCTTGCTGTCACTCAGAATCTCCCATACCAAAACTCTCCTACACTTCAGTTTCAAAAGCTGGTAGTAAAGAAAAGAATGTGCCAAGAGCTGAAGTTCTGCTGTGATGAGACTGCCCAAGCTCCCCTGTATCTATACCCAGGGATCTGGATGGCTTAGTTCTTTTTTTCTTTTTTTGAGACAGAGTCTCACTCTGTTGCTCAGGCTGGAGTGCAGTGGTGCAATCTCGGCTCACTGCAAACTCCATCTCTTTTCAAACTCCACCTCCATTCTCCTGCTTCAGCCTCCCAAGTAGCTGGGATGATAGACCTGCACCGCCACACCTGGCTATTTTTGTATTTTAGTAAAGATGGGGATTCACCATGTTGGCCAGGCTGGTCTTGAATTCCTCACCTCAAGTGATCTGTCCGCCTTGGACTCCCAAAGTGCTGGGATTACAGGCATGAGCCACTGTGCCCAGCCTGGATGATTTAGCTCTTTAAGGCTTACAGAAGTTGGTACCTTATGGAAATGGGTTGGGGTGGTCTGGATGCCAGGTATTCTTCTGAGGTTGCTGTTCTCATAATTGCTATATTCAAGTATGTCACCCAATTGTGATAAAATGCGTAGAGCACAGCAGCAGAGTGGGACCAGCTGGGCTGAGGAGGAAATGAAGTACATTTTTATTTTCTTTTTTCTGAGACAGTCTCGCTCTGTCACCCAGGCTGGAGTGCAGTAACTCTATCTAGGCTCACTGCAACCTCTGCCTCCCAGGTCCAAGCGATTTTCCTGCCTCGGCCTCCTGAGTAGCTGGGATTAAAGGTGTGTGCCACCATGTCCAGCTGATTTTCGTATTTTTAGTAGACGAGGTTTCACCATGTTGGTCAGGCTGATCTTGAACTCCTGACCTTAGGCGATTTGCCCGCCTTAGCCTCCCAAAGTGCTGGGACTACAGGAGTGAGCCACCATGTCTTCACCAGTCTTGGTTAAGTATTTTATAGTTGCGTTTCATAACAACCCTATAAAGTAGGCATCACTGTCAATTTTACAAACAAGTAAACAGAGGCCTAGGACAGGTAACCTCCCAAGATCATACACCAAGGAAGAGGAAAGGCTGGCACTCAGGCCCAGGCCAGTAAACCCAAACCTCAAATGCCCTTAACCTACCACAACAATCTGGGATTCTGAGGTGCTTGAGTCAGCTGATACCCCAGATCTAAGCATCTGAAGGTCCCTAATTGTAGAGCCTTTCATGAGAACAAGCTGCTGGAGGGTAAGCACACATCACTCCTCGAGGCTGTACTAAAGGAGCCTCATCTTAGTTCCCCTATGCACATGGAGGTCACGCTGGGTGATCACCCTTGGGAGGGAGATGCGTAGCTTGACTTGGTGCTAATGCGTCCTGGCAAGGCGTTCTCCACTTGAGCAGCTAGCTGTGTGATCCCAGAGGCTCAAATCATGCGCCACAACGCCACCTACTGGCCGGCGAACAACATTGTCCTGTTGTAAAGTTGGCAAACAACCATTTACAAAGTTTCAAAATTTAAAAATCCTTAAAAGACGTTTTTTTTTGTTTTTTTTTTTTTTGGAGACGGAGTCTTGCTCTGTCGCCTGGCTGGGGTGCAGTGGCGCAATCTTGGCTCACTGCAACCTCCGCTTCCTGGGTTCAAGCAATTCTTCCGCCTTAGCCTCCCGAGTAGCTGAGACCACAGGCGCGTGTCACCATGCCCGGCTAATTTTTGTATTTTTAGTAGAGATGGGGTTTCATCATGTTGGCCAGGATGGTCTCGATCTCTTGACCTCGTGATGCGCACACCTTGGCCTCCCAAAGTGCTGGGATTACAGACTTAAAAGACATTTTAAAGATTTTGCCTTCCACTTTTCTCCATTCATTTAATCATCTGTTAAGTGCCAAGCACCATGTGAGGTGTTGGAGTTTGGGAGAGATCGAGTCCTTCTCAGAGGGATTTACAGAACCAGCAGGGCAGAGAACCAAATCAAGATAGAAACAGGCACGTGGGGACCCCAAAGGGGGCCATTTTACTGGAGAAGGAAAGGCACCACTGTGGGATGGTGGTCTGAAGCTGAGCTTTTGAAAGACAGAGGGGCTCATGCCTGTGATCCCGGCACTTTGGGATTCTGAGGTGGGTGGATCACCTGAGGTTAGGAGTTCGATACCAGCCTGACCAATGACCAACATGGTGAAACCCCATCTCTATTAAAAATACAAAATTAGCAGTGCATGGTGGTGCATGCCTGTAATCCCAGCTACTTGGGAGGCTGAGGCAGAACTGTTTGAATCGGGAGGCACAGGTTGCAGTGAGCCAAGATCCTGCCAATGCACTCCAGTGTGAGCAACAAGAGCAAAACTCTGTCTCAATAAATAAGTAAATAAAATGAAAGACAGGAGGGCTCTTGACGGGTTGGGGGTTCATGTGATCCTCAATTCGGGACTTTCCACAAGCACAGGGAACGGCCATCAGGAGACACTTTTGGTGAGCAAAATATGGGAGTGGGAAATGTCTCAGTGTGACTAGGGAGCAGGGCGTGAGGTGAGATCCAGCTGTGGGCCAGGTGCGGTGGCTCACACCTGTAATCCCAGCACTCTGGGAGGCCAAGACGGGTGGATCCCCTGAAGTCAGAAGTTCAAGACCAGTCTGGCCAACATGGTGTAACCCCATGCCTACTAAAAATACAAAAAATTAGTTGAGCATTCTGGTGGGCGCCTGTAATTCTACCTACTTAGGGGGCTGAGGCAGGAGAATCACTTGAACCCAGGAGGTAGAAGTTGCAGTAAGCAGAGACAGTGCCATTGGACTCTAGCCTGGGCAACAAGAGTGAAATTCCATCTCAAAAATAAATAAATAAAAAGATCCAGCTGTGGAAGGGGAGCATTCACCCGGCTGCACAATCAGCCACACCCTGGAGACCCTGGCTGGCCAGGTCTGGGGCTTGGACCTTCGTCTCATGACAAAGGGGAGTCTGTCAGGTGTTTCAAGGCAGTGAATAAAGCGACCTGCTGTATTTTACAAAGACGACCCTGCAGAGGGAGGATGGGATGACACGAGAAGCAGGACAATCATTAAGAGATGGTTCTCAAAGTCAGGGCTGACAACCCTCTCACCCACAGCAGTGGTGGGGGATAGAGAGAGGTCGGAACAGAGGAGAGGCACTGAGGAGACAGACCCTGTGAGGCTGGGTGATGAGCTGGAGGTGGAGGGAGAGGTGAGTGGGAACATCAGGTGACTCTCAGATTTCTGGTGTGGCTGACCATTCCTGAACTGGAATAGAAGAGGCTGATTTAGAAGGCAAGACAGAGACTGTTGTAAACATGTTAACCTATGAGATTCTCAAAACTAAAACACTTAAAAAAAAAAGCTACTTAAAAATTAGTTGGGGCTAGGCATCATGGCTCACGCCTGTAATTCTGGCACTTTGGGAGGCTGAGGCAGGTGGATCACTTGAAGTCAGGAGTTTGAGACCAGCCTGGCCAACATGGTCAAGCCCAACTCTACAAAAATACAAAAATTAGCTGGGTGTGGTGGCATGTCCCTGTAATCCCAGCTACTAGAGAGGCTGAAGCAGGAGAATCGCTTGAACTCAGTAGTGGACGTTGCAGTGAGCCGAGACTACACCACTGAACTCCCACCTGGGTGACAGAGCAAGATCCCATCTCAAAAAAAAAAAAAAAAAATAGTTGGATGAACAGGTAAGGTCCAGAGACTAACTTGTGGATGGAAGCTGGTATAGAAAAAGAGCACTGGCTGCTTCTCTGTGTTGTTCCCACAGTGTGAGAACACTGCTACCCCTTGCTTTCCACACAAACCTGAGCGCACACATGCCCACGTGGAATGCCAAGCCGCGGGTTCCTCCTATGAGGTCAGCTGCAGGCAGACGGCCAGTCGGAACTTCAGGAGGAGAGAAGATTTCCCACGCAGCCACTCCAGCACTGCAGAGAGGGTAAGATGAACACTTGCATCTTCGCTCCCGTTGCCAAATCCTTCCTTTCACTGTGGTAACACTGGTAGGTATGCACACTCTTCTCCAATGCTTATGCTTTGTGGGGGCAAACACATTTAAGTCACTACAGATGAAGAACATTTCACAAGCAGCCGTACCAGAGTAGTTAAAATGTCTGTTTATTCATTTATAAACCTAGTAACATGAAAAGAAACTCAATAGAACTCTCCTTGGTGGAGACACAGTGCACAGTGTTAGTGCCAGATTCACAGGGGCAGAAATGCTCGGTCATCCCGTGCATCCAAAGTCACCCAGGATCTCCAGAAAAGATCCCACTTACTGAAGTGCCTCGGATGTCTTCAGGGCCACATTGAAACTACACAGGAACAGAGAAGGGCTGAGCTGAAGTGCACACTGACAAACACAAATGATGAGTCACAGGACTCTACAGTAATTACAATGGTGTTTTTATACATCCCGAGTGTTGACTGGAGAGTAAAGTGTTAACTGAGCTGCTAGAAAACCCTTCACTGAAAGAGCTTTCTACCCCACGCCCATTGTTCTGAGGACAGAGAGGCTATGTCAGGTGGATGGGAACTCACACACTGAAATGAACTTTTCTTTCTCTTTCTTCCAATCTGCACCTACCATCTGCCATGCTGGAGTGTAAGGCACTAGAACCTGGCTTAGAGAAGAGTGGGGCTCTAAGCTCCAGTTCTTGGTGTGCAAAGGAAATCCTGACATAGATCTTTTGAAAGAGATGCTAAAAAATCCTCCCTATCTCCTGTAATTTCTGTCTTTGACAGATAGGAAAACAAGAAGGCAGAAGATGGGTTGCAAAGGATGAAAATGGGTGCATCTAAGAATGAGAAAAATGGCCCATGAAGAAATGTGTACCTCTCCAGGAGGTATAGGCACTCTGCTTGGAGAAGTCAAGAATCATAAACAACTCTTGTCATGGACAAAGGGAAGGCAAAGGCATACAAAAACACTCAGTTGTCCTGAAAAAGAGTGTACTGGTAGTGATCAGAGCTGCAAAGGCGAGCCCTGTACTGGAAATGGAGGAGCCTTACAACTCAGCACCTTAAAGTGGAGGCCCGCAGTGGTGGTGGGGAGGGAGGCGCTGACAGACAGACCCACAGCTCACTCACCACTTACTTCGTGTACACAGGGCCTGGGTCAAGCCCCACACATTTACCATTTCTTCCACTCAACTGTGCTTCTCCTGAATCCATGTGCCTGAAATGACATGTGCAAGGTGAACATTCTTTATATTGTGTTGACAAAATACTGCTTTTATCAATGTTTGTGAGGGATGTGTCAGGGCTAGCATGCAGAAGGAAAATTAGAATGGCAGGAAGTTATTATTCATTATTAACCACTGTTGACCAAACCTCTTAGTTTTTTTTTGTTTTTTTTTTGAGACAGAGTCTCACTCTGCCACCCAGGCTGGAGTGCAGTGGTGCAATCTCAGCTCACTGCAACCTCCATCTCATGGGTTCAAGTGATTCTCCCATCTTGCTCGGCCTCCCAAAGTGCTGGTATTATAGGCATAAGCGACCACGCCCAGCCAACCAAACCTGTCTTAGCTATTAAAGAAGACCCTTATTGACTACACTGGCCAAGAAACAACAGAGACATAAAAATGAACCTCGTTGCTAACCCCTGAAAGCAAGCCAATGCAAACTGCTCCACCAGGCCAGTCTTCTAGGGCCGATACCGATAATGTGAGTCACAGAAGATTACTTCTATTTCAGGTTCTCAAGAAGTGGTGTAGACTCAGCCAAATGCCAGCAAATGTGTCCATATGCCAGAGGAGAAGCAGAGCCAGAAATGAAGGTTATGGGTCCTATCTCCAGTGAAGCACTGAACACTGTCGGAAAGCTCCTGTCACTCTTGCACCACTACTGCCACCAAGACGGTGGGAAGGGAGGCGGCTAACTTTCAATTGCATGCAAAGGCAAATAGTATACTGTGGAAGCTGGAGATTTACTTTTCTATGTTTTAGTTACTTTCTTTGAAACAACAATCCAGGAAAACAAGCAAGCAGGTAAAACTCCTGGTGTGCACGAGGAGAGACCCAGGGCCAGCGTGCCTCCCGATGAGAACCAAACAGGAGTGGCTGGGCTCCACTCCTGAGGCCAGAGAAAACAGGCAGGGGTTTAATCACTGGGCTACATAGTCTCCGTGTCCCTGGCCTGAACGAGAGCTCTTGAATGTGGGGGGGCAGGGCCCCCTGGAAGAGTGTGAAAAATATAGTGGTCATTGTGCAGTTCTGTCTGCTGGAGTGTGGCCCAGCACGGCAGTTAGTGTTTGTCCGTTTTTGCTCTTCAGAGTTCCTGAATGAAGTTTTTCTGGCTTCAGTACCAAGGATCACGGAAGGATCATCTTCCTGATGCAACCTTAGATGGAAGTCAACGACACTGGCAGTGCTAAGAACAGGAATCACACATGGCCTGCCAATGAAGGGAGGTAATTAAGGATATTTCAGGGGAGGGGAAAGCCCACAGAAAACTGGCAACCCTGGGTCTCCATCTGTTTGAGGCCAATACACTTTGTGTTCCCAGGTTCAGAGGGCGTACACTGACAAGAGAAGGCAGAGTCCATCCCCAAAGGTGAGCACAAAATGCTATGACAGGTGATTGCAGAGAGGAAAAAAGCACCCAACTCCGTAAAGCTAAGTCCAGCCACCCATTCACAAGAGTCCAGAATCCTTGAAATCTCCAGGGACAGAAGACTAACAGGCTCCCCAGAATGAGCTGACACACAAGGCAAACACTTGGAAATGACACACAGATGAGGAGGCTGTGGTTGTTCCTCCTAATCCTGCTAGATTTGCAGCTCTGCCTCAGGACTGGAACATCTACTAGCCTCCCCTGTTCATTCAGAGGCCACTGCCTCTGAGGAGTCCAGAAAGCTCCGTCACCTGACACCAGTGATCAGGAAGTTATGCTGTTCTTTCCTCTTGGAAAGTATGCTTGGATACTAGACAGAGGCAAAGCATTATGCCAGAAGCAGGGAAAAGTCATTCATTCACTGTCAGATCTGTTTGTTCAAAGAGCTCACATTAGACCAATTACAGAAAACCACCAGACTTGCACAGCCTATATCTGAATGAACCAGGAGAGACTTCAAGGATAGACTTAAAGTGCTAGAAGAGAAATCTGTATGTTTGGGGCATTCAATAAACAAGTGATGTCACAGAAGACCCACATCCTGTTAGTCTTAGGAATATGACCCTATTCATGGACAAGGTGTTTCAATGGACAGCCTGAGTGCTCACCCACCCCATCCTCCTCTCGTAGCAAGACAAGCAGTCTGTTGCTCAGAGGGGGAAACTGTGACGTCATTTAACAAGAGGCCAGGACTTCTGGCTCTAGTTCAACAAAAAGTCAGTGCATAATTCTGGACACAGCATCAGATTTTCTGACTTCTTAGAAAGAACAGCTAATTAAAAACATGTCAAACTCTAGTAGTTACTTGGAGATTAACAAGGGCAGAAAAGAAGAGAATACAAGTCTTAAAACCCTATGTAGGATATACTTCTGATGAAACTTCTACTTGAATAATATACCGTGATGATGGCACTATTTGATTTTAAACTATGGAGACAGCTTTTATTCTTTCAATTTGGATCCTGGTAAGTGCTATATAACAGTTAAAGCCCAAATGTATTGCCATAGTTAAGGTTGAAGAGTTAAATCTATGTGTAACTAAATCCTTCTCAATTCAGTTACAAATACATTTCCCTTTACAAAGATGACTCTGGAGGGTGCAAGCACTACATGTTTGGAAGAGCAGGGATGCCTGCAGCTCTCAGTCACCTGTTGGCATGTTTGTAGTTAGTCTGCTCCCTGCTGATAATGACTGCATTGACCAAGGGCCTATTCCTCTCCTAAGGCCTTCACTACTGTTCACTGGTTGGCCCTACAGCCAGCAACACCTCTCCTGCTCTCTCCTGTCTGCCTAGAGGAAGCATCTCTCAGCTATTTAAGTACACACTTGCTCCAAGATAACTGAGCCCCCAAACAGAATCTAATCACAAGCTCCTTTAATAAGCCAACTAGAACCCTCCAAAAAGGTGGACACTAAAGTCAGTAATCACTAGAAGTGGTCTAGCCGGGGAAATGGCAACAAGTGTCTAGAAGGAGCCAGAGTAAGTGGGTAAACAGAGATCCCAAAAGAAACTCGAGAAGGCAGACACCTGAGGATTTTAAGCTACTCTAATGAAATGGAAGATCTCCCTTAATACACTTATAGACCTATCAGAGCTAATGCTTCCGAGATCCCAAGACATCAAAGGCTAGAGTTTTAACTAAAATCTCTTATAGCAGTTTGTTTGCACTTAAACAAAAAGTCAGATTACAGCAGTTTATATGCAAGGGTAAAATGAAGTGTTGAAGCTGGACAGCAGTCCATGATATCTGTTTCACCTTGGGAAAATAGACACTCTCCCTGAAAGAATGCAGAACACTCCTGGGCATCCAAGTCATTTTCTACTCCAGAGGATATGGAGAAATGGCTGAAGGGAAAGCAGGAAAAGTGGTCTCTAGCCTTACACAATGTACACCCCTGGGACTCAGAACTCTCAGTGGACTAATGTGGGTCACTTCTGTGTGGCTCTGTTGTGCTAGAAGTCAAACCTGGAATTCCAGCAGCTCTGTGGAACTTGGCACAGCCCGCAAGGTTGACGTGCTCAGGACAACACACCCGATCCCTTCCCCTCCCTGTTCTAAAGGGAGAGAAAGCAGCATGACTATGGGCCAACTGAAGGGGACAGGTGAGGCTGACCTGATGTTCAAAGAGATTCTCAGGTCCCAATGAAGACAGCTCTGGGTGGAAGATTTACATCTTAAAGAGTAAGAGAAGGATGTTTTAATTGCAAGCTTTCTAAGTAATTGCTCTAAGAGCAAGTTCAGGGGCCTATGTCTATTACTAGGTTTGGGCTGGGCTGAACAGTAAATTTTTCTGACAGCAATGAGCTTTTTCAGGCAGGCATTTTAAGAGGGAGGCTGAGGGCATCCTGGGGACAGGGCCCTAAGTTGCTAGAAGCTACACTAGGGCTTGGTTAAGGAGAGTCTTTGCTCCTGGCAGCTCTTGGTAGTGCAGTTTCAATGCCTTAGAACAAGAGTGGTGGATGGACTGTGATAATGATGGATAGTGAGTCATTAATAGAAGAGGATTCTAATTAAAACAAGGAAAACAAGAACAGGGGAAGAAGAAAACCTGAACTTCAGACAGGTGAGAGAAAAGCAGCATCATTTCCATAGCTGAATGCTCAGCGTCACTGGTGGGGACTGAGGTCAGACCCTTTTGACTGGGAGAAGCAACACACAAGGCAACATGGTTTTTCCCTTTCACTGTGGCTTACTTCTTTACGCGACTAAGAAAGAAAAAGCAACCTTATTAAAGAGATTAGCAAGAGATGAAGAAATTCATCTGTCCCAAAGGTCTGCTAACTGCTTCTGCAGGGACAGAGAAGACGGTGCCAGGTTAACTGCTTGTCTCCACTGCAGAACAGAAAACGTCCACGTGATGCCTCTCATCAGTGAGGTAGATGATCATCCTCTTACCAGAGGTATCAAGTGCCAGCCCACAGTGCAGTGGAACAGGAGAATGAGCTGCCTGGCTGCAGGCATGTGCTGTTCCTCAAGGCTGCATCCCACACACGGCAGCCCCACCAGAATTAATAGGGTGCTCCGAGAAAACAGAACCCAAGGGAGAGGGGAACTCGTGCCCCGAGGCCTGCACCACCCTGGCTTGCTCTGTTTTGAGATGCAGAATTTGAAACCAGCTGTCACCGTCACTCAGGTCCACAGTGGAGCCTGCTTCTGTCCTGCCTGTCAGACACACGTCCTGCCACCATGAGAAGCTGAATGTGGGAAGGGAAGAAGAGCCCAGAGTGAATATTAGGAGGAGGAAGTAGAAGGTCAAGGGAGGCTGAAAAGCAAAAAATTTTAAAGTAGGTCAAGTTCAAAATTATATCACGGAGATAAGAGACAGGAGGCAAAGGAGGGTTCCTTTAAGTTTCACCTTGGGAAAACAGAGATGCTCCCTGAAAGCGTGCAGGGCACTCCTGGACACCCAAGTCATTTTCTACTCCAGAGGATATGGAGGAAAGGGCTAGAGGGAAACAAAGGGCCTGAAGGGAAAGCAGGAAAAGCAGTCTCTAGCCTTATGTAATGTATACCCCTTGGAGTATGTTCCAAAGAGGAATGGAGGCAGAAGGAAGAGAAGCTCCAAGGTGACGTCTGCTCCAGGACAAGATGATGGAGAGGTGGGGAGGCTGCCCTGCCATCACTTCCCATGTAAGTCACTCAGCTCCATGTCATCCTTTCGGCGCTTGTGGGTGAAGAGGGAGGCGACAGGGTAAAGCTTGGCTTTGGCCTGGAAGCGGTATCCTGCGATGTCAATCTCATACTCTCCCCGGTTGATGAAATCTGCTGTCACCACCTGCTCTTCCCCCGTGTCCTCAGAAAAATTGTGCACAAAGCCCAGGCAAACGTGGCGCTCCAGGCTGTAGCTGTAGGCACTGCTGGTCGTCTTGCCAACAAACTGCCCATTCCGGTAAATGGGCTCTCCCCACCAAGGCCAAAGGTCTAGGTCTGTGTCATGGTCGTCCAGGATGAACATGGTGAAGCGTTTATACACTCCATTCTGCTTCTGCTGCAGGAGGGCGTCGCGACCAATGAAATCCATGCCCTAAAAAGAAAGGAACGGTCAAGTCACCCAGTGACACTCAGACCCTTTGCACAGAAAGTAGCAGCATGGGAAGGGTCCCCTGGTGTGACTACAATTGGGCGCGGCCACCTCCTCCCACAGCCTTGCCAGCTTTAGGGAAATGGTGTGCTTGCCACCATGTGAAAAACTGCATTTGCAATATAAAATACCCTTCAGAAATTTTTGTAACAACAGAGGTACACATTTTGTTTCCTATTTTATAAACATAAAGTCACAAGACCAGACGGAACGAAATCATTTAGGAAAAAAAACTCACTCACTTAATAAAATACCCTATCAGTACAGTACTTTAGAAGAATGTTTTTATACTGGCCAGGCACTATGGCTCACGCCTATAATCCCAGCACTTCGAGAGGCTGAGGCAGGTGAATCACCTGAGCTCAGGAGTTTCAGACCACCCTGGCCAATGTGGCGAAACCCTGTGTCTACCAAAATACAAAAAATTAGCTGGGTATGGTGGCGTGTGTTTGTGGTTCCAGCTACTTGGGAGGCTGAGGTGGGAGAATCACTTGAGCATGAGAGGCTGACGCTGCAGTGAGCCAACATCGCGCCACTGCAGTCCAACCTGGGTGACAGAGTGAAACTCTGTCTCAAAATCAAAAACAAAAAAACCCCACAAAAATTAGGCAACTGACTATAAGATGACTAATTTGTACAAATATTCGTGGCATGTTAATGAGTCACCAAATCAACTCGGAACAGCTTCCCAGAAAGCACTGTCTTTTAGACAGCAAAGCACTAGAAATAAATGGGTTTTTGTTTTTCTTTTTTGAAATCTTTTTTTTTTTTTTTTTTTGAGACGGGGTTTTCGCTCTTGTTACCCAGGCTGGAGTGCAATGGCGCAATCTCGGCTCACCGCAACCTCTGCCTCCTGGGTTCAGGCAATTCTCCTGTCTTAGCCTCCTGAGTAGCTGGGATTACAGGCACGCGCCACCATGCCCAGCTAATGTTTTGTATTTTTAGTAGAGACGGGGTTTCACCATGTTGACCAGGATGGTCTCGATCTCTTGACCTCGTGATCCACCCGCCTCGGCCTCCCAAAGTGCTGAGATTACAGGCTTGAGCCACCGCACCCGGCCTTTTGAAATCTTAATATAGAGATGAGGTCTCGCTGTATTGCCCAGGCTGATGTAGAACTCCTGGGCTCAAGTGATCCTCCTGCCTTGGCCTCCCAAAGTGCTAGGATTACAGTCATGAGCCACTGTACCTGGCCAAGTGCGGTCTATTTATTTATTATGGTTTTCTGGTTTTTTTGAGACAGAGTCTTGCTCTGTCTCCCAGGCTCAAGTGCAGTGGTGAATCTCGGCTCACTGCAACCTCCGCCTGCTGGGTTCAAGCGATTCTCCTGTCTCGGCCTCCTGAGTAGCTGGGACTACAGGTGCCAGGCACCACACCCAGCTATTTTTTGTATTTTCAGTAGAGACAGGGTTTCACCATGTTGGCCAGGCTTGTCTCGAACTCCTGACCTCAGGTGATTGGTCCACCTCAAGTCTCCCAAAGTGCTGGGATTACAGGTGTGAGCCACTGTTATTATGTTTTCATTTGAAGATATTTCATCCTATAAAGTTTTCATTCTCAGGACACTCATGTCCCCATTTGCCTAATACTAAGATCAAGGCCTCATTCTTTTTCCTCTTTTTCTGCCATATCAGTTCTTCTTCCTACTCCAGTACAGGTTCACTACTCAGGAAGCTGAGTGAAAGTGGAGTCTGGATAAACACAGTACCTTCTCTAATTTCACCCGAGACTCTCGTCCACATTCCAGGGGCGTGGTGAGGTTATTTATATCCTGACCCCAGAAGGCAAAAAACTTCTCAATTCGGAGACTTCGAAGAGCATAATATCCAGCATTCCGGATTCCATATTTCTGCCCAACACTCATCACTTCATTGTATACATGCAGGGCATACTATAGGAACAGATAGAAAGTTAGTAAGCAGTAGACCTTCAAAATTAAGGATGGAACATGTGTGGAAGCGCTAACAGCTCACACTATTAACGTGGACAAGAAAGGAGGCGCATAAAACTCCCAGGATGTCTCATCCTTGATGCACTTAGGCACAGCCCAGGAGTGACGAGCTGGGGTACCCCCAGCCTAAACTTAAGCTCCATAACAGCACGATCCATGTCTTTTCACCTCTCTAAAATGTCTTGTGTGGTGATTCTAGCACTCAGCAATTATTTTTTTCTTTGAGACGAAGTTTTGCTCTTGTTGTCCAGGCTGGAGTGCAATGGTGCAATCTTGGCTCACTGCAATCTCCACCTCCCGGGTTCAAGCGATTCTCCTGCCTCAGCCTCCCAAGTAGCTGGGATTACAGGCCTGCACCACAACACTCGGCTAATTTTGTATTTTTAGTAGAGATGGGATTCCACCATGTTGGCCAGGCTGGTCTCGAACTCCTGACTTCAGGTGATCCACCCACCTCGGCCTCTCAAAGTGCTGGGATTACAGGCATGAGCCACCACACCCGGCCTTTTCAGCAATTCCTTAATAACAACTTGTAGAAGCACTCTCACCATTTGGTAATGGCCAATCCTATCATCGTTTCCACAACAGCCCACTCACCCTCCACAGTCTTCATCTGATTCTGGCTTTGTTGTTTTGTTCCAATTCCCAATCACTGTCATTCCCTCATGTGCTGGCCCAAGCTGTGAGGCCCAGCTCTCAAAGGTAACTTGAGATGCGTGCACACATCGGATGAAGCCAGGGGAGCCAGGAAGGCAGGGCATGCCCGCTCATGTTCCACAGCTTTCAGGCTCTCAAGCTGCTCTTTTCTCGGTTTCAGAATCATGTACATTATCAGATAAGTGAACAGAAGGTTTTCCAAACTGGAAGCAAATACTCAATCTCTGTCTGAACATATGCTGTTAAGTTTAAAGTCCAACAAAAATCAGACTATACTGTTTGCTTTAAAAATCGTAAAATGAAATACAAAGCAAGAAAGCAAAAAACCAGCTTCAGTGGTACTGCAGTTCTTTACGCTAGCATAATATGTTTCTAAACACTGCACCACTGTAGCTGAATAGGCATCCACCAAACACATCACTATGATCAAGACAACTTTATTTATTTATTTATTTATTTTTGAGACAGAGTCTTGCTCTGTTGCCCAGGCTGGAGTGCAGTGGCACAATCTTGGCTCAGTGCAACCTCCACCTCCTGGGTTCAAGCAATTCTCCTGCCTCAGCCTCCCAAGTAGCTGGGATTCCATAAGCCCGCCACCACACTCGGCTAATGTTTGTATTTTTAGTAGAGACAAAGTTTCGCCAAGTTGACCAGGCTGGTCTCAAACTCCTGACCTCAGGTGATTCACCCGCCTTGGCCTCCCAAAGTGCTGGGATTACAGGTGTGAACTACCACGCTGGGAAGACAACCTCAAATATGGAAAAAAGGAATCCATACTATTGCATGCAACACCTGCCTGTGGTATGTGTGTAAGGGAAACACCTGAATCAGCCAAGGTGGGTAAGGGGAGCCACAGAATACGGCAGGATGAGAATACAGAGCTGGTGTCTTTGGGGAGTGTGGTGCTCTCCCACATCAAGCTCAATCCCCGGTACTTTAGGTAAGAGGACAACCAAGGAGTAAAGCTGTAACCAGATGACTAGTGCTGGGCCAGATCCAACCACATGACTATTGTTGGTGGGTCTCCACCATTTACTCATCTTTCTCACAAAATACCACAGATTTAGCAGGAAGAAAACAAGAACCTGCCCTTTGCCCCCATGTTTTGGAAAACCTCTTCTCAAAGAGACAAACATAAGCTTCCCGAGGACAAAGCCAGCTTACAAAAGGTCCAAGAATGGCACAATTAATCTCTTGGACTCATGAAAAATCCTAAGAATGGGAACAGCTCAGAGAAATCAGAAGGCTGAAACCAAAGCCTCCAAGCAAGGATGAAGCTGCAAGAGCCACAGAGCCTCCCCTTCCTGATGAGGTTTGGCCACAAGCGCCCAGGTGACAACACCTGAACGAATGTGTAGAACTCAGAATCAACCTGTCTGCACATGCAAACCATGGGAGTTGCATGTTTAAACTCTTCCCAAGTCTTGAACAATTTCTTCATATTGGTATAATACTTCTGAGTGTAAAAAAGCAGATGATATTTCATGGATTGTTAAACGTGTGCTTTATTTAATAATCTTAAAAGGGCCAGGCACAGTGGCTCAAATAACTACAAAGAGGGCCAGGCACAGTGGTTCATGCCTGTAATTCCAGCACTTTGGGAGGCTGAGACAGGAGGATCATTTGAGGCTGGAGTTTGAGTCCAGCTTGGGCAATGTAATGAGACTCTCACTACTACAAAAAATAAAAAACAGCTGGGCACCTGTGGTACTACCTACTCAGGAAGCTGAGATAGAAGCTGAGTTCAAACTTCTGCTTGAACCCAGAAGTTCAAGGCTACAGTGAGCTATGATCATGCCATTGCACTAAAAAATAATAATAGGCCAGGTGTGGTGGCTCACGCCTGTAACCCCAGCACTTTGGGAGGCCAAGGCGGGCAGATCACAAGGTCAGGAGTTCGAGACCAGCCTGGCCAATACGGTAAAACCCTGTCTCTGGGCATGGTGGTGCACAACTATAGTCCTAGCTACTCAGGAGGCTGAAGCAGAAGAATTGTTTGAATCTGGGAGGCGGCGGTTACAGTGAGCCAAGATCACACCACTGTACTCCAGCCTGGACAACAGAGTTTGACTCTGTCTCAAAATAATAATAATAATAATGAATAATAATAATTAAGGATGGGGTGGTGGCTCACACCTGTAATCCCAATACTTTGGGAAGCTGAGGCAATAGGATCACTAGAGTCCAGGAGTTTGAGACCAGCCTAGGCAACACAGCAAGACCCACCTCTACAAAAACAAAATTAAAAAATTAGCTGGGCATGTTGGCACATGCCTGTAGTCCCAGCTATTCAGGAAGCTGAGGCAGGAGTATCACTTGAGCCTAGGATGTCAAGCTGCAGTAAGCCAGCATGGGTGACAGAGTAACATCCTATCTCAAAAAAAATAAAAAATAAAAAAAGTAAAATAAAATAAATAAAAGGAAACCTATCACTATGAGTAAGATGAGGAGAATCAAGAAGAAAACAAGCATGCCTAATGCTTACAATCACTGCTACCTGTAACAATAGGACAAAGAAAGAAAATTACAGGAATAAAGATTGTGGAGAAGGAAACTATTACTATTTGCATATGGTAAGACTGAACCCGGCCTGCAGACCTTTTTATAACAGCAAAAGACTGGAAATACCATAAATGTCTGTTAGTATCGGGATGAATTAGTACCACAATGGAATGCTATGCCACTGTCAAAAAATTTTAAAAGAATGAATGAGGAAGCTCTTTTTCTTTAGTTACCAACAAAGAAAGAGCTCTAAGAGAAATTGCGGCGTGAGGCCGGGTGCAGTGGCTCACGCCTGTAATCCTTTGGGAGGCTGAGGCAGGCGGATCACTTGAGGTCAGGAGTTCGAGACTAGCCTGGCCAACATGGTGAAACCCCATCTCTACCAAAAATACAAAATTAGCCAGGTGTGGTGTCGTGCACTTGTAATCCCAGCTACTCAGGAGGCTAAGGCAGGAGAATCATTTGAACCTAGGAGACGGAGGCTGAAGTGACCAAGACTGCGCCACCACATTTCAGCCTAGGCAACAGAGTGAGACTCTATATCAATTTTAAAAAAATATTGTGAAGTGAAAAAAAAAAAAAGGATGAAGAATAGCAGTATGCTTCCATTTCTGTTTTTAAAAACGGTGCTTGGGCCAGGCGCAGTGGCTCATGCCTGTAATCCTAGCACTTTGGGAGGCCAAGGTGGGTGGATCACCTGAGGTCAGGAGTTCAAGTCAAGCCTGGTCATCATGGTGAAACCCCATCTTTAAAAAGAAAAAAAAAGGGGAGGGGGCTTGGCTGGGTATGGTGGCTCACGCCCATAATCCCAACACTTTAGGAGGCCAAGGTGAGTGGATCACCTGAGGTCAGGAGTTTGAGATTAGCCTGAATGACATGGAAAACCCAGTTCTACAAAAAAATACAAAAATTAGCCAGGCATGGTGGTGCATGCCTACAGTCCCAGCTACCTGGGAGGCTGAGGTGAAAGGGTGGCTTGAACTCAGCAGGTCGAGGCTGCAGTAAGCTGCAGTCATGCCACTGCATTGCACCCTGGGCAATAGAGTGAGACCCTGTCTCAAAGAAAAAAAAAAAAGTCACTGTGAATTTGCTTGCATATGCATAAAAATCTGATATGACATATAAAAGTAATACTAATATTACTGGTGGCTGTTGGGGAGAACTGATCAGATGGTGCCAAATACTTTTTAAATGTATTACCTATTCAAAAAAACTTAAGTAACTTAGTTAAAAATGGTCAAACCACTTTTTCAATGTAGGGTACCTCAGTTCCCAAGGCCCAATCAGACACAGCCCTCCAAACCCGCCAGTGCTGGTGAGTGCTGGGAGCGCCTGCACCCCACAGCGTTTCTGGGAAGGGAGGGGTGCCCTCTCACCTCTATGGGGATGTACAGCATGAATCCCGGCTCTCCTGTGTGTGTCATGCTCATCACGCGGATCCCATTTGCATAGCCCACGCTCATCTCCTGCAGGGACAAAGGCAGCAGTCAGCCTGGGCACTCATACTGCTTGTCAAGGGAGGGACGCCTGGGAAAACCTTTCATTAATGCTGCACCCTCTGTTTACTGTTGAGGGAGATAGACGTCAAGGCAAGAGTTTCATCTTGAAAGTGGTGCATTTCTAGGTCCCGAGGCACCGAGAATGGAGCACCGCCTCTACGACATCTCTGCCTGCTACTGTTACTATTTCACAAGTTTTAGCCCAGCTGATGGTGGAGAGTGAAGGGAAGTCCATGACAAAATATTCCTCCTTGCCAGGTCCTTGTATTAGTCGGGGATAGCAGACACAACCAGGACAAGACAAGTGTCTTCTCTGGGGGACTTGGCAGACAAAGCCTGGCCACCTGCCATTCAGAAGATGATGCTCAATGCCCACAGACATGACTCATCTGCTACCCTGGGGTCAAAAGCGGGCTTCTGATTCTCAGAACATGTTACACAGCAGCTCAGTTCCTGCCAGTGATGCAACTGCTTTTCCTATAAAGTAAAGTGGAAAGTCTCAGAGAGCAATGAAGCAAACCGCTTCCATAGTACACAGACAGGATGCGGCACTCACCAGGTGAGAGGGTATGGGTGACTCCTCCAAGCAGCAGAGATCACTGGGAGGGGACCACTGATGGCTAACAGTGGAGAGTTTTCTATTGTTTTCATTCTACCTCCGAGAAGGAAAACTGTAACAATTTGTAGGTGGATCCCAACTGTGGTTGAAATTTAGAGTTTCCATCAGTAACTGGAAGTTGCTGGTTACAGGTTGCCAAAAGGGCTGTCCCTTGGCCCTCTCTAATCAGCTGCTTCTTGGGGAGGATTCCGTTGTCACTGCTTTCATTCAGTTACAGTTTGTTTCACTCAGCTGTGGTAGCCACTTATAGCAAAGAAAATTATGTAAGAAGTTCAGAGATTCACCTAAACCATTTCTTCCCTGAAGATGCCACATATGCAGAAGTTACTCTGTGTAGGGAGAGAAGGTACCTAACCTCGACGGGCATTTCTGGGTGTCAGTGTCATAATCCTATAACTTCAAATTTTAATCCACTGTTACAGAAAACAAAAAATATACAGACTTTACATTTAGAGAAGCTAAAACCACTTCAAAGATATCCGAATGCTTACTAGATAAGGAAAGCTTGGAGTGTAAAACATAAATATACTCAGGCACTTCCTTGCTAATAAAAGTCAGCTGCTTTTTTTTTTTTTTTTTTTTTTTGAGACAGTGTCTCACTCTGTTGCCTAGACTGGAGTGTAATGGTACAATCTGAGCTCACTACAACCTCTGCCTCCTGGGTTCAAGCAATTCACATGTCTCAGCCTCCCGAGTAGCTGGGACCACAGGCATGAGCCATCACACCTGGCTAATTTTTGTATTTCTGGTAGAGACAGGGTTTCACCATGTTGGCCAGACTGGTCTCGAACTCCTCACAAGTGATTCACCTGCCTGGGCCTCCCAAACTGCTGGGATTACAGGCATGAGTCACTGCGCCCAGCCAGCACACTCTTTCATTTGAGACAGAGTCTCACTCTGTTACCCAGGCTGGAATGCAGTGGTGCAATCTCGGCTCACTGGAACCTCTGCCTCCCAGGTTCAAGTGATTCCCGTGCCTCAGCCTCCTGAGTAACTGGGACTATAGGTGTGCACCACCACAACCAGCTAATTTTTGTATTTTTAATAGAAACAGGGTTTCACCATGTTGGCCAGGCTGGTCTCAAACCCCTGACCTTGGGTGATCTGCCTGCCTCAGCCTCCCAAAGTGTTGGGATTATAGGTGTGAGCCCCTGCGCTTGGCCAGGACACTCTTCATGGGCATTAACGCCATAGTAGGAACATGTAACTGCCCCCGCTATGAGAGGCATATTCTCTGCCCATTTAAGAAACAGAAATTTACCAGCACTCACCTTGCAAAAGAGACTTGGGAAGTGGTCTGGAGTCATAGGGGCATAGGATAACTCGGACAGCACATCCACAGCTCGAGGGCCAATCAGATTGAGGGCTAAATGGAAAAGAACAAGAGATGTCTAGCTCTCCTGCTGAACAGCTGAACCAATGGGAAAGGTCTACTGTAGACTTGCTCAGCCATGGCCAGGCCTGGGTGCTGAGACCAGCAATGTCCCCTTGCTTAGGCACTCCAAGGATGGATGCTAAACACCCCAATTCTGGTAAACACACCTCTGCCAACAGGGCCTGCTGAAGGCAGCTACTGACTGCTGCTTGCATTGAGAGAACCTGGCTAAATATGCTTCCTCTGCCTGATACCAAGGAAGACAACATTCCAGATCTCCTCTGCAATTACAGAGGATTGCAAGACAAGTCCTGGCCAATAAGACACAAGCCCACTTGCAGGGCTGGCCATAATTGCCCTACACAATTCCCATTCTCTTCCCAGAGTGGCTATGTGATAGACGAAGCCCCAAAACCAAATAAGTACCTGGAGGAGATCTGCCCAGTCAAAAAGTATACAGACTTTACATTCAGAGAAGTAAAATCCACTTTAAAGATATTCTAATGCTTACTAAATAAGGAAAGCTTTATTCCGAACTCCCATGTCTGTGACAGCAGCTTGTGCCAATTACATGCCATCTATTCTAACACAGGCCAGAACATGACTTTTGTTCAGTAACATTCTATAGTTTGCCAATCTAGGAGCAGAATTTAAATCATATTCGCTACTATAAGGAGTTCAGAATGAGGGCCTGGGAGGGCAAACGCTGCTAGGGCTGAGGGGCAGGATCAGTTAGGTGGGAGGGCAGGAGGTGTTAAGTCAAGACTGCTAAGGGTAAGAAAATCAGGGAACCAAGTCATCCTTAAAAATTAGGTACTCACACACGCACAAAAAGACATTTTGAAGAAAATATTACTTAGGTAGTAAAGACTGAACTACTGTAAATATTATTTACTCATTCATTCAATAAATAATTGACTTCCTACACGCAAGCTATAGGGGATATAGCAGTGAATAAAACAAATAGAACAGAACCACTAATTCATTTCACACTCCACTTAAAAAAAGAAAAAGGGGCTGGGTATAGTGGCTCATGTTTGTAATCTCAGCACTTTGGGAGGAGGCAGGCAGATTACTTGAGCCCAGAGTTTGAGACCAGCCTGGGGAAAATGGCGAGATCCTATCTCTACAAAAAAAATTAAAAATTAGCTGGGTGCAGTGGCATGTGCCTGTGGTCCCAGATACTCTGGAGGCCGAGGTGGGATGATCGCTTGAGCTCAGGAGGTTGAGGCTACAGTGAGTTGTGATGGCACCACTGCAGTCCAGCCTGGGCAACAGACCCTGTCTCAAAAAAAAAAGAAAAGGCAGTATTAGATACCAATTTTTTTTTTTTTTTCAGATGGAGTCTCGCTCTGTCACCCAGGCTGGAGTGCAATGGCGCGATCTCAGCTCACCGCAACCTCCGCCTCCCGGGTTCAGGCAATTCTCCTGCCTCAGCCTCCTGAGTAGCTGGGATTACAGGCACGCGCCACCATGCCCAGCTAATTTTTGTATTTTTAGTAGAGACGGGGTTTCACCTCATTGGCCAGGCTGGTCTTGAACTCCTGACCTGGTGATCTGCCTGCCTCAGCCTCCCAAAGTGCTGGGATTATAGACATGAGCCACCGCATCCGGCTAAAAATCAATTTTCTATGAGCAGATATTCGCTTCTATGCTAACTCTGATGTTCATTTTTGAGAGTCAAATATAAAGAAGGCAAATGTGGCCGGGCACGGTGGCTCACGCCTGTAATCCCAGCACTTTGGAATGCCGAGGCAGGTGGATCACAAGGTCAAGAGATCGAGACCATCCTGGTCAACATGGTGAAACCCTGTCTCTACTAAAAATACAAAAAATTAGCTGGGCATGGTGGTGCGTGCCTGTAATCCCAGCTACTCAGGAGGCTGAGGCAGGAGAATTGCCTGAACCCAGGAGGCGGAGGTTGCGGTGAGCTGAGATTGTGCCATCGCACTCCAGCCTGGGTAACAAGAGCGAAACTCCGTCTAAAAAAAAAAAAAAAGAAGGCAAACCTGGATGACACATCTCGATCAGCTGGCCTTTTCCACACAGCTGAGCCCAGAAGCCCCCGTACCTGTGTACTTCCAGGTGACATCCTCCAAGAGCAGGTTGCTGTCTTTTGGCATGTGTTTCTTAAGCCAGGCCCAACAGTGGACCTGCTGGTCGGTTGGAGAGATCATGAAGAAACTGAAAAGTGAGACCACAAAATAATCAAAATCAGGTAGCAGAAAAAGGATCAGGAAGCTATCAAATTCTCATTTAGTTTCAAAGCAATAAGGCAAATACTAGGAAATGATTTCTTAGCTTTCACAGAAGGCCAGTAGCACCATTCTAGGATGCATCACCTAATGACAGAACAAAATTCTGGCTTCCTATTGTGCCAAGAAATTATACAGATTTACTAATGTAAGACATTGGCTGTGCACAGCGGCCCACACCTGTAATCCCAGAACTTTGGGAGGCCAAGGTGGGCGGACTGCTTGAGCTCGAGTGTTCGAGACCAGCCTGGGCAATGTTGCAAAAGACTATCTCTACAAAAAATACAAAAATTAGCTGGGTGAGGTGGCAGGTACCTGTGGTCCCAACCACTTGGAGAGCTGAGGTGGGAGGATTATTTGAGTCCAGGAGGTCAAGGGTACAGTGAGCCATGATCACATCACTGCACTCCAGCCCAGGTGACAAAGTGAGACCCTGTCTCAAAAAAAAAAAAAAAAAAAAAAAAAAAAAATGACAAAGCATCTTCTCCCAGTAGGGCAATAATCCGGTGGGCTTTTTTTTCTTTTCCTCCTGGTCATTTCTTTTTGTTTAGGGCTGCTAATAAACTGGCTTTAATTTCATGAAATGGTCCCTGGGATTTATGGTTCCTGGAGAGGTGCCTGAGAGCCTCTGCTCTAGTACCCATAAGAAATAAACGTGCTGGAAGGAGCAGAGTGGGGCATCAGCTCATCTCACCTGCGCTTGCTCAGTCGTGCTATGCTGCAGTCATTTTCATACCCTCCAACTTCGTTGAGCATGCCGGTATGAACAATGTGGCCCACAGGCACATCCAGGTCATTGGAGAAGAGGTACTGCAGAACTTCTAATGCCTGATCCCCAGTGGACTGCAGGGTTAGGGAATGAAGCAGAGAGAGTGTGTGCAGGGGCACCTGGCTGGGCAACATGGCCCAACCAGCAATGAACCTTGCTGAGAAAATTCAATCAGCCAATACCCATGTAACAACATTTGCAGACCTACTCTACTGCAAGAAGCTGCAGGGAATGTTAGCTATTGATTCTTATGATAAACAGGCCTAATACATTAAAAACCAACAAGCTAAAAATTCAGAAAAATGTTACAATACAGATGAAACACTAAAATATACCAGAATTCTTAAGAAATCAGGTTTTTAAATTTGAGATGGAGCCTCATTCTGTTGACCAGGCTGAGTGCAATGCCGCAAGCTCGGCTCATTGCAACCTCCACCTCCTGGGTTCATGAGATTCTCCTGCTTCAGCCTCCCGAGTAGCTGGGATTACACGCGCCCACCACCACGCCTGGCTAATATTTTTTTTTGAGACAGAGTTTTACTCTTGCCACCCAGGCTGGAGTGCAATGGCGCCATTTCAGTTCACTGCAACCTCCTGGGTTCAAGTGATTATCCTGCCTCAGCCTCCCAAGTAGCTGGGATTACAAGTGCCCACCACCATTCCAGGCTAATTTTTTGTATTTTTAGTAAAGATGGGGTTTCGTTGGCCGGGCGCGGTGGCTCGCTCACGCCTGTAATCCCAGCACTTTGGGAGGCCGAGGTGGGTGGATCACGAGGTCAAAAGATCGAGACCATCCTGGTCAACATGGTGAAACCCCGTCTCTACTAAAAATACAAAAAATTAGCTGGGCATGGTGGCACGTGCCTGTAATCCCAGCTACTCAAGAGGCTGAGGCAGGAGAATTGCCTGAACCCAGGAGGCGGAGGTTGCGGTGGGCCGAGATCGCGCCATTGCACTCCAGCCTGGGTAACAAGAGCGAAACTCTGTCTCAAAAAAAAAAAAAAAAAAAAAGATGGGGTTTCGTCACGTTGGCCAGGCTTGCCTTGAACTCCTGACCTCAGGTGATTTGCCTGTCTTGGCCTCCCAAAGTGCTGGGATTACAGGCATGAGCCACCACTCTTGGCCTTAATTTTTGTATTTTTAGTTAGAGATGGGGTTTTACCATGTTGGCCAGGCTGGTCTCGAACTCTTGACCTCAGGCGATCTGCCTGCCTTGGCCTCCCAAAGTGCTGGGAAAACAGGCATGAGCCACTGGGCCCAGTGAGGAATCAGTTTTGAAGATGAAAAACAAAAGGCATTCAATAAATATGCAAAGTTTCCTAATTCATTATTTTGGTTTCCAAATACTTACTGTTATCTCAAATTTTGTGAAAGAGGACATGTCAATGACACACACAGCTTCCTTACAGCACTTGACTTCAGACTCCACGATGTCAAACCAGTCTGGCTTATAGAAAGTCTTGCTCTGCTCCAATGCCAGGAGGTCTACAGAGTGGAAAAATCACAAGGTGGAGAGAAAACAAGGCGGCTTACACTGGGGAGTCTCCCTGTAGCAGTTAGTGTAGTCTAACAGGTGGTTCTCATTTATTCTTCTGTGAACACATTCTAGCTTATGCATCTGAAAATATGTTTTATTAATTTCCAGGACCAAAAAAAAAAAAAAAGGAGCAAAAATGAGGATGTGACTTCTTACCCTTGTCAGGGGGAACAAAGTACTTCGGCCTCTCAAATCCATGTTTCTCCATCCACCTGGCTCCCTGCGCATCCAGCCGGTCATAGAGAGGAGAAGTACGTAACTGCCTACCGGTCTGGAAGTCCCAGCGGGGTACCTTCAGATCATACATCAAAGCTACAACAGACAGGTGAGATATTCGAGAAGATAAAAGTAACATTCTACCAAATATTTGCTGCAATTACTAAAATATTTGCTAAAATTAACCTTAGAGTTAAACATATTACTGATAGGTCCTTCACCTCCATGGATGGACGCTCTCTACCAGACCCAAAGTGAGCACTCAGGCATTAAAGACCATCAGAGTCCTCACCATCAATGCTGTCCAACTACTAAACCAAACAGTTACTTGTAACCAAGAATGGTGGTCACAACCAACTCAGAAACTTAGTCCTGAGCATAAGTGTGCTCAAAATATTGAGATATCATTTGGCAAAGTCTGAGAACAGCTCCTCAGTATAGGAAAATGAAATTACAACTTGAATCCACATGGTTTGTTTCAATTCCTGATACAAAAAAGCTGTCTCTAAGGGCTTCCTAGAAAATAAATCAGGGATCAAGATAGAATAATAAATTAAGACTAAGTGGCCATCCTTCAAAGTTGCAGCAGGGCGACAACAAGGGGATACAGCTTTTTTTTTTTTTTTTGAGATGGAGTCTTGCTCTGTCGCCCAGACTGGAGGGCAGTGGCTGCATCTTGGCTCACTGCAACCTCTGCCTCTAAGATTCAAGCAATTCTCTGCCTCAGCCTCCCGAGTAGCTGGGATTACAGGCCCCCATCACCACGCCTGGCTAATTTTTGTATTTTGAGTAGAGATAGGGTTTCGACATCTTGGCCAGGCTGGTTTTGAACTCCTGACCTCATGATCCACCCACCTCAGCCTCCCAAAGTGCTGGGATTACAGGCATGAGCCACTGCACCTGACCTAGCAATTATTTTTTGTATTTATAAGTAGTTTCCAATCTTGCTGCTGTAGGGTGATTAACGATGAAAGTCGCTCACAGAAGTGTGAAGCTCTGAGAATAACTTGGCAAATTCTCTGACTTGGAAAGAAAATAACTATCTCAAAAACTAATAGGGGAGTGAGAATGTGTTCACTTCGACACAGGGTCTCTCAAGTCAAACTGGGAAGGAGACATTGCTAATAATATTTAGGAAGCTGCTATGTACCATTTGTAAATCCTGTTCTATTTTCTAGTTCCCAGAAAGAAACAAGGTCCAATACACTAAAGAAAATATTACGTAAGTATCACGTGGAGCATAAAGCCCCTTACTCAGGGCCAAACCAGTCAAATCAGATGCCCACATCAAAGCAGTTGTTAAGGAATTGAGGAAAACTCTGTCCCCTCTGAATGACAACATGGGCCACCAGGAATATACCTGCAACTAGAAGCAATTGCGATAAAGCTTCACTTACGCATGACTTCCATGACCCGGTGGCGCAGAAAGGTGCGGCTGCTCTGGAGGGCTCCAAAACGTTTCAGGTCCAATTCCCAAACGTTTTCTGAAGGATAACCATGTACCATCCATTCAGCGAGGTACCTATACAGACAGAGGGCATTTGTTGGGGCTCAGGTGTGATATTTGAGAAGATAAAAGTAATATTCTAGAAACTGAGAACCAACAGAATCAAAAGTTCCTATATTGCCACAGACTAGCTGAATAGTTTTGGGCAATTTCCTTAACGTTTTTGGAAGAAACAAACATGGGCCTGTGTACTGCTCTCAAAATGAGGATTTTACGCCTGATGACAAGGTTCCCTAGAAAGTATTTAAGATATAAGCCAGCCAGGCACATTGTCTGATACCTATAATCCCAGAACTTTGGGAGGCTGAGGCAGGGGACTGCTTGAAGCCAGGAGTTTGAGACCAGCCTGGGCAACATAGTGAGACCCTGTTTCTACTGGGGGGGAAAAAAAAAAAGTTTCAAAATGAGCCGCGCCGCACGCAGTGGCTCAAGCCTGTAATCCCAGCACTTCAGGAGGCCGAGGCGGGTGGATCACGAGGTCAAGAGATCGAGACCATCCTGGTCAACATGGTGAAACCCCGTCTCTACTAAAAATACAAAACATTAGCTGGGCATGGTGGCGCGTGCCTGTAATCCCAGCTACTCAGGAGGTTGAGGCAGGAGAATTGCCTGAACCCAGGAGGCGGAGGTTGCGGTGAGCCGAGATCGCGCCATTGTACTCCAGCCTGGGTAACAAGAGTGAAACTGCGTCTCAAAAAAAAATGAGCCGCATGTGGTGGCACATGACTTGCAGTTCTAGCTCTTCAGGAGTCTGATGCAGGCTGACCCCTTGAGCACAGGAGTTTGAGACTGCAGTGAGCTATAATGGTGCCACTGTACTCCAGCCTGGGTGACAGTAAGACCTTGTATCAAAAAAAAAAAGGAGGAGAAGACCTTGTATCCAAAAAAGTTATAAACCACACCTATAAAGAAATAAGACTAAAACACATACAAATATACAGTAATTTAAAAATCCAATGGTTTTTTCCTCTGTATAATAGTAACCTCGGCCAGGTACAGTGGCTCAGATCTGTAATCCCAGCACTTTGGGAGGCTGAGGCAGGCAGATCATGAGGTCAGGAGTTCAAAGACCAGCCTGTCCAATATGGTGAAACTCCATCTCTATTAAAAATACAAAAATTAGCAGGGCGTGGTGACATGTGCCTATAGTCTCAGCTACTCAGGAGGCTGCGGCAGGAGAATCACTTGAACCCAGGGGGCGGAGGTTGCAGTGAGCAGAAATTGCGCTACTGCACTCTAGCCTGGGTGACAGAGAGAAACTCTGTCTCAAAAACAAAAAAAAAAAAAGTCACCTCAAGGAGATTATACAGTTATGAGACCAGATCTCCTTTGCTCCATGTTTTTGGTAATTCCTCTTCTGCAACTGTTTTCAGAGCCATTCTACAAATCACTCAAGAGAACTGGTCTCATAAATTTAAAATACACTTTCCATCATGGCTACCATCTTAACCATGTTAACTATTTGTAAGTGTTGAGTTCAGTGGAAGTGGGTACATTCACACTGCTGTGTAACCCTCACCACCATCCACCCCAGAACTCTTGCATTTTTGGAACTCTGTGCTCATTAAAGAACAGCTCCCCTACCCTGCCTCTGGCAACCACCATTTTACTTTCTGTCTCTATGCTCCAACAACTCTAGGAATTTCATATAAGTGGAACCATATAGTATTTGTCCTTTTGTGACTGGCTTAATGTTCATTAATGTCTAATTTTTAAACGAAAATTTGTGGCTGGGTGCAGTGGCTCAAGCCTGTAATCCTAGTACTTCATGAGGCCTAGGCGGGTGGATCACTTGAGGTCAAGAGTTCGAGACCAGTCTTGCCAACATGGTGAAACCCCGTGTCTACTAAAAATACAACAATTAGCTGGGTATGGTGGCTCATGCCTGAAATCCCAGCTACTTGGGAGGCTGAGGCAGGAGAATCACCTGAACCCACGAGGTGGAGGTTGCAGTGAGCCAAGATCATGCCACTGCACTCCAGCCTAGGCGAAAGAGTGAGACTCCATCAAAAACAAAACAAAACAAAAACAAAACTTGAATTACCTAGTTCAGTCACCTACCTCAATCAACATACTGGCCAAACTCAAATATACATTCAAATGACCAATTTGTTACAACTGAAAAAGTACGAAAGAATACCAACTCCAAAAGACAAGCTGTGAAAACATTTTGCTTGATAGCATTTCTGGAACATGGGGAGCCTCCAATACTTATAAGGATACAACTCTCAAATTACACGCATCTTCTCATTAGTCTTAACATACTAGATTAATTAAACATAACACATACCATATTAACAACAAGTAATTCTAGAAGGGAAGAAACTCACAACCTGACTTACGTTCACTGCTGACTTTGAGTGAAAAAGACTTACTTTCCAGCTCCTCCACCAAATGAAAGGCCAGCAGAGTTCATTCCTGCCAGGACAAAGTAGCCCTGCACTGCAGGAGACTCGCCCATGATGCACCTCATGTCTGGTGTGAAGGTCTCTGGGCAATTCACCAACTTCATGATCTCCAGACTCTCTAATTCTGGCATCCTCCTCAGAAGGGAACTCAACAGAGGCTCTGAGCAATAACAACAAACCCAAATAAGAGTTCTCACCTTTAAGGAAGGAATTAAACCACTTTCAACCCCTCTACATTTTTATTCCCTCTCCTTTCAGAAAATCTCTTGGAAGAGATTTTTTTTTTTTTTTTTAAGAAGACCCAACTGGGCCATTTATCAGAAAGCAGAGGGCCAGGCATGGTGGCTCACACCTGTAACCCCAGCACTTTGGGAGGTCGAGGCAGGCGGATCACGAGGTCAACAGATTGAGACCATCCTGGCCAACATGGTGAAACCCTGTCTCTACCAAAAATACAAAAGTTAGCTAGTCGTGATGGTGCGCGCCTGTAGTCCCAGCTACTCGGGAGGCTGAGGCAGGAGAATCGCCTAAGGAGCCCAGGAGGCGGAGGCTACAGTGAGATCATGCTACTGTACTCCAACCTGGCGACAGAGCGAGACTCCATCTAAAAAAAAAAAAAAAAAAAAAGGGAAAGCAGAAATCTTGGTAGAATTATAGGATTCAGCTACAAAATATACTTGGTATAAAGACTGAGGAAAAAAGACACTGGTTAGAAAGGAAAGCAGCAGAGAATAGCAAGTAAAATGGCACCTACAGACAATAATCTTGAAGGGATCAGTGTGAGTAGAAAAGCTCTTAAATGGCAGCCACAGAGATTTTAATAAAAGGCAATGTTCTGAGCTGGGTACAGTGGCTCGTGCCTGCAATCCCAGCACTTTGGGAGGCCAAGGTGGGCGGATCATTTGAGGTCAGGAGTTCAAGACCAGTCTAGTCAAAATGGCAAAACCCAGTCTCTACTTAAAATACAAAAATTAGCCAGTTGTGGTGGTAAATGCCTATAATCTCAGCTATTCGGGAGACTGAGGCCGGAGAATCGCTTGCATCTGAGAGGCAGAGGTTGCAATGAGCCGAGATCGTGACAGTGCACTCCAGCCTGGGCAACAAAGTGAAACTCCATCTCAAATTTTAAAAAAGGAATGTTCTGGATGATGGGTACATGGGGGCTCATCACACTACTTTCAACACGTTTATTTATTTCTTTATTTTTTAATAGAGACACAGTCTCCAGTCTCGCCATGTTGCTCAGGCTGGTCTTGACTTTTTGGACTCCAATGATCCTCCCAACTTGGCCTCCCAAAGTGCTGGATTACAGGTGTGAGCCACTGTGCCCAGCTTCTATCCACTTTTAAAAGTTTGAAATTTCTCATAAGAATTTTTCAAATCAGAAAGCCCATCAAGAGTCAAAGGAAATTTCTTCATTAGAGACTCTTTCATATCTTTTAAATTTCGAACTAGGTAGCTATATTATTTATTCAATAAATAAAATTTTAAAATTTAATAAAAGACTACACTAACAAAACAGTATTGAAAACCAAAACAAACTGGCTGGGCGCAGTAGCTGACGTCTGTAATTCCAGCACTTTTGGAGGCCAAGGCAGGTGGATCACTTGAGGCCAGGAGTTCAAGACCAGCCTGGCCAACATGGTGAAACCCCATCTCTACTAAAAATATAAAAATTAGCTGGACATGGTGGTACACACCTGTAATCCCAGCTACTCGGAAAGCCGAGCCACAAAAATCGCCTGAACCCAGGAGGCGGAGGTTGCAGTGAGCCTAGATTGCACCACTGCACTCCCATCTGGGTGACAGAGCAAGACTCTTGTCTCAAAAAAAACCCCAAAAAAACAAAAACAAAAAATAAACCAGGCACAGTGGCTCACATCTGTAATCCCAGCACTTTGGGAGGTTGAGGCGGGTAGATCACCTGAGGTCAGGAGTTCAAGACCAGCCTGATCAACATGGCAAGACACTGTCTCTACTAAAAATATAAAAATTAGCCAGGTATGGTGGCACCCGCCTGTAGTCCCAGCTACTTGAGAGGCTGAGGCAGGAAAACTGTTTGAACTCAGGAGGTAGAGGTTGCAGTGAGCTGAGATGATGCTACTGCACTCCAGCCTGGGCAAAAAAAAAAAAGGAAAGAAAAGGAAAAATATAACATATTAGACCAATATGGCAATACGGCACTGTTGTTATGATCCAGTTCACATACCAAAGTGATCCCAATCTTCCTGTAGATTCTGAATCTCCAGCTGGTTCTTGCCCTCAGTGAAAATTGGTTTCGGGTTCTTCTCAAAGCCCCCAGACAAGATGCCACCCTGCCAGTTCCGAATATAAATTCTTCCATCAGCATCCACAATAGCTGAGGAAGAGAAATGACACGGGAGTAGGGAGTGGAAGATAAAACAAGGGTTTAGAAGCAAGCCAGCTTTCTAAATGGACAGAAAAACAAAACAACACCCATTAATGGCTTTACTAATGAAATAACATTCAATGAACACAGGAATTCATTAGCTTTAAAATACCTTTTGAGGTCATGGGGAAAATCCTCCCATTTAGACTTTCAATGCAGACTTTCTCTGATTATTCCTTACCTAGAAGCTCTGACTAGTCCTCAAAAGCAAACCATGTAACTGCCACTGTGCCAAGCAAAAATTTAACATAAAAGGGGATTGCAGAGCCCATTCTTGGCATGAAGACCATCAAAACGATATGAGAACACTTGCCTACAGTGCTTGGAACTACTAACCCACCTAAGTCTATCGTTCATCTACGACATTTCTATAATCTACAGCATTCAAGTTAAAAAGTCAACAAACAGTCCAAATATTCTCAATGACCTCTGTTTAGGACTAAAATTAGCTTGCAAAAAACAAAAGCAAAAAAAATTAATGGAAATTTTGGCCATCCTTTCATAAAGAGTTAATAAAATTAGAATTGGGTCCACCTCCCTGTAACATGCTCTAGAAATGAAAGACTCTTTGAGACACAGTCTGTCCTTAGCAGAAAGTTTTCCTTTTCAGAGGACAGGATACTGGCAAAGAAACAAGATTTTTAAAAAAAGTACAAGTCCTCACTTGGTGTGCTGCTCTGCAGAGGGGTCTCCAAGGGGCGAGTCAGGAGGTAGAAGTGTTCGCAGGCATGTAGCGGGATACTAACCGGCTCCTCGTTGGACAGACCCAGCTCGTATGCCCACTACAAATGGACAGGTTGATTTGTGGGTGGGAAGAGGAACAGAAATACAAATGAGCAAGTTCAGCCTCTTGAAAAGAGATTAATTCCAAGTGGCTTATGTGGGCTCTTGCTACAGTGTCAGGTACGGGAAGTCAGCCTGCTTTAGTTCAATTATTTGGATGGGGAGCAATACTACATTTTTTAAGTCATAAAAATAACTTTGAGAGCAAAGGAAGAGGTATTTACCAGCTAGTCAAGGAGCTCAAGGGAACCAAAGGAGGTCCTTTCGATAAAATGCCTGGGCTCAACTACAAACCCCAAATAGCAATCACTAAATGAACTTCTCATGGCAGAAGTATTTCCCAGTTCACTTCAGGATCATAGCATGGAAGGCAATCTGCCTTAAAAGAAATAGCCTAGTGTCTTGAAAATTAGTGTCCACATTCCTGACACAATAAAATAGCCTAATATTTTATTTGCTAGGTTGTAGAATGAATGTAACATCAAGACCCAGTGCCAAGGATTCATGTCAACACCTGACCATTTGCTGGCTTTCCTGACCATGATAGCACCAATCAGCCCAGTGTGGTGGAAAGACAAAGTCATACATGCTTGTATTTGTGGACTAAGCATAGGCTTCTGGTTTAGAATACCGTACAAGAAACAATGTAGTTACTGATATCTATATAATCAATCACACTATTCTTCTCTACCCCAAAAAAAAATCCTGGAGAAAAAGATAATATAAGAAAATCAGTGCCCAGTGTTGGTGCTGACCTACCTGGCCAGCACAGTTGACAAAATACTGGCATTCAATCTGTCCTTTATCTGTCTCCACTCCAGTAACTTGACCTTTTTTGACCATTACATGAAGAACAGATGTCCGGTCATAGATCTGAACGCCTGTTCCAAGGTAAAGAAAGAGTTGGTGCTTCATCTGATGTTTCAGAATAAAGGCATCTGCAACAGGTTCTCCATCCAAAAGAAACACTGGCAAAGTCAAGTCAATGCTTTTTTATTTCACTTATTTTTTGAGATGGAGTCTCACTCTGTTGCCGAAGGTGGGGTGCAGTGGTGCAATCTTGGCTCACTCTCCGCCTCCTGGGTTCAAGCAATTCTCTGCCTCAGCCTCTCAAGTAGCACACCACTACACCTGGCTAATTTTTGTATTTTTAACTACATGGTGTTTTCACCATATTGGTCAGGCTGGTCTTGAACTCCTGGCCTTAGGTGATCTGCCCACCTTGGCTTCCCAAAGTGCTGGGATTACAGGCGTGAGCCACCATGTCTGGCTCAATGCTTTAATTTAAAAAAACAAAAAACCCTAGAATCACATCCTGAGACTATGTAAATGGGCCTTGCCCAAGACTGAAAATAGCAAGTCAGTTTAAAAACAGACTTTGGAACACAGTAATTAAATTCCGGGAATCATAAACTATGGAGCAGAGAAGACAGAATGCAAATAGCACACCTTAAGTACTAATCTGCTCATGCCATGAATATGATACCCTGGACACTAGTAACACAGGCTCAATGCAGCACGGGCTCATGATTTCAGTTATGTATTAAGCTTCCAAGGTGTATTTTCACCTTGGAGCTTCTCAGGTCCTGAGGAGGGAAAACATCATCTAAGTCCAAATGGCATTAACTGGCCAGGCGCGGTGGCTCATGCCTGTAATCCCAGCACTTTGCGAGGCTGGGGCAGGCAGACCACCTGAGGTGAGGAGTTCTAGACCAGCCTGGCCAACAAGGCAAAACCTCGTCTCTACTAAAAATACAAAAATTAGCCAGTTGTAGTGGTGCACACCTATAGTCACAGCTACTTGGGAGGCTGAAGCAGGAGGATGGCATAAATCCAAGAGGCGGAGGTTGCAGTGAGGTAAGATTGCACCAGTGCACTTCAGCCTGGGCAAAAAGAGTGAAGCTCTGTCTCCCAAAAAAAAAAAAAAAAAAAGGGCATTAATTAGCACTAAAACAAAAGGGCATTAATCAAAACTAAAGTTCTTTGGAACTTTAAAAATGTGGCCCTGAGGTAAAACACTTATTAACAGATAAATAAAATCATAAGACACACTGTTCAAAAATGGAAGCTGAGTACCCCAAAGGGGATAATCTTTCCAAACCTGAGTTGGACACTTCCTTAGGTAACCTCTTCCCTACTAACCCATCTTAAAAAAATGCAAAAACCTGCTCACCATTTTGGGAGGCGGCACTTGCCAGGGCAAGAGCCACGTCAGCAGAGGACACCACTGCATCCTCAGGAACATGCATGGCCCCCACCAAGTCGTGCACGTTGAGGAGGTGGTGAAGCTCGGCCACTTTCTTGGGGGAGATGATCTCAGAAGGGATGCCTATAACACTGCCACAGAACACAAGGGACAATGACATTCACAGGCTCTTTGGCAGAGGCCAGTGTGGTAAAGTCAGGACATGCTTCTAGACTCTTACGTACTTCAGCCTTGAGTTGATGCGCTTCAGAGAGATCAGCCGGTCCTGAGTTTGGGCCAGAAAGACTGAGCCTGTTCTTGTGTAACCTGCAAGAAAAATGAGCCCAAATGAGACACATCAGACCAAATGTAGGATGGGAGAGTGGAAAATCCACTAGATTATGGGTTAGAAGACCTGCAATGAGTCCTGGGACTGTCACTCAATATCCTCGGGCAGGTAAATCAGCTTCTCTGAGCTTCTAGGAAAAATTTTAAGAACTTCAGATGCACTAAGGCTCCATGCCTTAACCAAACATTCTCAGCTCAGTCTTGTGAGGTTGTAAGGATCAAAGGAAATTCTAGGCTGTGGCACATGCCAGTAATCCCAGCACTTTGGGAGGCCAATGCGGGTGGATCACCTGAGGTCAGGAGTTCGAGACTAGGCAGCCTGGCCAGCATGGTGAAATCCATTCTCTACTAAAAATATAAAAATTAGCTGGTGTGGTGGTCCACGCCTGTAATCCCAGCTACTGGGGAGGCTGAGGCAGAAGAATTGCTTGAACCCAGGAGGTGGAGCTTGCAGTGAGTCAAGATTTCACCACTGTACTCCAGCCTGGGAGATAGAGCAAGACTGTCTAAGGAAAAAAAAAAAAAAAGACTCTTTTGGGCAGGGATGCGACCTTGAACCCATTCCTATTCTTTCCTCCTTTTAGGCAATTTCACGCTTTCTCCTCCGAGTCTTCAGGGAATGTAATCCTTGGCAAAGGCCACTCACAAGAACATCAGCTACTAAGGGTAAGATCTTCCCTTCTCCTTTCCCACTATAGCCAAACAGTGGGCATGTGACTTAAACTCATCAGTAAGACCTTCCTGGAATACTCAGTCTTGAGGACATAGGTGAATGGCTGGAGGTCACCACCTCAAGGGCAGCATTATCCAGGCCAGGCTGCTCCTATTCCTGCTGAGGGACTGCCTGCTGTGCAGTCCCCACATTCTGGCTTCTAGCCTGCCTCCAGTTGGCAGCCTCCTGCCAACTCCATAGGCCCCAAGGTCCTCCCAACAAGCTCCAAGTTGGCCAGAGTCAATTCCTGTTGTTTGTGATCAACCTGCCTGATATCGAATCATAATTACATATGGGCCAAATGACAATCTTCCTAAAATGCAAGGACTCTTTATTCTTATGAAGAAAAAGTTGAAGCAATTTGGTATCTTATTTTCAAAAGAAATAAAGTCAGGATATTTTACATGTTTTCTTAATTTCTCTTGCAATCATCAGGTAAATATGCCCTTCACTGACATGATAAGAATATCCCAGTTTGGAGGAACAGAAATTTCTGAGCCTTCCATTTTAGAAATAGCTGGCCTAGTACAGTGATCTCGGCTAGTGATCTATGGGCTAACCACACTCTGAATTTCACCTTAAGACAGACAGAGAGAACCAGGTATGGTGACTCATGCCTGTATTCCCAGCACTGTGGGAGGCCGAGGCAGGTGGGTCACCTGAGGTCAGGAATTTGAGACCAGCCTAACAATACGGTAAAACTCTGTCACTACTAAAAATACAAAAATTAGCTGGGTATGGGTGCCTGTAATGCTAGCTACTCAGGAGGCTGAGTCAGGAGGACTGCCTAAATCCAGGAGGCGGAGGTTGTAGTAAGCCAAGATTGTGCCACTGCACGCCAGGTGACAGAGCAAGACTCAATCTCAAAAAAAAAAAAAAAAAAGAAAAAGAAAGAGACAAAGTGTTCAGCAGTTACTTTCTACTCATTATGAAGATTACATACGGGAGAGTATGAGTGTACATACACCTATGCCATACATCATGTTAGGCTGGGTGCAGTGGCTCATGTGTGTAATCCCAGCACTTCGGGAAGCTAAGGTGGGCAGATCACCTGAGGTCATGAGTTTGAGATCAGCCTGGCCAACACGGTGAAACCTCGTCTCTACCAAAAATATGAAAATTAGCTGGACGTAGTGGGCCATGCCTGTAACACCAGCCACTCCTGCTAAGGCAGGAGAATCACCTGAACCTAGGGGGCGAAGGGTGCAGTGAGCTGACATCGCACCCCTACACTCCAGCCTGGGTGACAGAGCAATACTCTGTCACAACAACATCAACAACAAAAACCGTGTTATACTAGGTTAAATCATGTTTCCCCAAAGAGAACTATATATCATAACAAACTCAATATGTCACCCATTAACAAAGTTAAAATTCCACTATTTTCCACAAAGGACTTTTTTTTTTTTTTTTTTTTTTTGAGATGGAGTTTTGCTCTTGTTGCCCAGGCTGGAGTGCAATGGCACAATCTCGGCTCATCGAAACCGCTACCTCCCAGGTTCAAGTGAGCCTCCTCCTTCAGCCTCCCGAGTATCTGGGATTACAGGCATGCACAACCATGTATTTTTAGTAGAGATAGGGTTTCTCCATGTTGGTCAGGACGGCTTCAAACTCCCAACCTCAGGAGATCTGTCTGCCTTGGCCTCCCAAAGCACTGGGATTACAACTGTGAGCCACCACGCCTGGCCAATGACTTTTAACCTTTGACAAAGCAAATTAAATGCCAGAATTGCTCTAGCCCAAACCTTAGAAGTTCACAGAGGTCACTGGCCAGGCGTGGTGGCTCATGCTTGTAATCCTAATATTTTGGGAGAGTGAGGTAAGCAGGTCACTTGAGTCTAAGAGTTCAAGGACCAGCCTGGCCAACATGGCAAAATTCTGTCTCTATAAAAACTACAAAAATGAGCCAGGTGTGGTGGCATGCACCTGTAGTCGCAGCACTCAGGGAGCTGAGGTGGGAGGATTGCCTAAGCAGGGAGGTTGAGGTTAAAGAGAGCCAGATTATGCCACTGAACTCCAGTCTGGGTGACAGAGTGAAACCCTGTCTGATTAAAACAAAAAAAGGTTAAGAGTCACAAACCAGAGTTCTTACAAATCAGTAAAAATAAAAATTAGACATACAGTATTAAACGACAATTCAAAGAAATACAAATGGCCAGTATACCTATGAAATGATGTTTAGTTGAAAGAGATGTAAATTAGAATCTGACAACCTTTTCCATCTCAAAGATTAGAAAAAATTAAAATAATATCCAATGCTGCTAGGCATGGTGGTTCATGCCTGTAATCCCAGGACTTTGGGAGGCTGAAGCAGGCAGATCACCTGAGATCAAGAGTTTGAGACCAGCCTGAGTAACATGGTGAAATCCAGTTTCTACTAAAAATATGAAAATTAGCTGGGTGTGGTGGCAGGCGCCTATAGCCCAAGCTACTTGGGAGGCTGAGGCAGGAGAATCTCCTGAATCCAGGAGGTGGATGTTGCAGTGAGCTGAGATCATGCCACTGTACTCCAGCCTGGGTGACAAGAGTGAGACTTCATCTCAAAAAAAATAAAACCAACACGGAGAGGTATATAAATAAATAAGCACTCTCAGCTGGGTGCAGTGGCTTACGCCTGTAATCCCAGAACTTTGGGAGGCCAAAGTGGGTGGATCACCTGAGGTTGGAAGTTCGAGACCAGCCTGGCTAACAAGGAGAAACCCTGTCTCTACTAAAATACAAAATCAGCCAGTTGTGGTGGCGCATGCCTGTAATCTCAGCTACTCAGGAGACTGAGGCAGGGGTTGTGGTGAGCAGAGATCACTGCACTCCACCCTGGGCATTAAGACCGAAACTCTGTGTCAAAATGAATAAATAAATAAGCAAACACTCTCATACTGTTGGTCAGAGGATGCAACTCTTTTTTTCTTTTTGAAGAGGAAAAAAAAGCACATTTATTGGAGGAGAATACTGATATAGCCACATGGTGATTTTTAAAAGTGTAAGACTAAATACACTTGTTTAAAATTGGAGGATGATTATATTTCATCCAATACGAATTTACAGATTATCATCTTTTTTTTTTTTGAGACAGAGTCTCACTCTGTAGCTCAGGCTGGAGTGCAGTGGCATGATCTTAGCTCACCGCAACCTCCACCTCCCAGGTTCAAGTGATTCTTTGGCCCCAGCCTCCCAAGTAGCTGGGATTATAGGCACCTGCCACCACTTCCAGCTAATTCTTATATTTTTAGTTGAGACGGGGTTTCACCATGTTGGCCAGGATGGTCTTGATCTCTTGACTTTGTGATCCACCTGCCTCACCTCCCAAAGTGCTGGGATTACAGGTGTGAGCCACTGTGCCTGGCCTTTTTTTTTTTTTTTTTTG